>NW_011888851.1:4652749-4720146 GCF_000151845.1 Pteropus vampyrus
TGCTTTGAGCAAGGCTGATCATTATTTCATTATAAATGATTCTTGAGCATTTTCACAATGAACGAATCACAGTGGGATTCATTAGGAATTTTCGAGTTTGCCTCTTTGCATTCTTTTTTCTGCCCTCTGCAGAGATGCCAACATACTTAGTGTGTATAAAAAGTCAAGAGGTCCCTGATTTGTTGAGCCCAATACTATGCAGAACATATGAAAAACCAACAATAAATCATTTTTTAAATGCAGCTTTTCGAGATTATGCAGTTTTGTGTTTTAACGAATCCAAGCTGGAGTAACAAGGTCTCTTCTGACATCCAAGGCCAGGAGTAACTTGACTCTGTGAGGTCCAGCTCTGACTGAGCTTTGAGACAGGAAAGACACCGTTCATAACAATATTTTTAGAAACATTTTATTGAACCTTCAAACCCTTCTAGGCACATTTGCTTCATTTCTCACTTGTTTGGTGTGGAAAGGGAATTACTCTGTGGTGATAGTGCAGTCAAATCTGTAAACAGTTATTACATTTCAATTAGAGCTGCAGGAAACTCTATATATTTGGTTTTCAGGGAATTAATGCAAATCTTTTTTGATGTTTCAATTCACAAGGGGTCCTACCCCACACATTTGGCTCTCAGCAATACTCAGACCCATTCAAACATCAAAGACTGTTTTCCCAGCATAAAGCTTTTGGCCTGGGGTTAAATTCTCCTAAAGTATTGGTCTGTATTCAAACTCCCAAGTTCTAGTTACATCAGAAGTTTTGCCAAAAAAAGTCAGCTTAGGCTGCCTTTCTAGTATGAAGGAAAGATTCTGGTAAATCTTTTGTCATAAAACATGTGCATGATCACACTTATGGTCTTGATCGAATGCTCAGAAATCACTGTGTCATGAGCAAGGAAAGCAGCTACCAAAATAACATTCTTAAACACATTTGTACCTTTCCTCAGTGCCGGGTTTATTGAGTGGAACCTTCTCAGATAAATTAATCAGGTACCCACGCAAGTTAACACACAACACAGAGAGAGGGGATTTACGCAACAGAGTGAAGAGATGAAGGTCCTTAGCATCTCCAGAGTGACCTCTGTTGACTGATGATGGGGATAACTGCATGCCAGTCCTAAGATAGCAGCTATGCGGGGCAGAACCATCAAAGTCTGGCTCTCAACACGCCCTTCCGTGTTGCTCTAGGGTTAGACTGGAGCATCGTCAGTCTAAGGTGTTCAGCTTTTATAGACCTTACAAGGTAGGTTGCTTATGTTTATTGCAGCAGTCAGTCTTGGCTGACGTTTCTGTGGTTTCAGGTATTCCAGTCACACCCTAAGGGTGAGTTGACTTTACTGTCATGGCTCTCATGGAATCCACTTTGTAAAGCCCCAAAAGTCTTCAATTCTTTATGCACTATACGTATTAAAACATAAATAATTTTTTATTATTGATTACAAGAATGGCAGTGAGATGAAGCAATTGATAGAAATAAACTAATGTTTATTAAATACCTATGATATTCCAGTCACTTTTCTTGGATTATCCCTTTAAATCTTTGTGGCAACACTGCAAGGTAAGTATTAGGTACTATCATTCTCTAAATGGAAAGATTAAAATTAAGAAATTAAAATTAAGATGGCAGTGCTGAGAACAAACCCAAATATCTCTGTTCCCAAAGTCTATGATCATTCTTCTGTCTCCCACTGCGCAGAGTTGAAGCATAAAGTTCATCTTTTTCCTTTTTCTTTCAATTGACCATCATATCTCACAGCTTTCAAAACAGCTTGGTTGGTGTATCCACTCTTTGTATCTCTGATTCTCTTTAAAATTTCTATATTACTCAAGGAAAAACGCAGGCAACAAAGTCAAATAATGAAAGAACTATTCCTCCACTCCCAAAATGTGTTACATATGGTGGTGGGGGAAGGGAGAACAAAACAGACTGCAAGCAAAATTTACCAAAAAGGATTTCCCACTTCTATCATTTATTATGAAAGATAACATATGGACTGAACATTTATTCTAAGCAACAGATTTGTTTCTAGTTAGTCTCCAGCAGTTCAATGAAAAAGAAAGAAAGAGAAAACCCTTTAACAGTTATCTGAAAATACACTCTAAAGGAGAGAAATAAGGTTGATCTTTTCTTCAAACGGCAGAATTAACATTTTAAAAATTAATTCATAAAATAAAATTTACATGTATAGATTGAGCTACGTTCACAGTGAATCTGCCTCTTTGTTGAGAATGATATGCTGTCTGCCTTCAAAAGTTTTTCTGTTTTTTGAAGAAAAGACATCTTTACTATAATAGACTTATTGCACTTTTATTTTGTACTGTTTTCAACTTTTTAAAATTTATTTTGGTCATTACCTTATACATAATCAGCCTTTTCAATATCATGACAAAGATAAAAATCTGTATCAATAAATGGAGATACTTTCTTGTTCCCTATCATTATTTTTATAATCAATCATTTGCTTCATGTCATCCAAGTCGTTGGTTTGAATCTGAAAAGATTCATAACTTTTAGCATTGCAAAATTCTTCAGGTCAAGAAAAAAGATATTGTCAGGAAACCAAAATTAAAAATTCAAGTTTAAAATTGTTCCTACCATCCAGGTTCCTGGCACAATAAAGTATCAACAACATATGTCCAGGTTAGATTTTTAAACCACATGAGAGTTAAGTAGCTTCTTTGAAATATTGTGATTTTTGAAAATTGAAAGTAAAAGAAAATGAAAGAGAAAGCCTGTAATTGACTTTAAGTAATACATATATGACCATACTCAAGCAAACCAATCTTATAAATAGGCCTTATTCTGTTCCTGGACTTTTCTTTATGTTTGTCTTCACTTCTTTTAAAGCTAAGTTGAACATTCTTCACCTTCATGAAGCAGTCTCTGACAGACTCATTCCTTCTAGCCATTAAGACTTTCTCCTTTTTTCCAATTATTGTCAGTGTGTTTACATGAGGTTCTATCTTGCTTTGTACTTGCTCCTTTAAATAGCTATTATCTGACCTTCCGAAAAAACAAAGATTTTTGGAAATTCTTTTCACTGAAGGCTGATCATAAGGGGAAAAAAAACTATAAACTTTAGACCTCTGTAGACTATAAAAGACAAAAGCTAATCAAAACATAAAATAGGTTTAGGAAAAATGTAAAATTATTATAAAATTCTGTTGTTAAGAAAAATAAAAGAAATCATAATTTAAACTGCAGTATTGAGGGGTTAAAATTACATTTTTAAAATATAAATATTGGAGTGGCTCCATAGTGTAGTGGTTCCACATCTGCTTTACACGCAGAAGGTCCTGGTTTTGCATCCCAGGTGGAGCATGGACCTTACCCGGGTGCGCCGGGCCTGGGTGCACGCCGAGAGCGTGTGGGAGAAGACTCCCTGCCTTCAGAGATCCAGCTGTTAAGAGGAAACGGTAACATTCATAGATCAGGGGTGGAAGTTGGGGAAGGAGGGAATTAAAGAGGGGAAAAATAAATTAATTAATTAAATGTAAATAAATTTAAAGTTAAAGGATCCAGTGTAGACTTTTAGGTGCTGGTAGATATTTTCAAAAGATTTCCTTATCCCAAGATTGCTATTTTTCTAGGCAGGCCAGCCTTCCCATGCCATACCTTTCACCTCTCTAGGACTCTATCATGGACTCTAACACTATGTGCTATGCTTAGTCTTAGAAGTTTACAAGAGCCTTAGAATTTAACCTACCTCATAGAGTTTCAGTTTACAAGAGCCTTAGAATTTAACCTACCTCATAGAGTTCCTGTGAGGACAAGATGAAATGAGGTATATAAAATGTTTTGTATGATGCCTGACACACAGAAGACACTAAAAAGTATAAGCTGTACTCAGGCTTTGGTTTCTAAATATTCTCCAATAAAAAGAACCAGGGCTCTTTGGGGCAAGGTGGGTGGGTGTGTGGAAGGGTGGAGGGAATGATTCTAAGGCTGAGGTGGGGAAAATTCAAGATAGGCCTGGAATATTTTGTGAGATTAAAAAGTAAGAAAGTGTGAAAAGGGATACAGGTAGCAACTTAAAAATTTCCAATAGTTAAACCTAGAAAAAAATTTGAACATTAAAATAAATAATAATAGTATTAGATTATAACTCAAAACATAAAATAAATACCTATAAATCCATATTGGTATAACTATATGATTAAATAAGTAACCAAAGGGAGGAGAAGGAAGAAATTTCCCAACAGAGAAAACCCAATTGATAAATGTAGAAGTAATGAGGAGAATAGAAAAATCACCATTATAATAACACAGCAAGCTCCACTAATGAATGTTAAAGAATAAAGCTTTAAGGAGAGACAGGATATTTATTTGCAAAGCCTCAAAATATCTCACCAAATTGTTTATTAATTACTGTGATGGCTTTATGTCCACAAATTCTTTGAAACTCTTTTCTTCAAGAGGTGGTGCTTAATTCCCCTCCCATTTAAGCTTAATTTGAAAGGAATAAATAGTAACTTTACAGTGGAGAAACTTTCCAGAAAGAACCTGAACCAAGAAATGGTGGTCAACGTCACCAATAATAATAAGGCATGTTGATATCATGAAAAGGGAGCACCACCTCTTTGGGTTTCCCCAAACCATAACCTCAGTCTAATCATGAGAAAACATTAGATAAACCCAAATTGAGGAACATTCTACAAAATATCTGACTAGAAGTTTTTGAAAGTGTCACGTTCACAAGAGACAAGGAAAGACTGATCAATCGTCACAGATCAGAGGAAACTAAGGAGACAGTAACTAAATGCAGTGTGGTATCCTGAACTTGATTCTAGAACAGAAAAAGGACATTCATGGAAACACTGAGGAAATCTGAATAGAGTCTACAGTTTAGTTAACTACATTGTATTAATGTGCGGGTCTTAGTTTTGACAACTATGCTGTAGTTATGTAAGATGTCGACATCAGGGAAACTGGGTAAAGGTATTAAGAGAACTTTCTTTACTATCTATCTTTACAACTCTAAAGCTAAAGTCATTTTAAAATATTTTGTTTAATGAAAGTTGTGATTAAAAGAGTTAACCCTTATGAAAATACTTGTAACCGCATACAGCTATCATTATATTAGGCACTATTAATATGTACATAATGATAATAAAAAGCAGTGCTTTAGAAGGTGATAGTATGCTTCACAATTTACAATTCAAAAATTGATCAACTCATTTAACTAAATCAAAGAAATATCCCCAATGTAGACACTGTTGTGAGGCCAGCTCCCAAGATGCCTCTCTATGATCCTCACCTCTTCTTAGTCTTTAAGGAGAGACAGGATATTTATTTGCAAAGCCTCAAAATATCTCACCAAATTGTTTATTAATTATTGTGATGGCTTTTGGAGTCCCCTCCCACATGAAATAGGACCAACTTGTGTTACCAATAGGATAGGGAGGTAATGATAGTGTGTGATTTCCAAGTCTAGGTCATTAGAGAAATTATGACTTTCTCTTTGCCCTCCTGAAGTAATCATCTTGGAGGAAGTCAGTCACCATATTTTGAATATATACAATCCACACACAGAGAGGCCCATGTAGGGAGAAAGTGAAGCCTCTTGTCGACTTCCAGCACCATGTGAGTGAGCTTTCTTGGAAGTAGATCTACCAGTCCCAACCAAGTTTTCAGATGTTGCAGTGCCTGCAGATACCTTAGCTACAACCTCATGAGAGACCATGAGCCAGAAACATCCAGCTAAGGCACATGTGAATTCTTGACCCAAAGAAACAATAAAGGCTTATTGTCTTAAGTCATTAAGCTATGGGGTGATCATTATGTGACAATAGATAACTAATACAGAAATTTTTAAAAAGTAAGCAATAAACATTTGTCTAGTAAATCATGGCATAAAGCCAATAGTTTGAAAATAGACAAAACAAATGACTTTCTGGGAGTTGCTTAATGAGAAATGTATGTAGTACACCCTTTCTTTTCTTTCTTTCCTATTTTGTTTTATTTCTATGATAATCTAGGTTTATTTATAAAGTAGATTTTTGTTTATTTATAAAGTAGATTTTTGCTACTTTTCTGTTACAGCATTTGCCATGTAGCAGAAGGAGGCATAACAAACTAGAAGGAGATTAGAGTCAACGCCATTTGAATACACCAAGAACAGCTCTGATGGGACATGCAGGTAGCAGAAAGGATTAGCAGTTGGAGGGTATGCTTCTTTCTGCTTCTTTTTGTTGCTGTTGTTTCATTTGCTTATTGTTTTGAATTATCAAAATGTCAGCTGTCCTTTTCTAAAATATTATTCAGGAACCACAAATGTTATGTTTCTACACTGAGTGGAAAGGATATAGGTTTGGGATTTAAGGCTCTGGCTGCTGCTTTGCTGTTTCTAGACATGTGGTTTGGGAGAGTTTCAAATTCTTCTATCCTAGGTGTTTTCATTTGTAAAATGAGGGGTTTAAGCAATACTGTCTAGCGCGTCCTGAAAGTTCCTAAGGTCTCAGGACTATTTTAGAAAATTAAAATGTCATATGTGTTGCTTCTTTTGAATAAAATAATTTAGCCTTGCTTAATTCAGATAAAAGCTATAAATGACCCAGAATACTCATTTACCAGTAACAATTCTCAGGAAACGGATATAGCCAGAGAATTTCTAAATATGTAAATGGAATAAACCTATCTTTAGTGGCTGCAAAACCAAACCTTTGTCCCACTGAACAGTCTCTGTTTTGTGACACTGAGGTTCTACACTTTATCATATATAATTCTCCCTGGAATTGGTATTTTAAAATTGAGAAGCAATTTAGTGTGTTCCGAGGCCCTGCTATCTATTAGCCCGGGCCAACATTAATAGAATAATGGGCAGTTGGGCATCTAAACTTCGCCCTGCCATGGATCATTTTTGGCAGCTGTGCTTTTTATTCATCTGTCTGATTGAAACTGCTTTCCTGACAGAAGCAAAGATATTCTTCTTTGTTCAGGATTTCCATAAAAGGCAAAATGGAAGTCTTTGCAAGACAGACTGGCGTGCCTGAATAAATTTATTTTCGTAGGCTTCCAGACACAGCAGTGAGCAAACAAATGTATTTTACCTACATCTTTATGTACATCATAGGATGGCAAATTTATTAAATAATGCTCATTTGCTTTGATTTCTTTCTTCTCTGTTTTAAATCATTGTCCAAACTTACATTTTTAAATCTTTCCCTTGGAATTCTTAACCTTTAGCCCTGGGCTATTTGAGCAATATATGGCTGTGCGTGTGTTTGTCTGTGTTATGCGTGTGCACATACATTGTCTATGATGCTGAAGGAGGAGGACGGGGCTTTATTTTTAATCTTCTTTCTTTATAAAGAACAGACCTCAAAGGGTTTCCTTTCCTAGCTTCTCAACTTCTCTTCCAAGCATAATGATTCTAGACAAACCAAACAACTGACCAGTGATCCATCGTGTTTTAATCATTTACAGTTGAATTCCTACACGGTGTGAGCCTGATATTGGTTTTGAAGAATGCTTTTCTGGTAAACACATTCAATCCAGCACTTCTGAACGATAAATTATCTGTATTGGGGGGCCCTTGACAGCTTGTATTATTTTGCCCATGTTGAAAATAATGGATGATTTGGAACAATGCTTCCTTTTGAATTAAAATATAAAAAGTTCGAGTTTTAGAGTTCAAGATAATGAGTAAGCTTTGAACAAATGGAGTACGCAGAAATCTCCCCCAAGAAAGGAGAGATTTGCGGGGCGGGGGGCGGGGGAGTCCGTGAAGGCATGGGGGCGAGGAGGCATAAGCATTTGTAAAACCATACTGTGTTTTTTTGGGGGGGGTGGGAAAATCATTTGGTATCCAGCACTGTTCCAGATGCTCAGTCAACTAGTTATAGATATACTAACGTGAGGCAGAGCAGAGCTCTGTGCAAATATTGTGATCATTCTGCATCTCTCAAGAGAAATCTGTGGTCTCCCATCTGACTGGTGAGCTAACCTCCATGAGGTGGGGGGTGGAAGGTGGGGATGCAGTAACTGTTGGTTCTGTGGATAAATCACAAGCGACACTGATTAACATCTGTTTGCACATTGGTATAAATGAATTATCATATATTAAATTATAATACTATTGTTTAAATGCTTGTAGAAGAAAGCAACAATTATTTTTGTATGTAAGCATATATGTACATATAGATAGTCCCCAGAACAGAAAATGATCTCAAAGTAATAACGTGATTTAGAAATGGGAATGTTTTTGCCATATATATAATGCTGTTAGTAGTGGTTAGATTTCTAGGCTAAACAAAAGTGACTGAATTCCTAGTTTTGTTAAACTAGAGTTTTAAGATTTAAGTTTAAGATAAGAGTTAAGATTACTGTCCCAGAGGCAATAAATCATGGGTTAAGAATCATTGGTTTCCACTTCTGAGTGCAAGCTACCCCACTTGCTTCATTGCAATTATCATTTTGGGAAAGTTTTGTTTTGTTTCTGAACCCCAGTTTTCTAGTCTGTATGTTACAGGGATCAGCAAACTATGGCCAGTAGGCCAAATCTGGCTTGCCAGCTGTTTTGATATGACTTGCAAGCTAATATTTTATATTTGTTAGTGTTAAAATCAAAGGAAGAATGATGTTTTATGACATGTGAACATTGTATGAAATTTAAATTTTGTGATCCATAAATAAAGTTTTTATTAGAACACAGCCCACTCATATTTTTTTACACATGGTCTGTGTTCTGTGCTACTGGTAGAAAATTATGCTAGAGATTGCATGGCCACCAGAGCATAAGGTATTTAATCTGTGGCTCTTTATAGAAAAAGTTTGTCTAACCCTGATGTAATATCTACCTTGCCGATGGATTGGACATTATATAAAGTATTTGGTGCAGAAAATTAGAATGAGAAAACCCTGGGCTAATTCTGCCCTGTGAACAAATAAGTGGCTGTGTATGTATACACAAAGATAGAAAAAAAGACAAAACTGGGAAATAATATCAACGTACTACCATTTTCCTTCAATTTACAAGAATACAGGATGGTATTCGAGAAGAGTTATAGAAAAATGGAACTATCTCAATTTTGTCAATCTAGTTTAATACAATAGCAACTGGCCTATATGTTTCCATTAGCTAATTCTCTGTTCATTTCAATAGAGGTAAAATGTTGCCATAGGTAATACTTCTTTGTTAGTTATTATTCTTGTTATTCTTCTAATTGAATATTTAATGATGGAAACCTATTTAAATAGAAGCACATTAATGTATCTAATAATAAAAATATATATATTCTGAAGATACTTTTTATGCTCAGATTCTTTACTGAAGTAAGAATGATGAACAAAATGAAAGAATACATCCCAAGGTAGAGGTTCTTTTCCTCTCTTCTTAACAATAGTAAAAGCTATATTACATTGAGTGCTCCTTCTAAGTGCTATATGGAAATTTATTTTTAATTTTTCCAACAGCCCTGTGAGATTAGTAGGAAATTAAGGATAAATATAGTTAATTCCACTGATGTGAAAATTGCTTACAGATGTAAGCCAAGGGAGAACATGATGGTACTATTTGAGATGTATTCCCACTCTCCCCACTTCAGTTCAGACACAAGGAGCCTATAATTAAGCCAGGACTCATCTCTAATGGAAACATCTACCTCTGTTTCTAAATGAGTTTCTGTTGTAATTGTAATTATTATTGTTAAATCAATAACCATAGTACAAGTGGTACAAATGCCACTATTGGTAGTAATGTTCACTCTTGGCTCTTTCACAAATATTTATGGCCCACTCTGTAACACACATTGGATTACACCTTAGATACAGAAAAGAAAACATACTCTACCCCATGGAACTTATATCGAAGAAAAGGGAGATTAAAATAAAATTTAAAAATTAAAGATAAACTAGAAAATATCAATAAATTTTAAGTCTTATGATCGACTATGTGATGATAAAGAGAAAAGAAAACTTTTGATTATGTGGTCAGATTAAAGTAAGGTATAAGACTTTTGGTTGTGACCCTAGAGAGATTTAAGTTTATATCTCAGGACCATCCCAGCTCCACAAAAGCCTTTAACAATCTGAAAGGCCTTGTCCAATGACCTTTATGCTAAACCCAATGTAGAATGAAGTCTGTTTCAAAGAGATTTGCGGGTGTGGCTTTTTCTAACTACGATAATATTTATAATAAACCCAGAAAGACTTTAAGAGAATTATAACTATGAAGCACCTCCAACATTGACTGAATGAGACAGAAATCATTTATATTGAAGAGTTCTCTGGGCCCTTAAATTTGCATGAGCAAGAAGCATGCTGAGAAAATTACTCAGCTGCAAACACAAGCCATTTCTAAAGAAAAGGAAGATGACTCACCAAGATCTATAAAGAGCCACTTGCAGAAAGGAGATTTGAGCCCTAATCAAAGACTAGAAACAGATACCCATTTGGATTTCATAGTTGTTATTGACCAGTAACTACTATGGGCCTCTGTTTTGCCCAGTTTTTAAATTACAATTATTCAATCACAGGGTGTGTATATAGAAGGAGTAAAGTTAGGGATGGGTCTAGTAATTTGTCTCTTAGTTCACAAGTCTTCGAACCAAGAGAAATCATTCTTGAAAAATTGTGACTGAAGAAATTCCCCCAAGAAAGTTCCCCCAACCCCATTCCACTCTGAGCTAATTTAAATGTTGAAACATTCTGGAGTTGAACATGAACCTAACCTCATAATGAAATAAGACTTTGGGGAGTTTTGGGAAATGGTAAGTACATGAGAGAATTGTCAACTATTAGGGTTCAGAATTTTAAAAAATATATCCCACCTCCAGTCCCCCAAATTTCTAGCAACCACTGATTTTTTGCTCTTTCTATAGTTCTGTCTTCTCCAGAATGTGATATAGTTAGAATCATACAGTGTCTAGCTTTTTCAGACTGACTTCTTTCAATATGCAATATTCACTCAAATTTCTTCCATTTCTTTATAGAACTTGAGATCCCACTTCTTTATATTGATGAATAATATTCTGTTGTATAGATGTACCACATTATTTATCCATTTATTTTTTGAAGGACATCTTAGTTGTGTCCAGTATTTTGGCAATTATGAATAAAGTTTCTATAAGCATTCATGTGCAGGTTTTTGTAAAGATAAAGTTTTCAGCTTATTTGGGTAAATACTTAGCAGTACAATTGCCAGATCATATGGTAAGACCAAATTTAGCTTTGTAAGAAACTGCCAAATGGTCTTCCAATGAGACTGTGCCATTTCGCATTCCCACAGATAATGAATAAGAATTCCTATTGTTCCACATCCTCATCAGCATTTCATGCTGTTAGTGTTATTCTTATTAAATGTTTAGAATGTTTTACACAGATAATTATGTGTAACAAAGAAAGTTTTGTATTTTTTCTTCCCAATCTGTATACTTTTGTTTCTTCTTATTGCTTTATTGCACAGACTAGAACTTCTGCTATGATGTTGATTAGGAATGTTGAGAGGAGCACCCTTGCCTTGTCACCTGTCTTAAAGGGAAAGCTTCCAGTTTCTCACCATTGAGTATATGCTGGCTGTAGATGTTTTGTAAATGTTCTATAACAAGTTGAAGAAGTCCTTCTTTTTCCCCAGATCACTGAGAGTGTATTTTCTTAATCATAAATGAGTGATAGATACTGTCAAATTTATTTTCTGCATCTATTGATATGGTCATATAGTTTTTCTTCTTTGGCTCATTGATGTGATGGAATACATGAATTGATTTTCAAATGTTGAAGTAGCCTTGCAAGCCTTGCATATCTGGGAAAAATCACACATGCTTTTGTTGTATGATTCCTTTTTATGTATTGTTGTATTTGATATGCTAATATTTTGTTGAGGATTTTTTTTGTATCTATGTTTATCAGACGTTTGTCCTTGTTATCTCTAGTTTTCCTTTCTTATTGTCTTTTTTCAGTTTTAGAGAGTCCAGAATTTTGTCCCCATTTCTTTCTTGATGATTTTTTTCTTGCTTTGAACATTTCTCTTGTGAAGTGCAATTTGATTCTAAATTATTTTCTTTTATATGTTAACTTTTTAATTTTGTTTTTGCAACTGCTCATTATTATCGATATTTTTAAGTGTCACAGTGATGGACCTTAGTGTGACCTTTTTTTAAAAAAAGTATTTTGTTCTGCACATTTTTTTAGTTTTCTTTTTTTTTTAATTTGAAAACTTAGATGCCTTTGTTTTGGAACTTTATCTTGTGTTCTTTGTTTACTAATTGCTTCCTTTCTGTTACCTTTTCTTTTTTCTTTTTTTTTTCTTTTTTGAACTCTTTTTAGTCAGCCTCTGGACCTCCCAGATTGATCTACCAATATTCTTATCTTTTTATGTCTATTGTAGTTTCCATTTTATTTTGTTCTACTTTCTACGAGGATAACTTAATTTTGTAATCTAGCTCTTGGATGAAACTTTCATTTCTATTTTTGTATTTCTAATTTTCAAGAGCTTTTTCTAGGTAACTGACAGTTCCATTTTTATAGTATTCTCTTGAATGCAATGACTTCTCATTTATTTGAAAACATAAGTTATAGTTTTAATCACAGTTTTTGTCTTTGTATCCTTTGTTTTCTCTAAGTTCTTTTTTTAAATTTTTTTTCTTGGTATCTTTATTTTTTTTTTAAGATTAAGGCATTAGAATCCCGAATGGAAGTGCTTTATAAGGAGATGGAGACTGCTGGCTGAGGGACTTCTCCTTGAGAGTGATTTAGTGGGAAACCTTTTATTTCATAATGGCAACCGCACCCCAAGACTTTCCATTTTCCTCAGAAAAAGACTTTCCAATGGTAACACATGCTAAGCAATAGCAGGGGGCTATGGTTGTACAGTTCAATGTGTAGATTTTTACTTAATCCCCTGTTTTCAGTTTTGCTCCTCCCTTTTGCCCTATGCTCTTCCTACTGTCCATGAGCCCAAGGCTTCTTGTTCTATTTCAGAATAAACCTGTATCTCCTGCTAGACTTAGAATGGCTGTTGACCATACATACCACGGAAAAAGATATTATCTAGTTATCTCTGGAGAGGCTTCCCACCAACTTCTAGCTTCAGCACCATGTCTTCTCCTGCTTTGTGTAGTATTGTACAGGGTTCTGAAGAAAGAACTAAGCACAGTTTCCATTGTCTATCATCCAATTTTCTCAGCTCTACTAACTCCTCCATTCACTTTCCATTTATTGCAAGTGGTTGGCCATTTCAGTCTATTATTGTCTTCTCTTGCATTCTTTTTTCTATTGTTTTTACCATTTTGATTACTTTCACTTTAATGAGGTTTTAAGAGAGAGTAGAAATTAAAATCATGTTTATGTTTAATCAGAAAGCTACTGGGTCATTACAAACATATAAAATGAAATTTTCAGAAATGTTATACTGCTTTATTGCAGATATACCAAGAACATATAATTACTAATCTAGACATGCTTGCAGTTAATTTGAACAACAAAAAAAATTGACATAAGCATTTGTGTTACGAAACATCTCAATTTCTAAACAGTATAATTCGTATAATTCTCTTTCTCTAAAAATGTTATAATAAATAAAAGCAGAATTATTTCCTAGTTGTCTAACAGTGACAATTGATTTTTTTCCTGGATTATCACTTATATGAGGTTTTATAAAAGTATATGGAAGCTGAACTTAGAAATGTTGGAACTCATACAAATCATGATCTGGGAAGATCCTTTTCATCTTTGGTTCTATCCAGATCCTATATTTTCATTCAAGAGAAAACTAGAAGTGCAAAAATGTAACAAAGGATGTATTTCAATCTCTGGGTGTGCAATGGCTTTTTCTCAAAATTTCTCCAATATTAAAACCTTTTTTCAGTTACCTCCTCTATTTTCCCTTTTGGAGGATTCCCCACTGTATGTGGTATCCATCTCCCACTAAGAAAATGCAATGAATCAGATCTTCCCTCCCTCCCCTTACTGCTTCATTTAAGCACAGCCCAGCTGCAGACTCATGGAAATGATTATGTAGGCTGTGCCCTATTCATAAGGGCAATAGGTCAAGAAGGTCAATGCAGACTGAAAATCTGCTTGATAATGGGGTCTGATTTCCAAACCTGGTACCTATAGGGCTGCCTCTCCCCAGGTGAAATGACATGTTCTAATTCACCCAAAGACTCAGTTTGAATGAATAATAGTATGGCCATTTAGATTTCATAGTCATCTCAGTTGTATCAACATGTTGAAGGAAAGATTCTGCAGACTCACCTTTTATGTGGTTCCTACTGTCCAGCCCTCAGGTGTTCCTGGGTCTTGTCACTTTTCTACACTTGACTCTCATTAGTATTATGAGACCCTGTAACAGCTCAGTAAATTTTACTTTAGCTGACCATAGCCAGAGTTGGTGACTATTGCTTGAAACCAAAACTGATACAGAGGATACATGAATGCATGGATGGAATAGTATTGCATTGTTGGGGGGTGGGGAGAGGAAAGGGAGAAACATAGAGCAGAAAGGAAGATTGATAAATTGTTGAACAATGTGAGCTCTGGTTCTTTGTGTAACCTTTATCAAAACTCCCCCCGCCAACCCCCCGCCTTCTCCCTACCTAGCCTGCCCACCCCTACCCCAACTCTCTGACTTATAGCCTGGGGACAAACATGTGAAGGTACCTGTTACTTTAGGCTCAGATCAATTGCTTTGGTTGGCTTATCCTGGGGACAGCTCTGTCAACACCAGTAAGAGCAGACAATAATAGTAGGAGCGTACAAGATGATGAGGATGTGAGCATCAAAGCAAAGACCAATATTCGGCTTGAAACAAGGTCACTGGCTTTTGATGTGGGGGCTGCGTAGGAATGAGGATTTCAGACCACAGGTTTTTAAATGATCAAGAAACCAAATAACAGTGGTTTTTTTTTTCTTTTTTTTAAAAATCTTTTTGGTAGAAGGCAGTAAAATGAGAGTTTGCAAAATAAAATAAAACAATGAAAAATCAGTTTTTCCCCTAAATCTGAGTTACTACAAAGACAAAATAACCTGACTAAAATGAGCCATTTACCAGACACATACATTGTATTATTAATTCCAGTGTAGAGTACTCAAAAAGAGGAGAAACAGAATTCAGGTAAACAATCTTTAAAGCAATGCACACTTGGCTTCCTAGGTAATGTTACTCCAAAAGGGAAGAGCAGATAAGCAAATTCAATTTGGAAAATAATGACCCATATTATGAACTGAGACTCACGTGACAAGCTCTTCATACAAAATATAGCAAAAATCTTTGCCATAAAAGCTTATGTAATTGGAACCTTTCAAATTGATAGAGCACTTGCTATTTTCTTATTTGTTTGTTTGTTTGTTTGTTTGTTTGTTTAACCCTCTAGTATGTAAGCCTTACTGGACAATAACATATACCAAGAAATTTATTAAGGAAAAAAATAATATTTCAAAGAAGATATAACATCTGCCTATTCTATATTTGAGAAGATGAAATCACAAAGCCTGTGGAAGGAATGGAGGGTGAGTTGTGTACTGACATTGGGCATAAAAGGAATTGCTTTGGTTGGCACTTCATTATGTACAGTAGGAAGATCCTGTGGTAACTCACACAGAGGCAAAACTAAAGTTTTCTCTACGTTATTGGGTTCATCAGTAAGTTATTTGTGACCCTGCTAATGGATACATATGAAGTTAGCTAAGTAAATCAATTCAGAAGATGCTGGGAAAATGCACAATTGGATTATGTAAGAATGAAACTCATGACCTATAACATACTGTGATTTATTTTGCTGAGGCAAAATTTGAATTGTAGGTTCCATAAAACAGGTGAGCCCAGCGAGTCATTGGTACATTTTTTGCTATTCACTACATAACTTTAAATAAACAGTACCTGTTACTTTTACATAAAACTAAAATTTTGTTTCACCCCAGGAAAACAGCTTAATGGTAATTGCCTCCATTTAGAAAATAAATTTAGAATGATAGAATTTCACTTTGGGGTCCTTTGGGGATTGTTCAAAAAAATAAGTTGTTATCCTCCAGACCAGTTGAAATTGATCATAGGTTTTGCACCAAATTTTAGAGTATGCTTGTATTGGTCTGACATAAAATGTCTGGTTTCTGGTAAACACAAAATGCATTTCGTGGAGCAAGAGCACCAAAACACAGGCATTCACCCTCCAGATCAGCTGGAATAGGATCCCTAAAGGGGACCCGACTGGGAGACACAGTAATCTACTGTGAGCCCTACATTGAGAGTAACAAAAGCAGATACTGTTACTTGCTGGTATAATTTGCAGGGTTGCTGCTTCTTGAGAAGTGGCCGTTCTTCAATAGAGATTAATAACTCTTTAGTGCAATTGCAGGTAGATCATCTTCAAGAGTGGTAAAAATGCTTGGTCCTTTACTAGAAATGGTCAAGAAAATAAAAGACAATAATTTTGCTGGTGGTTGTAACAGAAGTTGAGAGAAATAGTGTAATATGAATGCAGTGGTAGTTCATCTCTGTGATGTAATGAATTGCATTAATGATGATATTTAAAAAAGAAAAAGAGTGTATTTGTTAAATTAGAGACTTTTATATAGTCTTAGGGTGTGATCGTTCAGAATGTTAAGTGGTAACCATAAGTATAAAAAAAAACATGAAAGGGAATTATTCAGCTGCTTTGGGGATCAAATGGATTTCACTATCTTTAGGCATCAGAGTTCACAGACTTGACCTTTGCTAGTCAGAGCCTCAACTAGCATTCCAGCCTATAACCTTGAGCTAGTTATTAAGTATCTCTGAGTCTCAGTGCTTTATTAGTTACATCAGGTTCCAATACGTTCCCTATCTACCTTACAACGGTACTTAGAGTATTAAAAAGAAAATAATATCCAAGAAATGTCTCCATGATCTCTATATTACTATTAAAAATAATGAAAAAATATTCGTATTTCATGAATCTATATGCTAATTTCTAACTATTCCTATCTCTTCTGAGACAAATTTATCAATAATGTCTACTAGAGTCATTTTCACTTAGCTAGTTCTAGTTATTTGCTGGCACTCGATGTCAAAATACTGCTTTTACAAACAAAATCCTATAATTCATATTACTGTTTGTCTTTTATCTCAGTGGGTCCTAATGAAATTAATTATGTCCCTTAAAAGATAGTGTCATATTTATTTATTGCCTGAGCTTGGTCTATTTCCTGCCATTCCAGCTAATTCCTAAAAAATAAAAAACATGTTTCAAATTCTTTTCATCATTCTATGGTACTGTGGTGGGTAAAATAATAGCTTTCCAAAGATGTCCAAGGCCTAATCCCTAGAACCCAATAAATATGTTACTTTACATGAAAAAAAAAAAAAAAGAGCCTTGTATATGTGATTATTAAAGATCTTGAAATGTGAGAATCTCTTATGTTATCTGAGTAAGTCTATTGTAACCATGAGGGGCCTTATAATACAGAGGCAGGAGAATCAGAAACAGAGAAGACAATGTGACAACAGAAGTGGTTGTAGTAATGTGGAGCCATGAACCAAGGAATGTGGGCAGCCTCTAAAAGCTAGAAAAGGCAAGGAAGTAGATTTCCTCTAGAGCTTTTAGAAGGAACTCCATCTCTGCTGACCCATTTTAGACTTCTGCCCTCCAGAACTGTAAGTGAAATGGTATGCTTTAAGCCACTAAGTCTGTGGTAATTGTTACAGCAGCAATAGGAAACTAATATGGCTATCTTTCTGGGTTATTTTTTTTTTTTTTTTGGGTAAAGGTGTGTTGATATTGGTAATATAGGTTTTATAACTGAGTCAGGAAACCAAAGACAAAGAAAATGTCAGAGTAGGAACAGTCTATTAAACTTAGAGCAGCTACCATGGCTTCCCTGTTTTTCACATAAGTTAATGATAATAACTAGAAGCTTGGCAATTTTAGAAACTCGAAGAACCTGAGAAATAATAAAATAATACTTAAAAAGTTGCTAAGATATTTGTCAGCTGAGAAATTTTAGGAAGGATATAAATGATGTCTAAATATTGTGAACTTCAAGTTATTCAAACTTGTTTTTTTCTTTACTACATAGGGTTTCTATCTGTACCAGGCAGCCATATACCATCTTATTCTTCCAACAATTCTGGATATAGATATGGTTAATATCCCCCATCTTGATAGAGAAATTAGGACTGAGACAGAATAAGTTATTTATTAAGCCACACAGCTCGTAAGTATTATATCCCCGCCATAGCTCTTATTAAAGCAAGTTGAAATTGTACTTTCTAAATGTCTCCATGAACATTCTCTTTGCCCTGTTTTGTATCCCTAGCACCTAGCACAGTGACTGCTAATAAGAGACACTTAATTTGCTGCTATAATAGCTGGACGATATTGCTATTCTGTGGCTAATTCTTAGGTTGAGGAGTGAACAATTCTTTTGGTTTTGTGTCCCTGCTACAGCATCTCATCTAATATGTATCAAAAAACCCTTTGACCTGCTCTCCATGGTACCTGTGAAAATACAAAAAGACCTTGACTGAGATTATTTTTTAAATGAATCACTTAATATACAATAAATTGTGTAGCTATTTAGTTTAAAATGGGTTTCTGGATTAGCCAGAAGCCACTTTCAAGTTAAATAATGCAGTAACAATAACTCCAAAAAGAAAATAACCTAGCAGAGGTTCTTCAACAATGTGATAAGGAATTCACAAGAGTTAAATATTTAATCAAAAGCATTAAATAAAAGTAGAATTGCTCTTGAAAGCCAGGCTGCATTTTTGGTGGATTAACTAGACAGATTCCACAATCATTTGTCTAAGCCATTATCTGGAAAATCACTTTCAACCCTAATACAATGAAAATATATTATCCATGCTAATAACAATGTCCCATCTGTTTAAGCACTTTACAGCTGAAAAGCCATACCTGCAGAAACTCTTATTGCTCTGAATTCAAAAACAGCTGCAAGTTGAATACATGTGGCAGCATAACCTGGTAGATGAGTCCTATAAGCTTCCTTTTAATGTACTTCTATGGTACTGTGAATCAACCTTTGAAAATAAAGTACCCTAAATCAGCCAGAGGCAAATTTGGAGGGGGAGGCAACAGACTATCTCTAGCCAGTATTAAATGACTGTTTAATCTTGAAGATATTTTAATGTAACTGCTTCTTCAAGATTGAATGCTATCTGATATGAGCATGTGAAGGATAAGCAAACAGTACAACCTCAATTAATTCCATCTATAAGCTATGATGTTGGAATGCTTAATAAATTTAGATCATCTATTAACCCATTCAGTTAACCAGAGAATACAAAAACTTGAAGGTAAAGGTAAATATTTCCTTATAAAAAAGGCCATTATTTCAGCTTTAAGTCACTTTAAGCAAAGCAAGTAAGCATTTCTTTCTTCATTGACTAGAGATAACCAGGCAGACATATTTAAATTTGGTAGCAAACTATGAGTAAACCAATGCAGAAATATCTAAAGAATAAATTGACTAACTAAATAAGAATATTAATACAATTAAAACTATTGAACTATTCCTATAATATGAAAAATATTTTTTTATATGGAAAATCAGAGTCAACCAATAAATGTAGCTGGATTTTTGAAATAATACTTTCAGTTTACAAAGCATATTGAATATGTTATGATTTTTCACAGCTGTGTGTGGTAGGTAAGTTTAGAATCATCGTTCTGCAGTGAGAAAGCAAAGGCTCAGAGTGACTTAGTTACTGCCCAAAGTCACACAAACTTTAAGAGACAAAGTAGAGAATTTTGGTTCTAAATCTAGTGTGCATTTCTCAGTCTTTGTATCTTCTTTCATCTCCATCAATCCTGCTATATTTATAGGCAGAGATTTTAAAGAGATAACCTATGTATGATATTTTATCAAAGAATAAAAGCCTTAATAGATGTCCAATTCCAGAAGCATTACATACATTGACTTTAAAAACATCGTAGGATCCTTTTGCATATGAAAAGGTGCTATTTCTTCTGATAGAATCAAACTGAAGCCTGAGTAATTTCACAAAGCCAGCTGAAAGAAGATAGTGAAAGGTGATATACCAGACTATTTAATCAGTGTCCAGTTCACTAAATACCTGTACATAAATGCAATAACCTTTGATGATGTGCGTGTACAGTCAAACACAACTGAGCGAGAAAAACTGGCAAATATGCTCCCTCTTCAAAATACTGGAGTACAAGAAAAGTGAAAAATCAAAGGAAGAAGTTGCAGAGTGAGCAACAAATAGTTTGAGTGTATCAAGAAGAATACTAATGGATTGCTACAACTCAAAGGGAACCTCTAAGTGCTGATCTAAAGGCATCTAAATATTTCCCAAAATGTGAACTTTTCTCCACAATATTTAAGACTGATGAATTTGACAGCAGAGAATTGTTCAAGAAAATAAAAGGCCTGTTTAAAGTGTCCCAACTCTAATTTGTCATCCAAAGACCTTTAAAAGCCTAACTTCATATCAAATTTTCAGTAAAAATTTGGGGACAAATGATAGTATCTTTAAATGTAGTTCTAAGAATCTGAAGCTCTGAAAAATTTTAGTTCTTCCTCTAGGGAGATTTCAATCAATTTGTCATTTAGCCCAACTTTACTAGATTCATTATTTCAAGAAACTGCTGCTAATCCATCTCAGGTAGAAAGTTTCCCCAAAGAGAACATTAAAAATGTAATGTGTATATTGTTCAGTTTTATTTGAATAATTTTCTTATGTATTTTTGTCATCTATTGTTTGCATTTTCATGGCACAAAATATATTTTAGGAAAATAATATCTAAAGTATGACATTCTATCAGTAGAAAATGCAATTAGTATATGACAACATGGAAAACTGGGTCATTAGTTGAAGGATACCCATATGACCAAGGCCACAGTAGACCTTTCTTTGACAAGAGTTATAGAAGTACAGAGAAAGTGATAAAATAGTATAATCTGAGCCAAAATGATAAGAAGGCTCTTGTGGATGAGGTAAGATTTGAGAAAGACTTTGAGGAATGCGTAGGATTTGGCTACATGGAGAAGTATCAAAAGGTTTTTCCAGGCCAGGAGAAACTGAGTAAAGGCTTTGAGTTAGAAATGAGCATGAGAACTCTGAGGGAACCAGTCAATCTAGAGCAATGAGTTCTTTTTATTTATTCAATAAATGTTTATTGAGTAAGTACTAACTTTCTAGCAGCATACTAGGTGAGAGAGAAACAAGATAAATAATGCATCATTTTTCTCTCAATAACTTCATTGTCTAGCTAGATGTCAGTGCCGAGCTGATCAAGAAGGGAAGTTTTCAGTGATAAGTCACCCATTTGGAAGAACGCAGGAGCGGCTGACATAAGGATGAAACAGCAAGCACCAACTTTATTGCAAGGAGCGCGCTTCCATCTAGGGGACTGCATGGGCTTCATGTATGTCAGAGAACAATAGTGATATTCTGCTGCACATGCATGACAGTAATATGAACCATACTTATATAAGTTAGGCGCAGGCGCCCTACTACATTAATGTGGTACGGAGTCCTATCCTTAGCCTCGAGCCTGGATCACAGCCAGACCTGGGACCCACGCTAGAGAAAATATGTTGGTAAAAAAATTGTATTCAGCTTCCCAAAAAAGCAGTACAATGACTATTATGGCTTAGAGATTTCAAACAGGTGTGCTATATAGTACATTTTTATTTTGCCTACGGGTTATAGGTGTGACAAGATAATAAGTGCCTCCCCTCATCCTCTCCTTGAGAGTGGAGAAGCCATTTTAGTTATTCAACTTTGTCTATGAGTTGTCTCTTCCTTGAAAGTATCAAATATCATTTTTATATATTTTCGATGTAAAAAAGTTTAGGAAATATTGACTTTACAAAGTTTGATATTTTGTCATACTCAAAAAATGCATGGTACACAGCCAATATGATACAGAAGTTTCATGATGTCAATATAGCTTCCTTTTATCTTTTTTTTCATCATCCTTCATATGAGGCTTTTGTTTTCATGGTTGTCACATGACTCCAAAACGGCTGCTGCATGTCTAACCTCTCACTTCTATTTCAAATATGCCCATAGTAAGAAACCAAAACTATTCAGAAAATCACTAATGTTCCAAATTGTTCTCATTGATCAGAACTCTAACACGTGAGTAACATTAGCTGTAAAAGAATTTGGGGAATATAGATTTCTAGCTGGATATAGGCAATTCAAAATACAATCATAGTTTTTTTAAATAAGAACAAAGGTCATTCCTTTCCCTCTACATTCTCATCACCATTTGTTATTTGTTGATTTATTAATAATAGTCAATCTGATAGATGAGAAATGATATCTCATTGTAGTTCTAATTTACATTTCTCTGATGGTTAGTGATACTGAACATTTTTTCATATGTCTAATGGCTATTTGCATGTTCTTTTTTGTAGAAATGACTATTTTGATCCCCTGTCTATTTTTTAATCAGATTGTGTTTTTGGTGTTAAGTTGTATGAGTTCTTTATATGGCTTGGATATTAATCTCTTATAGGATGTATCATTGGCGAATATCTTCTATTCAGACAAAGAAAGCAAATACCATACGATCTCACTTATATGTGAAATCTAAAAAGCAAAATAAACAAACAAAACAGAAACAGACTCATAGATTCAGAGAACAGACTAACGGTTGCCAAATGGGAGGAGGTTTGGAGGTGGGGCTAGATGGAAAGGTGAAGGAATTAAGAAGCACAAATTGGCAGTTACAAAATAGTCATGGGGATATAAAGTACAGCATAAGGAAAAGAGTCAATAATATTGTAATAAGTGTGTATAGTGCCAAATGAGTACTAGACTTATCTGGGGGGATCACTTTGTAAGTTATAGCAGTGTCTAACCACTATGCTATACACCTGAAACTAATATAATATTGAATAACAACTGTAATTAAAAAATAAGAAGACATTTTTTAAAAAATTAAAAAGATGAAAAAAAAGAACAAAGGGAGGAATGGTAATTGGGTCTGTTGGGTCTGTTTGAGAAGCTAATACGTAAGCAAACAATTAAAATGTTATGTATTAAATAATAAACAGAATGCCTCGGGAAAAAAGTGAAGGCATACATTAATTTTGCCTGAAGTGGTAACTGATATTTTGTAAATGGCAGGAAAATTGAACAGGATCTAGACTCTAAAGAATTAAGAAAGGACAAAAATCCTGAGGCAGTGAAGCACGTGGCTGGAAATCTGAGTTTCATAACCAAAAAGTCAAAAATATCTGCTAATGTTTTTTTTTTCTTTTCTTTTCTTTTTTTTTTTTTAGTCTCAGAAGCTTACATCAGCACAAGGAAGCCCTGTGGACTTGCTCTTTGTGACTAGGGAACCACTGCTTGGAGAAGAAAAAATCTACAAGGAGAATCAGCAACAGACTCCAATAATAGTAGTGTAGCACACCCACTGGGATGGCCACTATCAGGGAAAAAAAAGTAACAAGTGCTGGTAAGAATGTGGAGAAATTGGCCCCCTTGATCACTGTTAACAGGAATGTAAAATGGTGCAACTGCTGTGAGAAACCATATGGTGGTCTCTCAAAACAATAAAAAATACAATACCATTTGATAGAACAATTCCATTTCAAGTTATATATCCAAAAGAATTGAAAGTGGAGTCTCAAAGAGGTATTCATATAGCCATGTTTATAGCAGCGTATTCACAGTAGCCAAAAGATGGAAGCAGCCTAAGTGTCTATCAACAGATGAATGGATAAAAAATAAATAAAATGTGGCATGTGCATACATGAAATATTATTCAGTTTTTAAAAGGTAAGAAATTCTGATAAATGCAGGAATGTGGATGAACTTTGAGGACATTAAATTAAGTAAAATAACCTAGTCACAAAAAGACAAATGCTGTATGATTCTACTTATATATCAGGTAACTAGAATAGTCAAATTCATAGAGACAGAAAATAGAATAGTGGTTGCCAGGGGCTCATATGATAGTTATAGAATCTTAGTTTTGCAAAGTGAAATGAGATCTAGAGATTGAACAAAAATATGAATATACTTAACTGCTATTGAGCTATACACTTAAAAATGGTTAAAACGGTAAAATAAAGAAATTTAAGGTTGAATGCTTTGCATTACAACTTTCTATTATTCTACGTTACAACGACTTCCTATTATTCTAGAGCTTTAAATTTCTAGAAATTTTTTAGTATTGTATGTCAAGTCATGATTTTAAAATATTATTTTATTTTTAACAGTGTTTTCTATGTATTTTTCAAACATTAGCACATAAAAGAGATGTCCTAAAAAAGAGAGAAAAAAAGAGTAATGGCAGATGTTATTTGATTTCCTACCTTGTCTACCATTTTTAAAATCATTGTAAAAATATTTCTTACACAGTCGGGTGCACTTTGGAATGAGAGTTATTATTCTAGAGATAGATTCAAAACAGAAATCTAGTTCTTACTTAGCTGGTAGTCAGAAGTGACAAGGAGAAATGAATTATCTTTATAGAGATATACTTGTGTGTGTGTGTGTGTGTGTGTGTGTGTGTGTGTGTGTGTGTGTGTGTGTGTGTATTTTATTTATTTATTTATTTTTTGCAGCAACTGGTATGAAAGAAACAATGGTCCTGGGAAGAGAAAGAGTATGTGCTAAAGCATGGAGATATGAGAGAGGAAGGCATTCCAGAAAGAGAATACGGTGCAGTATGAAAGGTTTTCAAGATGCATAAGAAAGAGTTACCGTTCTGGAAATGAGACCAGAAAGATAAGCAGAGATGTTGAGTACTTACTATGTACCAACCAGGTGCATTTATTACTTCAATTCATCCTTAAAACTCTCCCATGAAGGAGGGACTACTAATCTCCCCATATTACAGATGAACAAAGTAAAACTTGGGGAGATAAAGTAACAGTTAACATTATAAGAATAATTTGCCTCAGGCAGCATAGGATCGATCTGCCTGGTATTGTCTTTTAAGAAAAAGACAATTCAATATAGCCAACAGATAATATGTATTTATTAGATGCAGGATAGGCTAAATAATCCTTTACATATGTGTAATGATACTGTCTACGAAGTGCTTTCCAGACCAAGAAATAGACAGTTAGGTGGAATTCTTCCCAGCTTAAAGGGTCCCATTCAGAGGGATTGAGTTGTCAAAGAGCCATAAGTGCTAGAGGTATAACATGAATCTAAGTCTTCTGTGTTTTTCTGCTAAACCTCACCACCTCTTTTCTCAATGGGTTTATTTGTGTTTTCTCTTTTTATATCCAGCACCTCTTTACACCAATAAGGGGACATGGCACATTGTTTTGTCTTATTAGCAACCTGTCAAAGGTTTTGGTAGTAGATTTTATCTCTGAGATGACCATAAAAGCCATAAATGCTTCTCATGGTGATTTCTACTGTTGACTGAAACTTTTAGTCCACTAAATGCCCAGTCAAAGCTAATATGTAACTTCTAACTCCATTTTGTTTCAGAAATAGCTTTAATTTTACCATAAAATTTTTCTGACTCCTGTTCTGTGTTATTATATTTATATTTTTATACAGGAAATTATTAAGCTTTTACTGAAAAGCGGAAAAAAGAAAGACGTGAAATAGAATAATTTATGGATAGTTTTAATTTGAATGTAAATTAAATTGCTTTAAAGATGAGAAATTGTCACTGACAAAGGCAAATGCAAATTATAGAAAATCTTTAAATATTTACATTAGATAATTTAAACCCATCCATAATTAGCAGATTTTAATTAAATACTTACTATATACCAAGTAAGGAGTATCTTATCCCCAAGCCTGGCTAGAAAATTGGAAGTAAAATGATAACAGAGGGGACACACCAGGCATGACGGAAGGCAGAGCGGAGAAGCTAGTATCAAGGGGCTTAGAGTAAGCTCTCCAGCTCCATATGTTGTGCAACTCTAAAAATACTTGCAGCCAAGCATAAATCTCCCCTATAACCCAAGCAAGCACAGGCAAAGAAGTCCCTGGAATGAACAGAAATGAAACAATCTAAGAGATGAGGGAGGAAGTTAAAGCAAGGTATTTTGGATTAGAAAGAAGAAGGAAAAGAAGAGAAAGGAAGAGCGAACTTAATGTTGAATGCTGCCAAGGTCACATGGAGCAAGATAGGGAAATGGTGGTTTAATTTACCAGTTAAGAAAGTCATCGATGATTTTAATGAGGGCCCTGGTTAGTAGAACAGTATGGCTGGAAGCTGGGTTGCAATGGGTGAAGAGCAAACAAGCATAGGACAAGAAAGTGAAATGTATTATAATCTCCACTTCAAGAAGTTTTTTTAAGAGTGAGAGAGAAGAGAATTTGTGAAGATGTTGGCTTATTATGACTTTTACCTTCTTCATACCATAGAGACAAGGTTACGTGGTGAGAGTAAGGATCATAGAGGCACAAAGAAGTCAGAGAATGGTTGAAAACCTAAGGGAATATGTGAGCTGTACTTAAAAAGGTAAGTTGAATTTACATCAAGATGACAAGAGAACTATTCTGTGTTTATTTTTTAAAAACTGGATCTGTGGACTCAGAGTGTGCCTATGCTTCAGTGTATTTTGATATACTATTTAGTATACTCTGCTTAGAAGCAGAGAATTCTTTGTTCTATGTCCCGCAAGATTCCTGTTGCATTAAAGCTATATTATCTCCAATATTAATGCCAAAAAACATGAGATGCACAATTTCTAGATCCTGAGAGCACACTTGAACAGACATACATCCATTCAATCTACTCAATATTATCAAAAATAAACATATACACCTATCTGTCCAGAAGGGCAAAAGAACCTTTCAAAGTAAATTAATGGGGTTACAGATATTTCTTTTTAAAACAAGGCAAAGAATCTATTTAAAACAATTTTATTAAACTTGTTTGATCTCAGAATCCTCCTAGAGGAAATACATTCATTCTTTTGTACCAGTTACCAAGTCCTAACTTGGGTAAGTGTGATGCAGTCCACAGCCATAAATTGTCTTTAATCTGCCCTTGGAAACACACCAAAGCACTACAAAGACTTAAAGTGAAATTAAATTGTCTTCAAGCTGAAGACCAGACCAAAGTATGGGCTGGAAAATGTCACGTTAATACAATCTATTCATTTAAATACTAGCCTAGACTAGAATTGTGTATTGTGGATTTTCTTACCATTTATAACATAATCTCCAGCTATTTAATGTAACTTTAGTCCACGAATAAGTACTTTTCTCCCCATATGAGTATATCATGCCATCATTTGTGGGCTACAAACCTCCGTCAATCAGAGCATTGTACCAGACAGTCTGCCCTTCTACTCTCCCTTGTAAAACTACCACGGATTACGTCAAGCTGCAATTCCCCTCTGCCCACCAGATAATGAGCTGGCACATGAAGGAAAGATCGATGTCAAACAGAAAGGGGAGATAATTTTGAAGCTATCACTTTCAATTGCCATTTGATTCCATTTGCAGAAATCAATCTCCTCCTTGACAACTCTGAATGTGTTATCACTGCAGCTTCGTTCATTGGATAACCTAGAGCTCCCTTTTACTCAGGAGAATATTTTTCATTAGAATTAAATGGAAATGGAATATTTTTCAGTGGGGGAGAAAGAAGGTGAAACAAACAAGTAATCTATTATACATGTGAAAATGGTGTATGAATGAGTGCACATGCATATGCACATGTGTGACTACAGAGTGGCTACCTGTATGTATGAAAATAGCTACAAATCTGACCTCATCAACATTTACTCCTGAAAAAGCTTCCTGTACTTAATACTGAAGCCAACTGCAATTGGGTCATAGCCTATTGTGTAAATGTTCACAGACATATCCATGTGGATAATGGATGTTAGTCAACTTTTAATTCACTGTGCTAATCCAAGGAACAGCAAACAAATCTAATACCTACCACATTCGCTTGAATTTATGGTGCAATTTTTATATTTTTAGAGAGAAAGTTTCCTAGTGATCTAAAAATGGATAATACTCCAAACAAAATAATGAGACCACATGCAAGCGTCCTAACTACTGAACTTGGCAGGAGTTGACAACCAAAGAATAGACTTCAATCAAAACTTGAAGGTCCATAGTTATAGAAGCCAAAGGCCAAGGGAGGATGAAAGGATCTCCTATTGCAGAAGCTCTGCTTTGGAACACCTATCACAGCACAGTGTGAGAAGGCATGATGTATATATTGGAAAAGCTATCAGAAAGGAAAATACAGTTAGAAAAGGGACTAAACTATGCAGAACTGAAAATTAAGACACTGCTATAAGTAGAAGATCAGAATAAAATGTGTAATGAAGGATAAAAGCAAGGAGGCAGGAAGAAAGCATGAGCTGTGGATATGTAACATCAAGTTCCAAAAACACTTAGAGAAGGTTAAGACAGTAAAGAAGGCAAATTGTTTTTTGTGGTTACTTTGAAAATTAGCTGCCATCAACCCACACTCCTTGGAGTAAAGGCAAACTCTTCCTGTTCTTAAAGTGCTTTGTTCCTGTCCAGGGCAAAGAGCTCTATGTGTCCTACTACCAACGTGTTGTAGTCACCTCCTAGTCACCTCTTTCATGAAGGTGAGATCCCGGCCATAAGGTTATTGGGATGGCCAAACATCTGGAAGTTGACAGGTGATATTAACTGTAGTTTATTAGTCACACATACTCACAGCCCAGGAGAGAAGAACATTCCATGCAAAGTAGGAATACATGGGAGTTTACACTCAGCATCAGAGTGAACAACTGAGGACTATGGGAGGTTTGCAGTATCAGGAGGGTGGGATGATCCACGATTCTGTGGGAGGATTGACTGGCTTGTTTGAATAGTCCCGTGGACTGGCAGGTTGCTGAAATCCACTACTCGGGTATAAGTAGGAACTTCCCTTGGTCCCCTGGGTAAGGAGGTTTGTTTGGCTAGGAGACCATCTATGGGAGCAGAATTGGGAGGGAAACTTGTGATTAGGCCATTTGAGGTTCTCCTGTTTTCACCAGATATCAAGGCATCAAACAATATTGGGCCTTAATTTTAGGTCTTATACTACACTCAAGAGTGACCGGAATACTGGCAAATGTACCACTCCTGAATTTTCTCCATTTAGAGCTTCCTTATCTTAACCCTGTGTTGGGAATATATTACCTGTCCAAATGAGAAATATTTACCTAATCGCTTGTCTTTTCCTCTACACTCACGGTTTGCAGGAGGGTGCAAGAAGCAGTTAAACTTTTAGTTTCTAGCAGTTCGCCTGCTGATTTCAAGGCTATATGTGAAGCAGAAACAGACAGAGGTAGGATGAGAAGACAACAAAGTTCTTAATTAAGTAGAATAAGTAATAATAGCAGTAAGCATTTGAAAATAAGATTTGACATACAGGTGTTGCCATGAAACTGCCTGGAGGATGTGGTTACTTATTGCTATTTTTAAAAATATACCTTGAAAAGTTCTCACTTACCTAGACAATATTAAAGGAGATGGAAAGAAAATGGATATTCACTGAATTACTCATTGGATAATATATTATCCAAAAAAGGTGATAAAACTAATTAGACAGAATGCAACATGTGCTAAATATTCTACTTTTGGTGCATGCAGTGCATTGATTCTTTAGTCTCTATTTGTATTTAGGGGTAATTCCCTATGGTGTCTCTTTGAAGATATTAAGCTTAGCTTTCAAAGATCTCATACATTTACGAGGTTATTTTCAAAAATTTTACTCTAGTAACTTGGCATCACTTTTGTACTAAAAATAAAATACAATCTACTTTAAAATTTTAGCAACTCTTTTGCCTATTCCCTCAAGCAGAAATGATTGTGATACTATCAGATATTTAAAGTGCTCTGTTCCATTCTTTATTATAGTACTTATCACACTGTAATGATGCATTTATGTGTCTGTCTCCTCCTTTAAAAGGGTGAACTTTTTAAAATCAGTGATGATCTTACCTCTTATATTAACATCCCCATCATTAGCACACAGTTACCTAACATTTAGACTCATAATATGTTTCTATGGAATTAGTGAATGAGTTAATGAATGCCATTCCTCTAACCTCTGAATTTATATATACAACTGTCTATTTGACATTTCCACTAGAATGCTAATTAGATGCTTTGAACTTAAGATATCCTAAAGACATCTTAATATTCCTTCCTTCAAGTATTCTTCTTTATCAGCACTTCTTATCTCCAGAAAAGACAAAACTACATGCCGTGGCTCAGACCAAAAGCTATGCAAGTTAACAAGAGGGAAAGTTCCCTCAACTCCTTAATCTAACCCAACAGCATGTCCTGTCTACATCCAAAGTGCAACATATATCCATTCATGTATCTCCATTTGTGGTACCATCATCCTAGTCCAAGCTACCATCATTTTTTTCCCAGAACTGCTCGTTTCCACTCTCGCCATTGTCTGGTCTCCATGTAGCCTCTAGGGTGATCTTTTAAAATTATAAATCATATTTCACTTTTCTGCTTGATGGCCTCTGCTAAATTCCCATTATCTCCTATACTAAAGTACCTTGGCCTAAAGTGCCTTATATGTAGATCCTTTTCTTTCTCTTCATCTTCCACTGACTACATTTCCCTCAATCTGTTCCAGCTCCACTGGCCTCAGAGGTCCTCAGATTGGCCCAGCTCATTCCATCTCATCATGTTGTTTTATTCATGAATTATTTACTTTTCATGAAGTATTTGCCCTCTAAATATGTTTGAGACAAGTTCACTTTTGTCATTGAAGAGTCAGCTTAAATTCCATCTCATTAATACCTTTCTGACCTCTCAGTCTAAAGCAGCCCCTAGGTCATTCTCTTACACGTCATCGGGCCTTATTTTTATTGTATTTATGGTTATCTAATATTTTCTAACTTGTTTACTTATGCTGGTCTTTATTATTCACAACAAAATTTCCAGGGCTTCAAATAGTACTGAGTACATAAAAGACCTTCAGTAAATGATGTTTGTGAATGAATAAGTTCACGAATGCATTAAGAAACTGAATTAATGAATATATAAATGAATTTGTGAATAAATGCATGAATAAAGAAATTTTATTTCTTGACATTTATATGGTCTAGGCTATATCACTGCTAATATGAAATATTACATTACTTATCATGAGCTATCCATCTCTATAAACTTTATGTGACATATAAATTAATGAAAGGTGATAAGAACCAACCTTATAAACTCAGATGTATTTAGATTAAGAAAACTCTGAAGTACTTTTTTTCCTACTGCCATAATTCATAGTAAAATTTTTAAACTTCTTATTACTATTAATTTTATTTTCTTTTTCTTACCTTTTCTTTCCGCTATCCTTTACAAGTCTCTAATGCTGGAGAATTCACCATTTTTTTCCAGTTTTCTTCACGATCAAGACTATGAGGTTGTCTGTATTATAATTAGTTTGAAACTTCTCAGGTAATCTAAATAGTACTATATTTATTGAAGAAACTGAAGTTCAAGTTAAAATCTTCCCAGAAGAATACTACATATTCAGATAGCTTCACTAAATCTACCAAACATGTAAAAAACAAATAGTACAAATTCTATATAAATTCTGCCAGAAAATTGCAGAGAAGGAAAACTTTTCAATTTCTTTATGAGGCAAATATTATTCTATTATCAAAGTCAGGCAAAGATATTATAAGAAGAGAAAACTACAGACCAATAAAATGTTAGCAAATTGAATTAAACAATATATTAAAAGGATAATACATTGTAACAAAGTGGGGTTTATCTCAAAAGTGCAAGGTTAGTTTAACACTTGAAAACAAGTCAATGCAATTCACTATATTAAAAGATTAAAAAGTTACAATCATTTCACTAGACAGAAAATTATTTGATGAAATCAAGCATCCATTCTTTATTTAAAAAGAAAAATCTGTCAGCAAACTAGAAATAGAAACATTTTAAAATTTTTAATAAAAGATCTATAATAAACTTAAATTTAACATTATTCTTGATTGTAAAAGACAACTTACTTCCTAATATCAGGAACAAGGCAAGAATGCCCACTCATATCATTTCTATGTAATACTGTACTGGAGATTTTAGACAAAGCTATTAAGGTAAGGAAAGGAAATAAAAGCAAACAAGAAATAAAAATTTTAAAACAGAATGATATTGTCATGAAGATAGACAAATAATTCAATGTAAAAAAAAAATAAAGTCTAGAAATAGACCCTTGCACACCTAATCGTTTAATTTTCAACAAAGGAGAGAAACTTCAGTGGAAAATAATTATCTTTTCAACAGATGATATTGGAACAAGCAAACTTCTATATGAAAAAACAATAGTAAAATTTGATCCATATATCTCACCATAACTCAATATGGGTCGTAGACCTAAATATAAAATCGAAAACTGCAAAACCTCTAGAAGAAAATATAACAAAAGTTTTTGTGACTTTGGGTTAAATGAACAATAGGAAACATCCCATGGTTCTTACTTTTTTAGTGGAGACTTCAAAATAGTGTCAATAAGTTCTTCCCTAATAGCATAAATTTGCAAATGTTAATAACTCATGAATGTAAAACATTGAAAATGTTTAGGTTTAGCATTAATAATGATTTGCTCTAAAACTGACTAATAATAAATTTCTAACTTTTCAAAATTTTCTGTTATCATCATGGGGCTAAAGTCAGCTGTACATTTATTAAAAAGGAAAAGAAAGACATAGAACTAATTTATAGAGAAGAACAACATCTATTGTTTTCCAAATGATCTCACTCACATTATTATTATTATTTTTTTAACCTCTGCTCTTTCCATTCACTGGAAAATCACTAGATATTTCTCAGCCTATATCCATGACAATATCACTGAGAAGCTTGCCATTCGGTGGTGGAAATTGCTGTTACAGAACTGATATTGATGGGATATAAGATTTCAAAGAAATAAAGGCCAGCTGGTGGTGTTCAACTGTGGGAGGCAGGTGGCTGCAATTATAGAAATAAGCAACAAATGCGGGTAGTGCTGACTTACAGAGAGATATGGAAATGGTTATATAGAACACAGTGCCCTAAAAATAAGATGGATGGGCAACCTACAAGGGTTATTGCCCAACCTATGCAATCACAATAATTCAAGGATTGATGATCAGGAAGCTGAGGGCAACCACCCCAATAAAAAAAATGACCCCTTACTACTTTCCAGAACTGAGCCAGATTTTAGACCCAGACCCAATGAATAAAGGAGGGGCCAGGTGCTCAGGAGGAGAACTCTGTAATATCATTACAACTGTAAATTATAATTATTCCCTTGGTCTTTCTCCAAAGAAAACTATCGGTAACTAAACTAGAAAAGAGGAATGAATACTCATACTACTCAGACATTTGAAAATGTCAGACACAGAATCAGAGTTGATACTGATATTTGGGAACTTGGAAGCATAATTAACCTTTGGCTCACAAGTCCATTAAACTCATGGATCTATCCAGTGGTCATTGCCTCAGCCACTGAATGAATAATTAGAATGGACATACTTGCTAGTTGGCAGAGCTGACACATTGGTTCTTTGGTGTGTGAGGTAAGAGCTTTCAGAATAGGGAAAGCTAAAAGGAACACTCTGAAATTCTCCCTTCCTCAATCTGATTAAGATACTAAATGTAAAACGATATTGCAGCCTAGGGATTAGCAGAGATTGATGCCCCCTTAAAGGACTAAATAATGCAGAAGTGATAGTTCTGATAAAATCTCCAAAAATAGTCTGGTCCTTACAAACAAATACACCAATTTTGGTGGATTACAGTAGATTACTTTAAATTCTACCAAGCAGTAGCTGCTGTTAAAGATGCATTGAAGGTTACCAGAATAGATTGAAACAGTCTCAATATATGATATGTAGCCATCTCTTTGGCAAAGGTATTCATTTTCATCCTTATTAGGAACGAGGACCAGAAGCAGGATCAGAAGAAAATTGTCTTCATATGGGATGGCAACATTTTGCTGATTCTTCTACTCTTTGTCATAGGAGAGGCTGAAGAAGCTTAGACCATGTGGCCATTTTCCAAAATTTCATAATAGTGCATTCTATTGATGAAACCATCTTAATCAGACCGGATGAGCAAAAATTGGCAAGTACATTAAGGTTTTGATAAGACACATGTACAGGAAAGGAAGTAGAGACCTATATCAGTGAAGACTTTAGAGACATGTTTTGGGGAATATTTGAACACCTCTTCCAAATTAAAGAACAATCTGTTACATGTTATATCTCCCATCACTAAGAAAGGTATACAGTATCTACCAAGTGATACAAAAGGTTTTCAAGTTTGAATTGGACCCAGAGTAGAAATGGTCTTCACAGCAATTGCAAGCTATAATGAAAACATCTCTGCCTCGTGAGTCACGCAAACTTGCAGAACCCATGGTATTAGAGATATCTGTGATAGAAAAAAAATGTCTTGTAGATTTTATGGCAAGCATCAGTAGGAGAATCACAAAATAAATCCTCAGGGTTCTGAAGCAAGGCCATGCCATCTGTAGCAGAAAATTATATACCATTTGTAAAACAGCTCCTAAAATGCTATTGTGCTCCAACAAAGCAGGAGCACATAGACATGGTACATCAAGTGACCATGCAGCCAAACTGCTCATCATGAGCTGGGCTCTGTCAGAAATAAGCTATGACCATATGGGCCTGACAGCAATCCATTGTCAGAATTGATGGAATTTATACATACATCTGATATTGAGCACCGGCTGCAACAAAAAGCACAAGCTACAGAAACTGGTGGCCCAGACACATATATCATTCAACTTTGCTACCCTTGCAGGTCTCCCTCTATTTACACTAATTCCACAGAGAGGAAGGAGATCCCTATAACCAGTTAATACAGAAAACAATTGAATGTGATTCATAGATGACTTAGCTCAATATGTTGATGAAAGCCAAAAAATATGTACTGCAGCTACAGTATATATAGCAACACCTTGATGACCCTGAGAGATAGAATTGAGGGAAATTCTGCTATTGGGTAGAGCTTTGAGTAGTGCACATAACCATTTACTTTGTGTAGAATGAAAACTTGAAAATTAACTTGAGGTTAAATATATATATATATATATATATATATATATATATATATATATATATATATATATATGTAAATTTATATATGTATAATTTTTTTCATTTCAGTCCCCTGATGAAGCTTCCAAGCCATTCACCACTGCACATGTACGCGTGCGTGCACGCGCACACACACACAAACACACACACACACGTGCATGCACATATATACACACACACATATAAATCAGGAGGCCTTGAGAAGAGTTACATGGATGGACACATAGCAGTTGTCACAAAGCATGAGAAATTTTGTCTGATATACTAATGCCTACCAAAGATCATCCATCATGGAAGAGGCACTAAATAACTAAACAATCAGTCCCTGCATCAATCACCCCAATGCTGGCACAATGGTACCTGCGGTAGACATGATGGAAGCTACCCATGATCAAAAGTAGAGGCTTCTTCTCACCAAATCTAAGTATTGCCACTGCAGAATGCCTACTTTGCCAGCAATTGAACTCTTGATATGGTACCATGCATTGATGAAACAAACCAGTACTTGGTGGCAAGTAAATTGATTACACTGGATCCCTTCTACTCTGGAAGAGACAGCAGATCATCTAGATTATTGACACACATTTTTGGTATGGGTTTGACTCTGCTACCCACAAGGCCTAGCTCATGTCACTATGTGAAGGCTTACAAAGTTTGTCCTATCAACAAGAAACCCCACATAGTATCACTTCAGTCTAATGGACATTTATTATAGTAAAGGATGTGTACATTGTCATGGGATCCACTGGTTCCACCAGATACTGCTGCAGTCATAAACTGAGGTACCAACTTCAGGAGAATAAACTGAAAGGATAGGGTTTCATCTTCCAGGTCACAGTACATACTCTAAATTAACAACAAATGTGTGGCACTGTGACCCCAACAAATAGAATATACTGTATGCAAGAACCAAGGGATAGAAATAAGAGATTATCCTCATATTTGAGGAATATATTATTTTCAATCCCGTGACTCCAAGCTCTGTGAATCTAGAGGTTCTTGTTCCCAGAGAAAAACACTTTTGACCGTGTAATGCCACGATACTTACAAGAAACTTTAAGCCACAACTGCCTTCTACTCATTTCAGCCTCCTCGTATCAAAAAACAGCATACCAAGAAAGGAGACACAATCGTGGTGGGGTATTTGACCTTAATCATCAAGAGGAGGTAGGGCTACTGTTACACCTGGAGGCAAGTATATATTTGACACCCAGTGATCTATGGTGCCATTTCTTGGTACTGCCTTTATCAATCTCAATGGTAAACGAAAAACTGTAGCATACATATCCTGAACTATGGGCCCAGACCCCATAAATTTGTTAGTGATACCAAACCAGCAGAGATGCTAGATGAACTTGAGAGGTGTCTAGAATGGGTAGTGGTATAAAAAAATAATGACAATCAGTTGTGGTCTCAAGAATAACTATAGCAGGGACTATAGTTTGTCCCACCAACCTTTTTTTTTTTTTTAACTTTTCCCAGGAAAAGAGACCAACTAGAATTCCAGGGAAGCTGTTTCTAGATGGGTGAATGCATTTCATAAATCAAGCGTAGCTGAGTAACTCAAGTTGTGGACTATACTGTAAACTGTACTATACTCCTCTCTTCCCCTCTTTAGGATTGAAAAACTCATTTTCTCAGTCATTGGCAGTGTTTCCTGCCTATGGCTCAAAGTTGAGTCCTTTTCCTAGAATCATGTTTGGCCAAAGGGAACTGCTTTACTCAAGGTTATGCCCTTCCTGGTGTTAGTCCTTGTCCAATATCTATCTAGTCAATATATTTGCATAAAGTCTCAACCCCACTGCTGCAATTTTGGACATATTTAATAGGCCTTCCTAGCTTCAGAGATCTCTGTAGAATCAGTGGAAGTTTTTGTTGAAATGGTATCAAAGTTCAGCTTCTTCCTCTGCTCATTTCTCCTTCCCTTATTTCCTACAACTATTTTTTGAGAGCCCGCCCCAATACCTCCTGCACTCACATCATTGTCTAAAAGTCTGTTTCTTGGAGAAATGAAATTATGAGATTGACAGTTAATTTTCATCCAATCTAAGAAACTCTTTTAATCAGTGAAGATAATTTACCTACATTTATTGCAATTACAGCTGTATTATCTCTTCAGCCATCTTGTTTTATGTTATGTATTCAGCACATTGTCTCTATTTTTTCTTCTTTCCCACATTTTGTTCACTTGAAAGTTATACATTATATTTTTATACTTGTTTTTAAGTTGGAATTTATTTAAGACTCATATTTATGTCAAACATTTTATATCAATTTTCTAAATGTATTTTTATATCTTCTTCATGGAAAAGATAAATACTCAGTAATGTGTCTTACTCTTACCTCATTTTTGTACCATAGGATTTTAGTTCTAGATTGTCATTTATACATATTTTAGGGCACATTTTTTAAAGAAAATATTAAATTTCACTAAGTTATTTACTCATCCTTACTTCCTATGTACATTGTCACATACTCCTGGAATACTTACTATTTTATTTAATAACATACTTCTCTGAAATTCCCTTTAAAATTAATCTTTCTATGGTAAAAATTTCGAGGTCTTATATGCCTCAGAATAAGCATGTCACTCTCACATTTGTATGATGTTAATAAAATATAAAATTCTGTTAAAGTTTCTTTTCTTTTCTTTGAACAAATTATTTCATTGTATCCTTATTTTAAAAGTTTTTAGGAAGTCTTACATCAATCTAAATCTTGTATCTATGGAAGTAAGCTAATTTTTTCTTATAAGATTTTAGAGCCTCCCCTTCCTCCTTCAAATAATTAATATTTTTAAAATTTAGTTTAGTATTCTAAATGTTTTTTAAATTAGTTTTACATTGTTCTGCTTATTCTTTTTTGTTTTGTGTATTGTACACTCAAAATAATTATTTTCCTTCTTTTAATCTGAGAAATTAGAGTAAATCATATCTTCAGCTGTTTACTACCATTTATTTATTATTTTTTTCTCTCTTATGGAAAATCCATTATATATCTTCTGAGACTTCTAACCTCTGTATGTCTTAACTCTTCATTCTTATTTTTCATCTCTCTATCCTTACTGCTCCTTTTCTAAGAATTATTAAGTTTCTAAACCTGATCTTTCAATACACTAATTTATTCTTTGGTTATTTTCCTTCTGTTGTTTAATTCATTCATTGAGTTGTTTGTTCAAATTATCATATATTTTATACCCAGTATTCTGAATTAGTTCTTTTTAATAATGCTTACTCTTGCTAATACCCATGTCAATCTTCATCTCTTTGAAGATTTTTTTTTTTTCATCTGATCAAGGAATTCTGCTTCTTCTCATACAAGTTGTTGACTGTGTGGTCTTTTTTTGGTAGTGATTATCTTTCCTCAGCTAAGTTATTATGTTTCCCTGTGGTCAGTGTTCCTCTGGACATATCAGCCATTGGGCTGATGATGAGTATGGTGGAAAGTAGCTAAAGCAGCCGAGATCCTACTTGTGACCTCTAGTAAGTTTTGGACGTGGGAATAGAAGTGCCTCAAGGGAGATCCTTTACAAACTCTCCCACACCAGGAAATCCTTTGCATTCCCACTAATATTATCTTACTGGAATATAATTTTCTCATCTTCAGGTTTAGAAAGAGGTAGGGAGAAGTAATAAATGACAGTGACCAGCCAGTCTACCTGTACTTCTTGTTATCTGGACCTCACCTCAGCAAGATGATATTACCATACCATTCCACTTCAAGCTGAAATGACACTGCTATTTTTTTTTTATTTTGCTTAATTATAGGCTGAGCAATGATCTCTAAAAGGCAATACTGGTAGGAGGCAGGAAGCTGAGAGATACCACAACTAAAAATCTGTCTTTGTACTTCTCTTCCTCTCATTGCATCTGGTATTCTCTCATTTTGGGGGAATGTTTCCAACTCTACATCAGAATATAACCAGCTTCTATTTCCCAAGATTGTTTCATAGTAAGTGAATAATGATGAAAAGGATTGACTATTTAATAAATCTGTAATGCAAATATACTACTTAGGCTCATTAATACCCCTCCTGCTTCTGTGCATCTCTAGGTTTGGACTAGTGAGTGAGGCACAGCAGCTCATGTTAGTTTGTCACCCTGTTCATCATTATTTGATCTATGTCATTTAGACATATTCTTTAAAAATCAGGTTTTTGAAAGCTCTTTCAAATTTTGAAAAAACATAAATAACAACTAGTTTTATATATGAATTTCCTATATAAAAATGATATACATTAATTTATGTACCATGTGTAATAGAAATAAGGTTAAAAAAATAAAAACAAACTTGGGGCTAATTAAGCATAACGTACCTCAAGCTTTAATTTTGGCATTATTTCAATTTTCAGTTTTTGTTTATGATTCACATAATAATTTGCTTTAGACAAATTAATTAGTTGTATGTGTCAAGATAGTTAAATGCATGCTAAATATTTTCCCAAGAGAACTAAGTTAAAACTGGGTGCTATTAAAACCTTCAAATGAACAAAATCTGTTTTTAACAAGTCTCACATAATTAATTAGAACTAGATATTGAGGCATATTTTTGGACTCTTGCCAAGAATAATTATGGAACTTCTTTTTTTTAATTGGGATAATCTGAGTTAATCAAGGAAAGCTAACCTAGCTCACTATGGCCAAAGCATGAAAGCATAACCAAAACTACTCTCTTATCAATTTGGGCTAGGGTTGAAAGCAAGTAAGGTCCAGGAATAATTCTTATCCTGTAATTGATACCTAAGAGAGATCTTCATCCAATTTCTTCATTTTACATAAGAAATTGAATATCTAGAAACATGGCATTATTGACCCAAAGTCACACTGTTAGTTGGTGGCAAAGCCAGAATTATAAAATAAATTGTTATTTTGATAATGACTAAAAAATGTTGCTTAGTCAGTCAATTTTATTATACATCATTCTATATTAAGTCAAAACGGTACTTTATTTTTGAAAAATTGTTGTAAAATTTGTATAAAACTTTTGATAAAAATAATTGAGTTATTGACAGGAAGAACTCATTGTCTTTCACAATGGATTTTTTTCCCCCAATTTTTGCTTACTCCCTCTTCTTTTCTTCTTTTGGTACTTTAAAAAATTATCTTGCCTTCATGATACACAGTTATGGTGAAACTCTTATTCAATATGTCCATTCTCTACTTCCTAATTCAATAAGTTTGATCAGATTCTCTCTTTCAAGACTTTAAATCTTGAGAAGTATGATGTAAGGGCAGAAAAAATTAGCAGTTGGAGCCTGTTTATTCTGAATAGTTATTAGAGTAGTTATTATCTAGACCTACAGAAATTTCCTTAACCTTATCTTTCTAGAAGTCGTATTCTCTAGTCTTCTCATCAACAATCCTTCTAGCAACCTTTCTCACTGCTCTTTTCATCATCTAGCTAATTGATGTCCTTTTTTCTCTACATACCTTAACTGGACTCACTTTTGGTTGCTTGCAATCACTGGGTCTAACTCATGCAGTTGCTATCTTTGTGCCTGAAGTAGGATGCAACCTTAATCAGATTGTTATGTGTGGCCAAGAGTGGTATTGTTCTCAATAAGAATTGAGCTGGCACTCTTCATTTGCTCTGCTTTCATTCACTTTATGTTTTGTAAAAAACACAAACAATATAAGAGTTAACAGAAAATTTTTACTTATCAGCAAAAATTATCTATGATTACTGAACATACCTAGCCCTAATACTACCTTAATACAGTATTCAAATGAAAAGAAGCACTGCCCTGGTACATGAGGCTCAAGAGAAATACAAATGTCTTAAGGGGACGCTCTAAAGAAGAGTCATTAGAATGAAAGTCTTAGACCTAGAGGATTTAATACATTCCACTTTTACTACTGAATGTTTAAATTTTGGTTTCCATGATGGTATATATTTGAAAGAAATGGCAAGCTGAATAAATTTGTTACAAGGGGATTCTTAAGCTTAGACTGACCTTAGAGCGATAGAAAGATCATATCAAGCCTACAAAAAGTATTCAGTAATAATTTTAAATGTTGAGAGTAGTTGGTACAGGAAATATGGGCAGTAGCATGCCAATATGAGATAGAAATGTTGCTCTTCTCATTCTAATTGAAGAAATTGAAAGACAGAGAAAAAAAAAAAGAGGAGAGCAGAGAGGAGAATAAGAAGAAACAAAGAACAGGAGGAAACTAACACTTATTACAGATATAAAGAACCTACTTTTGGGGAGACTGGTCAAGATGTTGTAGAAGGTAGATGCTGTGCACACCTCCTCCCGCAACCACACCAAAATGATAATAAAACTGCAGAGAAACCATCACTGGGAGTCACCTGAGGTCTGGATAAACAGAAGCCCTACAATTAGGGACAAACCAGTAGGAGGGGCAGAGATGTGAGATGACCTGGTTCCACAACTGCATGTGGCAATCAAGAATTGGAAGGGTTATCTGGACTGAAGAGCCCCCTCTTCCATCTGAGAAGTGAGGGGTCCTAGCCCCACACTGGGCTCCTCAGCTCAGGATTCCAGTGCCGGTAAGAGAAGTCTCCATAACCTCTGGCTGTGAAAACCAGTGGAGATTGTGGCTGAGTGAGACAGAGAGCTGAGGGAGTTGCAGGCATTCCTCTTAAAGGGCCCATGCATGGACTTACTCATTGATGGACTCATTTGCTCAGAGTTCCAGTGCAGGGGCAACTACTCAAAGAATTCCAGGAACATATGAGGAAACACTGAGTTGTTGGGCTTCAGAGCAAGGGCTGGAGGGGCGACTTTCTCCCCGGCAGAAGTGCTGGCAGTACCCATTGTTCTTTTGTTGAGCTCTTTTCCCTCCCAGAGGGTGGACACAAGCCACTGCTATATCTGAGTCTCCATCAACCTGAATAACACAAGTTGCTCCATCCAGGTGATTCCTTGAGACCTTACTCCTCTCAACTTGTGGGCCCACCCAAGCTGCTAATGGTGGTTTATTCCATACAAATGGCCTGTCTTAGCTCTAGCTTCAGACTTTCCTAAAATCTCTCAAAGGCTCACAAAGCCCAAAGAAGCAACATCTGGCTTCAGTGTATCTCGTACCTCTTGCTGAGCAGCCCCAAGCCCCACACTAGCAGCAGCTGTCCTCGGTTCGTGACTTGAACTCTCGAGGCACCTATAAGAGCAACATAGGTGGCAGCTATCTGCAAATTTCTTGGTGGCCCCTGGAGGTTCACAGGCTGTGGCTGAACTTAGCTTGCAGCTGGACCCCTCCCAGGAAGTCCTTAGGTCAGCACACCCAGTGGCCTGCTTCAACTAGCAAAGAGCTGGAGCACCATCCAGGGCTGCATCTGAGGAGGACACACCCAAAAGGCAGATTGGGTAGGCACCAGAGCCCTGCTAAAGTAAATCCTGTTCTGTAGGGTCAGCCTCTCACCAGCCAGTCTTCACAACTAATTAACCCAAGGGTCAAGCCCTCCCATCAGCATGCAAATAGCAACCAAGGCTCAACTCTAATAGGAGGGCACACACAGCTCACATAAAGGACACACCTTGAGCACCTTGCCTAGGTGACAAGGGAAGACTGTGCCACTGGCCCCACAGGACTCCTACTATATAAAGCCACTCTACTAAGATTGAGAAATTTAGAAGCCCTACCTAATACATGGAAACAAACACAGGGAGGCAGCCAAAATAGGGAGACAAAGAAACATATCACACATGAAAGAACAGAACAAAACTTTAGAAAAAGAACTGAACAAAATGGAAATGAACAATCTATCAGATGCAGAGTTCAAAACTGGTTATAAGGATGCTCAATGAACTTAGGGGAAGAGTAGATGAACTCAGTGAGAACTTTAACAAAGAGACAGAAAACATGAAAATGGAAATGAAGACTACAATATCTGAAATGAAGAGTATATTAGAGGGAACCAACAGAGTGGATAGACTGGAGGATCAAATTAACAATTTAGAGGATGGAGTAGCAGAGGACACTCAATCAGAACAGCAACAAGAAAAAAGAATCCAAAAAAATGAAGATAGTTTAAGGAGCCTCTGGAACAGCAGCAACTATAGCAACATTTGCATCATAGGAGTACCAGAAGGAGAAGAGAGAGAGCAAGAAATTTAATACCTATTTGAAGAAATAATGACAAAAAAACTTTCCTAACCCGGTGAAGGAAATAGACATACAACCCTCAGAAGTTCAGAGAGTCCCAAATTATATGAATCCAAAGAGGCCCGCACCAAAACACATCATAAAATGCCAAAGCTTAAAGACAAAGACAGAATCTTAAAAGCAGCAAGACAAAATCATCTAGTTACCTATAAGGGAGCACCCATAAGTTTCTCAATAGAAACTTTGCAGGCCTGAAGGGCTTGGCGCAAAACATACAAAATGATGAAAAGCAAAGAACTACAACCAAGATTACTCTACTCAGCAAAGCTATCTTTTAGAATTGAAGAACAGATGAAGAGCTTCCCAGACCCCTCCTCCCCCATCAAAAAAAAACTAAAGGAGTTCATCATTGCCAAGTGCATATTACAAAAAATGTTGGAGGGAATTCTTTAAGAAAAAGAAAAAAACATATGTATCAAAAATATGAATAAAGATTGGCAATAACTACATTTCTACCAACAAGGACTTCAAATAAAAAAGAATTAAATGTTCCAATCAGAAGATGGGATGGCTGAATGGATAAGAAAACAAGATTCTTATGTAAGCTGATACAAGAGATTCACTTCAGATTAAAAGACACACAGATGGATCTAGAGGGTATTGTGCTGAATGGAATAAGAGATAGAGAAAGACAAATGCCATATGATTTCACGTACTTGTGAAATCTAAAGAACAGAATAAACAAACAAAGAAACAAACAAAAACCAGAAATAAACTTATAGATACAGAGAACATTTTGAGGGTTACCAGATCGGAAGAGGATTGGGGGAGATTGGTGAAAAGGGCGAAGAGATTAAGAAGTACAAATTGGTAGTTACAAAATAGTCATGGAAATATAAAGTATAGCATAAAGAATATAGCCAATGTATTGTAATAAGTATGTATGGTGTCAGAGGAGTACTAGATTTATTGGGGTGATCACTTGTGAGTTATACAGATGTCTAATCACTATGTTGCACACCTGAAACTAATATAATATTGTATGTCAACTACATTTTAGGTGATTATATTAATTATCTCCCTTATTCCTAACTATCCTGTGAGATAGATATTATTATGCTCATTTTATAGTTAAAGAAATTATGGCTAAAAGAGATTAACTTCCATAAGGTCATAACACTTGTGAGTGAAAGATAATTTTTAGAGTTAGACCTATCTGATTCTAAATCTCATGCTTATACTACTGTTTTAGCTGCTTTTCAATTAATCCTGCCACCATTACCATCATCACTATTAGGGCATATCTAGAAAGACTTTATAAAAAGTAAATGAGAAATTGGTTAGAAAAAGTTTACTGAAATAAATTTATCTTCCTTCATTGTGTCTTAGGTACTTGTTAAGTTTTATTCTTGTGCTAGAATCTAATATACTCTAGTTGAATTCTTAAGTATTCTTTCTCTTTTCTCTTCCCACTCTTATCAAGCTAAAAAATATATTTTTATTTAAAATTAGTTAATTATAGCCATTTTCTGCAAGCTGATTTTTGCTACCAAACTATAATCAGACCCAGTTGTACAGTCTATTAATGTATTATCTCTCCTTCGTTTTACGGAAACCAATACAGTCAGAACTGAGTCGTAAGAGCAGCGTAGAAGTGGTGTGGTAGAAAGGAGGCATAACAAAGTGGACACTGTGTTACTTAAACTTCCATCTCTCTGCAATATAATGTAATGATTAAGAGAGAGGGGGCAATCAATTTGCCTAGTTAGTCATATTGCTGTCTTTCACATTCTTAACAACTTGATAAATTATTTGTGGCACTTCTTTCCCAAAATAGTTTTTAATCTAGGCTAAACATTTCAAATAATAATTAAAATTTTTAAAAAATAAATGTCAAAATATTTGGGTTTACTCTGTTTGATATTAGACTTTTTTTTTTTAATTCTGTCTATACCTCAGGATTTTCATCTGCAAAGTAGGATGCATGGATAAAAGAAGTCAGTACCCAGCAAATAGTGCTCCTTAATAAGTATTAGCTATTTTTTAAATTGAGGTTATGTTAGCAGAGTGAACAATTCTTTTGGAAACTTTTAGACATTCTGCTCATTTCATTCTATTTGAAAAATTGAATGACAGAGAGAAAAAGAAGAAGAGAGAGGGTGAGGAGTGGAGAATTGTTTTTTGCTTTAGGAAACCAGAGCAGATCTTTAGGAGAGAGTAGGAACAATTAGCTTCCACTTTTTCTACCTCTTTTGAGTCATTCTGTTGAACTGAGAGTGAGATCTAATTCTTTATCTGAGGCAATGTGTTCACTGGGCATCAAAAGATGGTAAACAGAATTAAAATATGAATGCATGGAATAAATTGAAATGAAAGATAAAATTTTGACTTTAATAAAACACATCTGAGTGAAAGAAAGAAACATAAAATCTGCATCTGCATAGATGAAATTTTAAATCAGTCTTTAAAAATGGTTTCAAACTTTTATCCATTCTCCATATCAGAAGATCTCGAAAGATAAAAGGACACACTAGCAATTTACAAGTGTACTTGGACTGGAAGGCCTTGATGATTCTATTAACACAGGCTTTGAAGTAGCTTAATATAAAGCACATACACTGCCTAGAGATACGGCTTATGGTTAGCAAATATTCTAATAAAATTGATTTTGTTCATACCAAGGGAAATAGTCTAGCAATGAATCAAAAGGCTTTTAAGCATATAGTAACACATTTTATTCATATCTGTGCTCACAGGCTTCAAAATATCATCTGAAAGAAGTCTAAGTTGTATAACCAAATCTCTTTATCAAGTGTGTCAGTAGAGCTATGATATTTTCATATGTCCAATCAACTTGCTAAGGCAGAACAAAACCAATGCAATCACAACATCAATTTTCTAAGATTTTAAAAAATCTACTTTTACTTTTAGAAGAAAAAGTCAAATAATGGAAAAGTATCAGTTACCACAATTGAGTAAAATAGCAACAAAAATGACTGTTTCAAGAAAAAAAAAAACAGTTTCTGGCAACTTTTTTGCACTGTAATACAAACCTAGCAAATATAAAAAGGAATTGTGATATTCAAGATTACCTGTATTTGACAACAAAGATTGCCTAGGGTGTGAGGAAAGAGCTGAAGAGCCCCTCTAAGAAAGTACTGGTAAAAAGTAAATAGGTCAAAGTCTTTGGGAAGAAACTCAACATCTTCAGTGTGTCTACCCTTTGCTTAGTAATTGCACTCCTGGGAACATATTTCTATAGGAGGCATTGGCATAGTAATTCAGTGTAGGGTTCTCATGTGAGAATTGCTGAATTCAACCTTGGCTGTGTAACAAAGAAGTTCAGGGCCACCTCTGGCCCATAAAATTTCTTGGTATGTAGTAGAATAGTTGTTCCCTTTGGATGAAAGCAGTCTAAGGACACAAAATTTGATAACCAGAAAGTATCTTTAGGCATTTTAAAATAAATCTCCCCTTCTTTCTGCTAAAATAATTTAAGTTAAGATTTGGTGAAAGAAGCTCAAGCTGGATGTTAGTCCCAACTTGCCACTTCAAACAGGTGCCCCCATGTAAGGAAAAACCTGCATAATCTGGAGATAGTGGGCAAGAAATTATCAACTTCACAGAATTAGATGAGGATCAAATGAGATTATATAAAGTGCTTAGCATAGTGTCTGGCATATAGTAAGCACTCAATAAATGGTAGCTGTTATTTTCTTATCATACTCTACAGAAAATGGGTGTTCAAAACAAATTATTGTGATAGTCACTGCAGCATTGCTTATTAAATTTAAGATTTTGAAATAATCTAAATATCCTTCAATAAGAGATAGTTTAAGCAAAATCTAGTATAAAATTCTATAAACTTTTAAAATTCTATAAACTTTTTTCCCCTACAATTATTTGTTATGATAAAATATACATAGCACAACATTTACTACTTAACTATTTTTAAGTGCACCGTTTTGTGGTATTAAGTGTGTTCACATTGTTGTGCAACCATCACCATCATCCATGTCCAGAACTCTTTATGTTACAAAACTGAAACGCTATAAACTGAAAATAATGAAAGGGATCTAGAGTCAATAACATAGAAAGATCTCCATGATATATTATTAGAAAGAAAGCTGGAAAGTTGTGGTAAAATATGAATCCATTTTTCAATGAGAGATTGAGAGAGAGAGAGAGAGAGAGAGAGAATTAATTATGTATGGGATTATGCTGTCAGTACTAATTTTCTGGGCATTGCCTTTCCTCCCATTCAATGGTTAGTATAGAAGCTTCCTTGATAGTACAATGTGACTAAGTATAATAATAATAGCCACAATCTCATTGTTATGCTGATTAAATGAATTAATATAGCAGTTAGATCACTGCTGGGCACTTATTATGTGCCACAAAAAAATGTTTCTATTCTTGATACAATGAAAGTTTGGGAAAGGTCTTCACAATATATGTCCCCCAAAATAGATAGAAGAATAATAGCCACTGAGTTACCTTTTATTACCTTGATTTTATAAAATTGCTGCTACCATTACTAAGAATAAGAATAAAACAATGACAAAAACAATAAAAGTAATAGCTAATATTTCTTGAACGTCCCCTGTTTCAGGCACAAGACCAGTGCTTAACGAAAATTATATTATGTAATTTTTACAAAGCTATAGGATAGATACTAATATCCCTGTTCCACATGTGAAGAAATGAAAGCTCAGGGAAGTTAAGTAACTTGTTATAGTAACACACATCTAATAAGTTTTAGAACCATTTTATAGAGTCACAAATGTTCTACTTCCAAAGGGTCTTTCTTATTTACTACCAGGCATTATGACACCATAATATACTGTACATAAATGCATACACATTTGTTTATGTTTACTGTTTTAGAATGCTAAATAATTGACATTTTTTTAGAATGTGATCTGAAGATAAAAAAAGTACACTCCATATTTCTTAATGTAGTATGATTATTTATTTATGTGCAGTCTCTCCTGGACAGGTATAATTTTTTTCATCTGTGTATATTTCTGGCTTAACAGGTAGTGAATATACAATAAATTTCACTAAATTTTAAAATATTGGAATAGAACTTAGAACTCTTTTAAAATAGCATATCCTATAGTCTCCATTCCGCTTACATTTTTGGAGACCTTTGTTAATTGGATTTGCCTTTCAAATTGAACCTTTTCTATCCGCAACTTCCTCAGGATCACTTCCTTTGTATATTTTCTGCACTAGACACATATAAAGTTATCTATTTTCCCTGTCCAGTAACCGAGAACTGTCTAGACAATTCCTCAGAAATTTCTACCTACACAACTCACTAATTTGCTTTTTTAAAATTAAGATGTTAGGATTAACTCTTTATCACTGAATATCTATTTTTAATTTAAAGTTATCTTCCATTTTGAAATACCACACTAGCCAAAATAGAACTTCTTCAAAATAACATTATACAGTCATTCCTCCATTCATACCACCAATTTTTGTCTTTAATCTCAAAAGAAATCGTCCATATCTTCAGATCTTCAGCTCCATTTCCAAGGCTTCAGTACAGTGTAACCTTTAGAGACTACTTATTTGTATTTTTGTCCCTTCCTCTAGAATGACAGTTTCACAATCCCCTTCTGACTTAGGAGAAATGCTTCATAGTCTCTTGTAATTTCTCTGCTTTCCCTCTGCTGCTTTATAAACTCTAATATATAGCAGAAAAAAAAAGACAAAGAAGAAAATTATATATATAAATGTGTGATAAGCTCTATTTCTGTAAATTTTTGAATTGTCATTACAAATCTAGAAGGAATCTCACAATGACCTTCATAACTTTGTGTACACTTTAGCCATTCTTCTGCATAGGGGGCTTTATTTGTATTCTGTTGGTCTCCCAGAGAGCATATAAAATAAACTGATCAGAACTTGCCATTTTTTAAGATAAATATTTGAGCTTATGATAAAAAAAGATGTATTCTAAAGCAAGCAAGAAAGAAATTTTATCCAACAGCAGTCAGGATAAAAGTGGTAGTAATCATCATCATCTTCATTTTCTATTTATTGAGACTTTATGCCATGACAAGCACATTACATGTATTATCTCAATTAATTCTTACAACAACTTGTCTAAGTAAATATTATTAATCCCATTTATTGCTGAGGAAACTGAGACTCAGAGAGATTAATTGCCGAAGGTCACACAGCTAACTCCCTACCAATACATGAGCCTGGGCCTCTTTGACTGTAACACCTACATTAGATACAGGCCTATATTGGCCTGATTCAAGAGTTTTTTTTGTTTTGTTTTGTTTTGTTTCAGTAGCATGGCAGTCCTTCAGAAATAATAAGTAAATGAATAATCTCCAAGAAAAAGTTAATTATAAAGCTCAAAGGGAATATGCTATTATACATTAATTGGTACTGAATTTTAAATGATAAAAAGAATTTGATCTGAAGAGGCAAGCACTAATACATGTAAGGCCAGCGTTTGCTGATGTTTGTTCTACTTTCAGAATGAAACACTAATAAACTTACCAAGATTTAAAGATCCTGCTTGCCTTCCCACCTCACCTGGTTCATTTTTCCCTTCACTTACCTGTCGCTCCTCACTCCAATATGAATGCTTAATCATTCTCTAACACACCTGTCTCAGGAATTTTACACACTGTTCCTTTTCTCCAGTATTAGATTGCTCTCTTACTGCCTTCCCACCCCCACCGAATACTTAAACAGTTGACTCTTTTTTTAATTCTTCAAGTTTTAATTTAATTGTCATTTCCTCTGAAATGCCATTCCTGGTCACTTTACTAGGGCAAGTTACATCTTTCATTGGACCCTGTTTGTTCCTCTCATAAGATGTAATTTGCTGTTTTTTTGTGTGTGTCTATTTTTGTTTTGTTTTTGTTTTTTGTTTATTTTTCTGACTTGCTTACCATCTACCTGGAAGCTCACAGGTAGACCCAGAGTCAGTTTCTTAACCATTATATATTCAGAGCCTAATAAAGCCTGCTCTCTAGTTGTTGAATGAATAAATTATATGTTAAACATAAGCTTATAATGTAGAGTAATAACAATAAATAACTTTCATATATAATGTCAAGGCAACACCTAAATTTATTATATTTCCTCTTGCGACGTCTCATTTTTCCAACATTTCTTATAAATAAAATCCCTTATAATAATAACCAAAACTCAGTTTTAGTCTCTCCATAGCTGCAAAATCTAACTAATGCTGACATCACATTAAGCCCATAGGCAATAAGTCAGAGTAATCAGGGGCGATGAGAAAATAAGGAAGGCTGATTCCTACACTGGGGAAACTTTTGATTGCATAAATACAAGATAAGACCTACTAAATCCATGTGGATTGAAGGAATTAAAACATTTTATATATTGAAGAAAAGGCCCAATGAGATATCAAGGAACTATTTTCAAAGCAGATATGTTTTATTTTCTTAAGAGAAAAAGTGGATTGGCAAAATATAAGATCTTGACATAATCTACCAGCAAAAGTGGCGACGCCCTCACTCATCAAAGTTGGACTTGCGTCCATTGTCCAAGAGCAATTTTATGTTGTAAGTTCCAAGACTTCTTATTTGACTCAATGTTTTCAAATACTCAGAAGACATTAGAAATATTAAATCTCAGTTGTTTTGGGGAGGAGGAATTCTTATCATTAACTAGCTGATTCAGTCAATGAGAACTGTATACACCTCCCAACATGTAATGTCCCACTTACTCCAATACTGCTTTTTTTGTTTGTTTGTTTTTTGTTTTCCAACAAAAATCAGTGGTCCAGAGCCAAAGGCTTCAGGCCTTGCAAGGTACTTAGAACTAGACCAGGATGCGGCCTACTATCTTGTGCTTGCGTGTTGGTAAGGATTCCATGCAAAAAGAAACCTCCCAAAAGATTAGGTTGTATCCAACCTAAAATCCACCACACCATGCTTGACACATCTTCTGCTCTTGCTTTCACTATACTTTCCTTATGGCTCTGGTGCCTAATAGGTGTGTCTAGCAGCTCTCTCCTTTCTATATGCTTATATCTTCAAAAAAAAAATTGTTTTTTAATTTGTAGTCTATTCCTTCTCTGAATGTCACTCTCATTAGCAATTGCCCATTTAAAATTATTCTTTGGATATCAAAATTAACATCAAAATTAACATGTTTAAAATGAACTCTAAATTTAAACATACCACAAATTTCACACTCCCTATGTGTTTTCTACCTCACTAAATGCCACAAACCTAGCTGTAATTCTTGATTTCTACCTTCTCTCACATTCCATACTTAATCTGTTCCCAAATCACACAGGCTCTATCTTCATGCTGTTAAAAATCATCTCAGTTTCCTACTACATCTGGTTCAAGCCACCATCATGTCTACCCTGCATCATTGAAATAGCCAATTAATTGATTTCCAAGGTCCACTTTAACCTTTGGTGCATTTGCTACACAAAGGCTAGAATGACTTAAATATGAATCATATAGACACTCTGCTGCTAACTACAGCCTCATGGCTTTCTGTATCATTCAGAAGTCCAGTCAAAAGACATGACCATGAACTGCAAAATTCTATATGATGCTATTCTCTCAGTAACACCTACATCAGCTTTCTGATATTCTTCAAACACATCAAACATGCTCTTCTTTCTTTACCACTCACAAAATCTTGGTGTTCTATCTACCTTAAAGGATTCTTTCCCAGATAGTCTCAAGGACAAATCTACCATGTCGTTCTCCCAGTCTTGTCTTCAAATAAATTATTTTTTCCACTTTTTAAAAAACATGAAAAAAGAGCACACTCTCTCTTGCATTATTCCTGCTTTATTAGTTTCTGCTTAACATGATAATATTTACCTAATATTATACAACACTATATATTTACTTATTGATTGATTATCCACTTCTCTATAATATAAATTCCAGAAGGGAATAATTTTTTTTGTCTTTTTTATTCACCTTAATAACCCAGTACCTAGAATAATGTCAGGAACATATTAGAAATTCAGAAAATATTTGTTAAATAAATACATTAATACAAAATACACCCTAAACCTTACTATTCTAGGGTTCCAGATGGCCTTTTCATCAACTAAATGGAGAATCTTGAAAAAATTTTCATGTCACCACATAATGTTTGGAAGACCATACTTCTGGAATTTTATCCCATCTCTGGCTTGTTCTTTGCCCCCTACTTGCTATTTTAATATTCTAAGTGACTAAGCATAGACACTAGTGATAATGGAGAAAGTAGTCAATTCCCTGCCTTATGGATGTTACCCTCTGTAAGCTTATAATATAATAAAGAACAAAGCAAGACAAACATTTAAGAGATACAGGATAGTACTGCAGAATTAAATAACAAATGATAAATGCTGCCAATATATATTAAAAGAGTTTAAGAGCACTTTCCCACTTACTCTGGTGAGCTTCCTATTATTTAATTGTCTTAAATATATTTCTAGATCAACTTAATATTTCCTATTCCACTTTTTTTGAGAATAGTACCATCTTGCAATGGTACTGACTTCTGAGTAAAAGTGTAACTTTTTCATTTTATTAGCCTCAACTTGAAAATGCAGACCTTAATTGCTACACAAAAAAATATGCCATGTTTTTGTTAAAACTGCTGCATTATTTTTGGTCCACTGAGCAGATTGTACTTTAAAGCTACAACTGAATAATAAACATTGATATTCTGCTTCACATTGTAGCAACAATAAAATTTTGTGTTTTGTTTTGCCCACCAATTGAGTAGGGCAGTCTTGGAAAGAATTTCTAAAACGAATTAGGCTTGTGATATTTTTATGATATCTGCAAATATACCCAACTAATTTTGCCTTCAGATTGTCCTATTTCCAACATTCCCAGTAGTCCTTAATTTAAGAATGAATTATCTTTAGACTGTGCCTATGTAAATAAAGTAGACTATACATTTGAGGCATTTACCTAAATAAATACCTAGATAATTTATCTAGATAAAACTTATGCAGATAATTTAAGTTCAGGACACATTTGTATGATTTGTTCTCATGTAACTATATATATGTAATATATATATAGTTTCTTATATATATATAATATATGTTATTTATATATATATGTGTATGTAACAAAATTTTATTAATTCATCAATTCAATAAATACTTATTGAGCACCTATAATATGCTAGGTAGTGTTATAAGTTCTAAGGATAGTGTAGTAAAAACAAACAACAAGAAACCTGTAAAAAATACTCTTGGAACTAATTTTCCATGAATGGGGAGTTAGATGAGACATAAGATAAGTGAGAAAAATATAAAATATGTTAGATGGTAATAATTGCCAAGGAGAAAACATAAAGCAGGAAAGAGGAATATGAAATGTAGGCTTTCTGTAATTTTAAGGAGAATGATGAAAATTTCACAGAGAGTATTTTTTGGTAAGCATATAAATCAGAGTAAGAGAGAGTTCTAGGGTTTCAAAAATCTGGGGAAATTCACTCTAAGCAGTAGAAAGAGTGATAATGGTCCCAGAGGAGTGTGCCTGGGACTTCGAAGAGAAGCAAGGGAGAGTGGAGCAAATTGAGATAAAAGAGAAGGTCAGAGAGATGGAGGAGGGGTGCTGCAAATGATGTAGGTTGTTGTTATGACTGACATTTATTTTAAGTGAAATAGGAAATCATTGGAAAGCCTTAAGTATTCTTGGACTTACATTTTAAAAGAATTGCTTAGGAAGCTGTATTGAGATTAGAACAAGAGTAGAACTAATGACAGCAGGTAGGTTTTTGTGCAATCCAAATCCAAGGTGAAGTAGCTTTGATTGTAGTATTGGAATTGAGAAATGGTCACATTATGATAGTACAGTCAAAAGAAGACGGCGATGGACCATATATGGCATTTGATGGAAAGAAATAGGTTAAGGATTACATAAAAGTTATTGGCTTGAGCCACTAAAGAAATAATGTTCCATTAATTTAAATGAAAGAAAACTACAAGACAAGTAGGAGTGAACAGTAGTAATACCATTAATTCGGTTTGAGTCTTTTTAAATTTGAGATTCCTTTGTTGACATCCAAGTTTTCAAGATGCCAAATCACCATTAGCTATATAAGTTTGGAGCTCAGGAGTAAAATCTGTGCTAGAGAAATTAATAGGCAAAGTCTAAATGGAAAAGTCGTCAGAGTGGATGAAATTACCAAGGGTATAGATTGAAAAGAAGAATGTAGACTGGGAAGAAGCCCACAGCCTGATCCTAAGCACATTGTAGTTTTTAGAGGATAGGTAGATGATAAAAAATTACTAAAAAGAACTTTGAGGAGTGTCTGTAAAGGTAGGAAAACATGGCGAATATATTCCGGGTAGAGAGTCATCACTGTGTCTAAGCTCTAGATAGGTAAAATGAAGCCTGAGGCATGAACATTGAATCTAGCAACATGGAGCTTGTCTTCTGTATAAAAAATGTTATTTATCCATATTGTTATACATATTAGTGTAAAATGAACCTCAAAATATACTGTATAAAGAAGAATGTAATTATTTTCTTAATTTTTTATTATGCTGCCTCTAATTGCCCTAGATTGGACTCTGAACACTGAGGTTGGTAGATTAACATTGGCATGTGACAATTTCACACAGATCATCATCTTTAGAGTAAATTGCTAATATTTGTAGAATACGTAATGTTTACAATGGCTTATGAGTGCATTATTGAGTGTGTAATAATCACCATGTGGGAATAATAAATATCATTATTATTAATATTATTTTCTAGCTGTGGAATGAGACTCTCTAAAGGCGTAATGGCCAATTTCATTGTGCATGTACTGGAAATGAAACATAAATCCTGTAATCTGGCTCCAACAGCTCATTTTTTCCTGTCATTCCATGCTGCTTTTAGCATAAGGATGAGTCCATTGACTCATAAAGTAAAAGATGATGTGTGAATGCATGTGTGTAACTTCGCATATATATTTGTGTAGATATGTATATATGTGCAAGCATGCAAGTGTGTATATTCATATATAGTTGTTGTCGTCGTATCTGCTTTTTATTGACTTATTAACATTTTTTAAATTATTTTTTACATCACCATCAGCAAGCAAGCATCTGGGAAAGAGACAGAGACTAAAATTCTGTTGTAGCAGATAGAGCAAGTACTTTAGAACCAGGGGTTAAAATTTTAGTTGTCTTAATTTCTACTGTGATACCTTGATCTAGTCAGTAATTTCTGCATTGATTTCTTTATCTGTATAATACAGACTGTCATGTCTACTTTAAAATATTTTAAGTAGTCGACATAATCTGTGTAAATTTGTCCACTTAATCCTTCTAAAGCTATGCTAGTTATCATTATTATATTCTTTCATATCACCTTTTCTCAGCGTTTATCATACTCCACTGTAACTGTGAGCCTCCTGCATTGGCATTTTGAAGACAATGACTTCCATTTTTCTCATTTTCTCCCAAAAATATGATAAAATGAGAATTCTATGATGAAAGAAAGAAGCCTATGGTATATGTTAAGTATAAAATAAATGATAATATCATTAATGTCATTATTATATTATCTAGATTTACAAAAAATCAGACACAAAAATTTAATCCCAATGACAAAAAAAAATCTGCTTAACAGAACTGCATTGCCATAACAAGCATTTTGTATCCAATTTGAACATTTTGTCTATCATACAACCATGTTAACAAATGACCTCTCAAAGATAACTGAGCACTGCTGTTAGAAAAAATCACTTTTAAACTAATCCTACAGAAGGCAAAACTTAAATTAAAGGTATCCAACTTTAGCTAGAAATTCACTTATCCTTAATGTCTTCAAGCTTCTAGGACCACATTTTCTCTTAATGGCTAATGAATGTATATACCAGCTGATCTTAAAGTAAAGCTGAATACATACTGACTGATAATGAAACAAATGCTTCTTAAGAGAACTAAAAAATAAGTCAATGAATAAATAAATGTGACATAATTATTAGTAAAATCAAAATTGTAAAAATATAAATATTTTTCTAAGTTATCAATGTCATTCCAGAATGACATTCTTGCTTTTTTTTCTACAAAGAACATGATTTTTTTAAGCTGTGTATGCGTGCTGTGAAATGTTTTTCTCATGTTAATTTCCTTTTACACTCAGTTTTTAGACAGCTGAAAATTATGAGTTTACAGAACAAGATGTACTTTCCATTCTTATTTTATGGCCGAGTACTACAGCATGTACTATTATGAAAACAATTCTAAATTGTGCTTTATTATACTATATTGTGCAATTTATATTCAGAAGATGCTATCAGCACCAGGGAACAGACAAATTTAATAAAAGACGTGGTGTTCCTGTTGTCCTAATAGTTATTAAAATGAAACTCTTCCCAGAAGACATTTACAGTGTCTTTTCAAAGATATTCTGAATACTTTGACGAATCTACTGGGGACTCTAGATATGAATAACAACATCATAGATCTTAGAAACATACTGTACTAAGCTGGAAGGAGCCTTTATAATCATCCACGCTGACCCCTTTATTTTACAGGTGAGATACTGAGGCTGAGAGAGAATAATTACTGCAACCTAATTTGTATCTACATTGTGGCTAGAACGGCAGTCCCCTGACATCTAATTGAGTATTTTTTTTTCACTTTTATTGTCATTAATGATAATAGTCTGGTAGGGCACATAAGCATTGCCTAGTTTTTATATATCATTCCTGTAACAGTTCCAAATGGCAGACAGAAAATATCTAGTTTTCACCACTTCTCAGAGCAGAAACCACAGTCATAAGGGGAGAAGTAATTTAGTTACTATCAACGATTATCTTACTTATCTGTTTATGTATTTTTGTCTGTTCCTTGATAGACTATAAGTTCCATGAGAGCAGGAAGCATGCTCATTTGGGGTACTGCTGAATTCTCTGTGCTTAGAACATGTCTAACACGTAGAATTTATTCAATAAATATTTGTTAAATAAATGAATAGAAATTTACTAGATATAATAGGTATTACAAAAATTTGTTGAAACTTAGAACTGACCTCTAAGACATACAGTCAAGAACTACACAGACACACACATACACACGCACACAGCATGAGGCAAAATACACTAAATGCCGCACAAATGGCATAAATAAGTTGTAAGATAGTTTTTTTTAAAAAGCACTGTGGTTCTCACATTAGGGAGTGTTTGAAAATTTCTAAGTAGCTATAAAGCTTAAGTAAAGTTATAAAGTAAGAAAAATGTAGAAGAGATATCAGAATTTTGTGACACCTCCAGTTATGCTAACCAGCCCGGGGTTCTGGAAGGGAAAGATTAGCAGAGTTGGTGTAGGAAAACCGAGCCTATCTGGAGGCTTTAGGGTGAGCAGAAGACACAATAAATGGTGACAGTATTTGGGAGGCTAACCAGATGCAGCCTAAGAATGATTGAAAGGTGTTTGATACATAAACTAACTGTTTTTCAGAGGTGTAGAGAAAAAAATATATGCAAATATTAAACAAGACTATTGATAATAAAAATATTGGTTTTGATTCATGGTCAGGACTTTGTGAAGGGAAGGATAGGAGGAAGGAAGGAAAGAACAGAGGGAAAGAGAGAAGGAAAAGAAGGGAAAGAAAGAAGAAATGAAAGAATAGAGGGTAAGACATAGAGAAGGAGAAAGGAAGGATGAGGAGAGGGAGAAAAATGGAAGATATAAAGTATTTTATGCACACCTACTCTATATCCAACGCTGTGTACACAGTGCTTTCACATACATTTTTATTTAATCTTCACTACAGCTCTCCACTTTTAGATAAGAAAATTAATGCTCAAAGTCATTAAGTCAAGCTTCCAAATATCTGTAGAGTAAAATAGAGACAAGATTCAATGGGAGTCTATCATCTCTAAAACCATTTCACCGCACATACTTTCAATTCATGTTGTATAGTTGCTTTATACAGTTCTACATTAAAAAAAAAAAATAGGCTTCAGTAATTACAGAGCATCTTCACATAATAACCTTATTCTGTCTTTTTAATAACTTTATGAAAACATGTTCATATCCCTATTTCATAGGTGAAGAAACTAAAGATCAAAGAGGTGGTTTAATTTGTCTAAGGGTACATACTTACGTCTGGCAGAATAGGAATCAAACCCACACTTCGTGGCTCTCAGTTGATGATCCTTTCTACCATGATATGTAATAAAATCAATTACGCAGTTTACAGCACATCTACGCCCACACAGTACTAGGGGTCCTACTAGTCCTTTCTATATTTTGTCCTCAAAAAAAAAAAAAAAAACCTAAAAAAGAAACCTATTTGCTTTAATTTCATAGATAACAAAACTAGCTCATATGTCTGTATTCATAACTCTTCTATAAAAAAATATAAAAGGAAAACATAGAATAAATTATGAAATTCCAAGAGAGAGACAAAGGGATAGAAAAGAGAAGAGAGATATTCTCAGGACATAAGAGGCAATGTCTTACTTTTCTAGAAGGGTTACATCATGCCTCATTCTCAAGTTAACTAAGATATTCCTTTAAACTTTTCTCCATCGCTCTTAATCATCCTTTAGCTACATTCAACAAGTTATAAAATCTTGATATTTTATAATCCAGAATCTGTGAGTCTCAACCTAAGTCTTTCATTAGGTCATTAGATGACTCTGAGATAATTCTTTAGTTTATTTCCCCCTTATCAAACTAATGTTACTTGGTGAGATGCCCAGGGAATATAAGAAAGAAGCAGAAAGATTGTGAGACTCTTCATTGACAAGATGACCTTAGAAGATCTGTCTGGGGTCCAACATCATCACGGAATTCTTTTAACATTTTTTTTTTAAAAAGCAGAAGTAGGTTCACTGTAAAAATTTAGAAGATAAGAATTTTCTGCAAACACAAATAGAATGAACATTTTACTGATACTTCATTGGGACTCTCCATAAATTCGCAGACATAAATTTAAAATTCTTCACAAACATTTGTCTGGAAGTGTTCTTCCCTCCCACTTGTGCCTCCAAACTTTTTTTTTTTTGGTAAAGTTTTTCCAAGCTTCCCAAAGTTAAGCATTTCCCTCCTCAGCTTACAGAGAACTTTAGATTCCGAACATCATAATAGTTAAAGCATACTCTGTATATATTTGTTGATAAATTTTCCATCTAGATCACAAATTTCTTCAGGCCAAGGTTCAAGTCTTTTCATACACATGAAGTGTTTAATAAATATCTGTTTAATGAATAGATTAACTCCAGTATTATTTCACATGGTGGAAAGGAGTAATGAATTCCAGAAAGAGAAAGAAGTAGAGTTGGTTAAATTAAATTTTTTTTATATCGGCTACCTGAATACAAGGTGGGGAGCTTCAGATCAGGAGAAGCACACAACAAAAATGTAAGAGTTTTGGTGACAATAATAATATCTAATATGTTTAGTGCTTGGCAAAGGTCTAAATAGTCAACATTATTATTAATATATTATTTTTTACTATTTTGTTATTTATTAATATATGCATATGTTAATTTTATATAATGTTATATAATATAATAATTATGTAATCAATATTAAATATATAACAAAATGTTTTTTTAACTTATTATTCTCATGTTATAGATGAAAAAACTGAAGTACAGAGAAATTACTTTTCCATAACATCCTAGCATGTGTAGGACATGGTACAAACTGCTCTGGTAAAGTGGTTAAGTTTACAGGCTCCAAGGTTAACTCATGCAGGCCTCACACTGTCCTGTCAGGGACCAGCATGTGGGAAAATGCCTTTCAGTGCCTGAAGCAAACCTCTTCTGGAAACAAGAGAACAGTAGTCCAGTGTATCAAAAATTTCTCCCCATATGAGCCAGCAGGTTTCTTTAGTAGTTGTTGTTCTTTACTGGCAGGTTCTAAAACCAAAATTCTGGCTAGAGGCCACATTTTATATAGATTTCTTGAGTACATAGTTTCTGTGTTCCATCCAGGGATGGGGTTTGGGAAATACAGCACTGAGAGAGAAGTGAATAATGCCTATGCTCCACCCCAGCAGTCTGACCACAGCCTACACATTACGTCAAGCCTGCCAGCACTCACTTCTGGTAGGCCTTGGACTTGAACCTATTTGTTCCTACCTTGACATTTGGATGGAGGGGTTATACAATTACATCTCTTAAGAGAATAGTTTTCCATTCATTTATTTATTCATGTATTCTTTCACTTAGTGTTCTATGTCCATACAGTTGGTGAAGAGCATTCATTACTGATTAAGAATATTAATACACACATATTCTGTGCCTTTTTAGTTGATTAAAAGTATTCATTCATTGTTAATTAAGAGCATTTATTCATTTCAGTGGAGAGCATTTATCATTTAGCATCCTGCATTCATACATTTGGTTAAAAGCACAGATTTTCCTATTAGACAGTTTCTAATTTTGAACACACAATTTCCTACTTATCTTACCTTGAACAAATTTCTTTCTGCCTATCTCTAAAACTCATTATCTCACTGTCAAAACAAGGAAAATAATACTTTTTCATAAGATGGTTTAAGAACTAAGGAGATGATGCAAGTAAAGCTCTTAACAGTATTTGGAACCTAGATAGTGTTCAATAAAGTGTAGCTATAAATATTATTATCTATTTTGTAATAATGATAACAATGGTAAAGATGCTCTATTAGAAAAAATAAATAAAAGATAAATTGGACACCATACTGAACTATAAAAATCCTATGGTATAGTGCCACCAGCATCCTAGGTTTTCAAGGCTGGAAAAAATTGGATGGAAAATTAACTAATTAGGGATCTTAAATATTAACTCAGCTTGCAAGTATTCGACAACAAAATACAATACTATAGAAAAACAGAAATAAAATATTTTGATATATAAAGATATATATATATATATAGCAACATTTAAAATGTTTATAAAGATTATTTTTAAAATTGGTTGATAATAGTAAGATGGAAATGGTGAAAACACAAAATATATTATACATTAGATGTCATAACTCACTTGATTATGAAAGAACACATTCTTCATTAAAAATAAGTCATGTGCATTATCTGTTCACTGATGTGCAATGTCATTTAAGACATTCCATCATTCTCTGCTTGAGTACTCTTCTGTAATCTGATGAGGTGTCCAGGGAAGAGACAATGATAGCCAAGGCATTAAAATGTAATCAAGATATGCAAATTCGTATCTAAATGTGATTTGCTGGGAAAAGAAATTAATCTAGGCATGGTCATATAAACAATATGTAATATGGATAATTAATCACCAAATTAGCAGCTGCAGTCCCTCGAGGAAATTATGCAAATCAAAAAGGCCCCCATTGCTGACACAATTAGACCACTTAATGGCAAACTCTCAACAAAATAACCCTGGGGAACACCACAAAACAAATAGCCCAATCAACCTTAGTGTCCCAAACTCCACTGGAATATTTAATATTATTTAATATTGTTTCTTTCCAGTTTGAACTTATCTGGAAAAATTCCATCATATTTTGCTAAAAAATAGTCTAAGATTTCACACGATGGATGGCTTATTATGTGGTTCCCTCAAAGTTTAGTTTTCCTCTTAATCAAATATCTTATTAATGAAATTTGAAATCATGCAAATGATAAGCTTCATGAATAAGGAAATGCCAATTATATATCTCCTGTCCGTAACAGCAAAATCAAGAAAATATTGATTCACCATGAAGATATGTGCCCTCTGTGGCCTGATGTCACTCATTTATTATATCAGAAGCAAAGAAAAGATCTCTACACTTTCCTGATAATAAATATTGTTATCTCAGGTAAGAGTATTTTGTCTTCAAGATTGTTAGAGTGCTGTCCCATGCCTGCTCTTAAAGCTACAGCAAATAATCTCACCTTTGTTTCCTCTATCCACTTACACAAAAGTAGGTAACAGTTACTCCTACAGAACTTTTGAGATTGGGCCTAACAGAACCCATAAGACTCTGCTGCTAAATCTTCCATCCCCAAAATATAACCCTATCTCTAGAAAGATATCAAAGCTTTCTGGATAGAAATAAAAAATGCTTCATCCCCAGAAAAGAGTTCATTAGGTAATTTGTTATAATTTTGCTGCTGAAAGAAATAGTCGCAGAGAAGAAATTGTATCAGTACTATGGTTGCTGATGGTTTTGTTGTACATATCACTTATAGATACCATTTATATTGCATGGCAATGTGGTTAGTTTTGCCACTTATCTCATTTACTCTTCCAATCACCCTCACATGCCCAAGGTCAAAAACCTAAGAATCAGCAAACCTGGGCTATAGATTCTAGGTCTTCTGACTCCAGGTGGCATGCTAAATGTCGAATGATGCAACCAAGGTCCCTCAGTTGGAAAACAGCTAAATTAGAAATAAAATGTAGCTGTACTATCCACTTCACTCACTTTCTCCACGTATAGAAAACCATACCTGATGTGACAGCAGATGCTGCTTATGTTGTTGCTCATGCCCGCTTCTTCAGGCTGTCTGAAGTACAGGAGTGGGCCTCCCTGGAAGGCAATGAATCCCTTGACCCTTGAAAGACTGAATTATAGCTTTGACATATATCTTTTCTTGTTTAACCCTCATTTCTCTGTTATATCTCCAAACTTTAGAGTCCAATAAAGGACAGATAGGGGCTGGGGTCTTCTAACCTGTGAGAGAGTTGTGTAAGAAGCTCTAGATAAGCATCCTTAAACTACTGCAATGATATATCCCCTCTACCTCATTAGCAAATGTAAAAGCCTACATTTAGAACCACAGTCTCTTAGTATTTTTAACAGTGGAAGTATGATTAGAAATCATCTAACCTAAGTGATTTTCAAACAATGCTCTGTAAAACATGAGGGATTCTAAAATGTGCCTCAGGGGTCACTCTGAGGGTGAGTGGAAGAGGGCAGGAGTCTGAACCCCCTACCTAGTTTCAACCAAAGTAGGTCCACAACTATCTCTTTTACAAACTGGGTAACCATGTCTGATATCTTTAAAGAAAGGGCTTCACAGCTCAAAGATTTTATTAATTCGCTCCCTAGTCCAATGTTCTCTATTTATCTGAGAATCATCCTACATAAATTAACTCCTCAAGGCCACATCCGAGTGACCAATGTCCCAGCTCTCTGTCAATGTCTATTGCCATCTTGGTATTAAATCTTGGATATGATTCAGCAGTGTCTGTGACTCTCTATACAAAGTCCTTCCAAGTCTTCATTATTGCTCTTTTCTTAATTTTTATCTTTTAGAGTTTTAAGACTCAGTCTAGATTAAGTGAATCTGATGTGACAAGTGAATCTGATGTGACAAGTGAATCTGATGACCAAGTTCTTCCTTTTATAGTCCAGAAATTCTACAGAGAGATACAACAACATTGTCCCTTCTATATATCTATATACCAATATGATCCATTGACTTAGCACACTCCCAATTCATAGTCCCCTAATACTTTTCCATAGTGACCTAGGATTCTTCTGCTTGTATGAACATTCTAGGCTTATTACTAGATCGCTCTGACCACTGATTCCATTGCCCATGCATGATCTCACTCTAGACCTTTGGAGCTCATCTGTATATTTGATTTCTCCAATTTTTGAATCTCAGTTCTTACTCAAGAACTTTGGCTAAGAATATCAGCAGTTCTACCCCTTATCAGCTGTATAACTTTGGACTAAAATTATTTAAAATATACTAGGTTAGGTGAATTCTAATCACCTAATCATAGATTCACTGCTAATATACTAGTTATTTGGATCCTGATTTTATGGTTGATAAAATTAGGATAATAATATCTGCTTCACCTTTCTTTTGAGTTGCTGTAAATTTAACATGAGCTGATATAAATGAATACACTTTATAAACTGTATTTTAAGCCAAAGAAATATATTGTGATTCTTGAACCTGATGTCAGTTATATTAGCATTATATGACAACATAAAGCTGCAAGAAACACAGAGTGGCTATACAGAGTTGTATTACTCAGACGTTTCTTTTAAATTTTTCTAAACTTCATACCCTTGAATTCTCTATATACTAAGATATGAAATCCATGGGCTTTGTGATATTTCTTTGATCTGAGAGAAGAAAATAACATAAGAAATCCTATCTAAGGAAGGAGTCAGAAACATCAAAGCAGATAAGTACAGTACAAGAAGAAATTTTCATACCCCTAACATGCTGACTGAAAATTTATATTGTCACAAAGGAGTGATATCAACCACATTCTTTCAGAACAAAGTCTGAAGATAAGGCTGTGAGTCAAGAAAAAACAAGCTGAGCAGAAAAACTAGAAAACTGAACTGGAGATTTGATTGTGTCTAATCTCAAATTAATTTTCAATCTTGTTTTGCATCAGACTGCATACACACAAACATATATCCGACATAGACACACATACACACACACCCTACACCCTCCCACATGCCAAATAAATCTGTTAACAAAGTATACGACTCTGGGTTTGCTTATCTGAAAAATATGAAATGAGTAAGAGCCAGGCAACTTACTTAATACCGCCCATTGGACACATTCCATTGGAATAAGTTGTGATGGAGAGAACCTCGATCTGTATGTTAATTGGGTCAAGCCGTATATCCTTGATTCCAAGAGAACTTAGTAAAAAAATGTTAAGCCAGAGAATATTTGTTGTTTTAGTCAAGTGATGACAAACATAAATTTAACTTTTTCATTAGTTAACTAAAGCTATTATTATTGTTAATTTAATATCATGTATTAGTCAGTGTTCTCCACAGAAACAGAATCAAATGATATAAGCAAATATCTATCTATCTATCTATCTATCTATCTATCTATCTATCTATCTACCTATAATCTAGAGAGATTTATTATTAGAAATTGGTGCATGATATCATGGAGATGAGAAAGTCCCAGAATCTATAAACCGAATCAACAAGCTTGAGCCCAGGAGAGCCAATGGTTTAATTTTAGTTCACAGATAGGGGGTGAGGTGCTTCTTGTATCTCTTTCTCCTTCTGCTGCAGTGAACATAGAAATCATGGCCTCTATGTGGCATGACTCAAAATGGAAGACACCTGACCTGCATCAGACTTCACTTGAGTAAGAAACAAACATTATTTTGTCACGTCATTGAGACAGCTAACACTAAGTATCCTAATACAATATTTGGGATCTAGGTTTTATTCTGACTATGTCAAGGGCTATGAGATTAAAAATAAGATAGGCTAAAACATACAACCCCCAAATCAGAATATATCATCTGATGGATACAAAAAACCTACAATGAAATCAATAAGCCAATATTCCTATAATTGCTCTCACTTATGTATGCAGAACCAACAGACTCTTTATGATTCCCACATATTTCCTAGAACATCCCACATGAAATGCCACAAGTATGTTTGCAACCCAAATTATCAGCTATAATAGACATGTGGTATCCATCACCTTCTGCTTCTGCTCAGGATCTCCCTTTTGAAGAATGATGCCTAGGAAGTTACTTGAAGAACCTGTTTATTGTTGCTATCCCTGATTACAACATTTGCACAAAGAGGGCTGCCTCTCAATGTTATCTAAACCACAATATTGTTGGTTTTTCAGCATAGATGGTGACAAATGCCTTCTCCATTTTTTTTTCTTTGCTAGTTTGTGTCATCTGTACACCAACACAAAATGTGCTATATACAAAATTTCAAAGTCTCTCATCAGAATAGCTTCTCTAATTCTAAGTGATCAAAAATACTAATAAAAGCAAAGAGTTTGGGGGAAAAATGATATGCCATTTCCCTCTCTCCTCCAACAAAACCACTTCTATTTTCTTGATTAACAAAATAAATCCCACATATCTTTCAATGAGTGTACACATATACTGGTACAGGTAAACATAAAGAAGAAAATACCTAGTAAAATTCTCTTTTTACTATTAAAAGAAAAGGTAGAACACATAACTTTTTTCTCCAATTTTTTATCTAACACTTCTTTGTACCTCAGGATCATCATAATGAGCTGTACTTTTTTTCCTGTCAATGCTCTATGATATATAAGAAGATGTACATTGTTATGTAGTCATGTGAATAAACTAAGTTACCTAAGCATTGAAATAAATGCAAATTACAAAAAAAAACAGCAAAAGAGCCAGTGATATTTAATTCTCCTAAACCTCAGAAGACAATACGACTTTAATTATGTCCGTCAATAATCATTTGTAATGATTCAGCTCAGAGTAATTCTAAAGGAAAGATAAAATCTGCAAAAGAGGGAAGTAATTCTACATGTAACCCAAAATAATATTTTCCATGATATAATTACAATGATTTCATTTTATCTAAATATTATTAAAAAGATAATACTACCCAACACTCAGGAACACTGAATTACTTGAAAGTGAATCTCTTCAGGAAAATATTTTAATTAAGATAAACTTGCAATATTTTTCTCAAATTACATATAATTCTCAAATTATATATATAGCAAATTATATATATATATATATCCAGTTTCTAAAACATATTTATATAAAAACTATATTAATCCTTATTAGTTTCCATAAATATGAAATTTATACTTAGAATATTAATGTTTTATTTTATGTTCTTAAAATGGGTTCCTGGACCTAATTCTAACCTGTTTGGAGGTATCCGCACATCAGGCGATATTCAGATACAAGCAGGGAGTCCAAAAATTTGGCTTAGTTCTGACAGATCTACCTGGAGATAGCATCAGAATCCAAAGATAAAGGGCTCAGTCCCCCAAAGCCACCCTCCACTTCAGATACCAGTCACAAGCCCAGGCTGTTAACAGTGCTTCTGACCAACCTGCTATGAATTGGAGATTCCGACAACTCTTCCAACTCAGGATGCCAATCTCAAGTCCAGATCGTTACCTGCTTCTGACCAGCTGGTTATAGATCAGAAGTTTCCAAGACTCATTCCTCAAGTTGGATTAATTTATTAAAGAGGTTTACAGAACTCAGAAAAACTGTTTATCCACTAAATTACTGGTTTATTATAAAAGGATATAACTCAGGAAAGTCCAGGTGGAAGCAGTGCATTGGGAAAGGTATGGGGAAAGGGCATGAAGCTTCCATGCCCTCATCAGGTATACCACTCTACCTGAATCCACATGTTCACCACCTGAAAGCTCTCTGAATTCAATCCTTTTGGGGTTTTATGGAGGCTTTTTTAAATAGACATGATTGATTTACTCATTGGTCATTCCCAGGAAGTTGAGTGAGACTGAAATTTCCAATCTTCTAATCACATGGTTGGTTCTCCTGGTAATCAGCCCTTATTCCCTAGGTGGGATCCAAAAGTCACTTCATTAACATAGTAAAAGTCATCTTTACTATTCTCAACAGTTAAGGAATTCCAGGAGATTTGTGAGCTATGAGACAGGAACCTTTGACTAAGAACAAATATATATGAGAAATATTTTTTGGTTATCTAAGTGACCAAAAA
>NW_011888851.1:4721596-4730951 GCF_000151845.1 Pteropus vampyrus
AAAGAATAGAAGTCAGAATATAAAAATTAATTCTGAGGGAATATCAGAAGTCTGGTTTTACATACATACATATGCATATATACTCAGATGCATGTATACATATATATGCATATACCATATAGACATGTATATATGGTTGAGAGTAAAGTAAATGCATGAATCTGTGTTTACCTAATTGTAAGTACTTAAATCTTGCTCCATTTTATTTATTTTTTTGCCTAGACCTTCCTTTTACAGCTTACTTTAATCAATATTTATTCTGAATATTTTTTTAGAAATTTTGTTTATAGAAAAGCACACTTGATAATGAAAACATTGATTTATATCTTGTTTTCTAATCTATGACTAGAAAGATAAATAATGAAGTTAACGCATTATCCCAAATGGTGATGACAATTTTTATTTCAGGCAGAATTTGAAGAGGTCATGGCTTATTTGAAAGACTTAACATATATTCATACAAATATATCAGAAAAACTACCTCCTACGTCAGAGATCTACAAAACCTGTGTTGGAATAGCTTACAGATATGATGAAATAAATACAGCCCCAGCAGCACATCAATAGGATAGCCAATGCTGGGAAAGATACTGTAAAATGAAAGATCCCCAAGAGAAACAATCCAGAAAGGAGTGATCAAAAGCCTAGAAGAGCAGCAAAATAAGCTAATATCCTGGGTCAAGGCAAAACTAAACTTTTAATATTGGAAAGATTAAATGAGGTAAGCAAAAGGCAGTACATACATAAAGTTACAATTTACTTAGGTATTATAGGAAGTTTTGTGCTCAATTTGACAATAATGTGTTTCTCCTTTAATAATGATTAATACGAAGCATCCCATCGCCTCAAATCTTGTTCCTCTAGAATCAGAGAGAGATAATTGGAGTCAATCTCATGTTCTGGTTCCAACCCTCCCTCCACTCATCAAATGGCTCCCCAAAGCTGTATATCAGGAGGTATGAATCAGGAATCTTCATCAAAACACTATATGTGATGAGAATAGGACAAAATGTCAGTTATAAAAGATACATGCCCACCAATCTTAGGGTAACTCTAGCCTCCCTTCAAGGTTTCCCAAATGGTTTGGGAAATTCCATCTGAGCTTATTCTTATCATAGCACTTACTACAATGAATTAAAATCACCTCTTTCTGTGATGCTTCCCATTATACTGTAAGTTCTTTGATGGAGAGGTATCATCCTTGATTTCTTTTTTCATTCTATTCATTAGAAAGTTCCATCCTGTCTGCTTCTAAAATATATCTCTGTTTCAACTTTTTTCATCACTCTGCCACTACAACTTACCCCATGTACTCATCATCTTTTGTTTGGATTTATACAGTAGCTACCTAAGTGGTCTTCCTCACTCTTCTTATCCATCTATACCCTACCTTGAAAAATACATCCAGAAGGATATTTCTAAAAATTATATTCAAATCATTGTCTCTGATAAACCCCTCAAGTAATTTTCAATAGAATGATGAAAACCAAATCCCTTACCTACTTACTTCTTTAACACATTTATTTTTATTTTTCTCTTAGTTCATACACTTCAGGAAAATTGGCTTTCATTCTCTTTCTTGAATTTTCTACACATATTCCCAATTAGGATCTGTGCCCTTTGCTGCCCTTCTGCTTAGATTCTCTGCTCCAAGATTTTTGCATGAAGGCTTCCTTTTAGTCACTCAGGTCTCAACTCAAATGTCATTCTCCAGGGAGATCATCCCTGACTCTAGATAAAGTAGCTCACCCTGGCCTCATCACTCTTCCTCATATTTACTTACTTTATTTTTTTCATAGCACATTTTGGTATCAGAAATGATCATATTTGTTAATGTGTTTATTGTCTGTGTTATTTCATTTAAAGATAAACTCCTTGAGAACAGAGACTTTATTCTGCTCATTATTACATTCTCAGTTCTTGGACCTGTGCCTGATAAATAGTAGATGCTTAATAAATATTTTGACTGACTGCTAAAGAGTTTGTCTTGTTAACCACTCTACCTCCAGTGGCTAGCACAATGCTAGACACATTTTAGATACATAGGAAATATGTATTGATTAAATTAGTGTTTTTCCCAAGAATTCTTCTTAAAAATTATGTGATGTTCTGAGTTGAATGCATCCTTCAAAAGGATATGTTTAACTTCTAACGTGTGGCACCTGTGAATGTGACCTTATTTGGAAACAATGTTTTTACAGATGTAATCAAGTTAAGATGAGATCAATCTCTATTAAGGTGGCCCTTAATCCAATACAACTAGATTCCTTATAAGAAGAGAAGACATAGAGACTGATACACAGGGAGAATATGGTGTGACAATAGAAGCAGAGACTGGAATGATGCATCTACAAGCCAAGGATTGCTGGCAACACTAGAAAGCTAATTAGTTAGTTTACATGAACTTTTAGAGCCTAATTCCTTAAGAGAAAGCCATGGAACAGATTCTCTCTTAGTGTTTACTAACACTTCTGGTCTTCAGAAAAGTGAAAGAATAAATTTCAGTTGTTTTAAGCCACCTAGTTTGTTATACTTTTTTAGGGCAGCCCTAGGAAACTAATACATGTGGCAGAAGAAAAAGAAAAGGTTAGGAAGATGAGTAAGAATTAAAATATGAGATGTCAATTTCCTTTGCTATCATTTCCACTATGAGATATAATAAAGTGTCCAGGTTTTCATTATTTATTAATCATGTGACTTTAGGCATACGCTTTAACCCTTTTGAACCTGTTTTATCATTTATAAAATGTAGTTTATAATGTAGTTATAAAGCCCATTCTACAGGATTATTTTGATATTAAAATAGTTAATATAATACACTTAGAATAATGTTAAGTATGTAACGACTATCAATAAATGTTAGCCATTATTCTTACTCAGGGACTGAAAACTGTGACTATGAGTAAAGACTGATGCTATAGCCATTAGCTACATAAATTCTGCATTTTACTCAACAATTTATTCCTCCAGAAGACATTTATGACTTCCAACTATTATACTTCTCACTTCGTTCCAATGCCAGGTTGAACTCTTTAATCAGTTCCCTCAGAATTTTTTCTTTGCAAGGATGAAGGAATTTGAAGTCAGATTTTAGCTTAATATAATTGGTTCAACGCAATATGAGTTATTTCTGTCTAAACTTAGACAGAGAGACTCATGAAGTAATGACTTGCCTGAGTCTGCATGATCATTCATCAGGAAGATGTAGATGGAATTCATAAATACATCTGGTGAAGTAGGCACATTATTATCTGTGATGGGTACTGTAATATGCCACCTAGGACCCCTTTCAGGGCTGAGGGACATAATTCCCCGGTGCTTGCAAGTGCTTCTGACTGTCAGTCCATTCTGGAACTTGCTCTTGTTTGAAGAAAGCCAATTCACCTAAAGTCATGACCTCTTTCAGGGCAAACTGCATCCAAGACTGGCTGTTGTAGGGGTACAAAGACTCAGTCCCTCCTCCCCGACTCAAAGCAACTCTGAGGGATCATCCCACTTTAGAGTTCTCCATGAGATCAGCTGAGATCTTTCCTGAGTCTGATTAAGGCCACCTTTTTCCTCTGCCCAATCCTACTTCTCATTCTTCCCACATAAGTATTGAACACAAGAGCACACCTAAATAGACTTATATTCAAATCTGTCTAAAGCTTTCTTCAGGGGGATCTCAACCTATAACACCATGTGAAACCAACCAACCAACCTAATACAAATTAGTTAGCTTACATGAACTTTTAGAGCCTAATTCCTTGCCAGAAAGAAATTTAAAACTTTACTCTAAACATGAACAAGTCGAGCTCATTTGCCACAGATGGGAGAAAAAAGGAAAAAGAAAAACAGTTGTTCATAATTTATTTACTTAAAAATAAAATGTAAATGCATCCTCCTTTCATTGCATTATTCAACTGCTGAATCTAAACAGTAAAATTTGCAAGTCAAAAATTAGTGCTTGTTATGTTGATAGACATGAAAATAGATAAAGGGAGAACAAACAGAAGTCATAACCCTTGCTAATATCACCCTTACATGTCTATGGCACACTGGGTTTATAAAGCCTTATATATGCTTGCTTTCAATTGGATTTTATTTTAGTGCTGACAGAAGTGAAGAACAGGTATCATTTATTCCAGTTCAGAAATGAGAAAACTAAACTTCTGAAGTATTTTCCTCGAAGTCTAGTAGAAGAGCTAAGACTACTGTACATTTCTAATAACCTGTTCTTCCCTGACCCCACCTGCATAAAACAACTGAAACTCTAGAGACAACATATTCATTTATAAAATAATTAGGAAACATTTAAAAGGAACTGTTAGAGGAGACTGACTCTGAATTCATTAGCACTGAAGGAGGTGAGGGGAATGTTGGAAGTGATTGATAAATAAGGTTACCTAAGAAGACTTTGTTGTTGATGCTGATGTATTAAGGTGCTCAAGCTAGCATTTATTTTCAGATATTGGTGCTGTGTGTTTTACATGCATTATATAAATTCATCCCAGGAAAAACCTTATGAGGTAGGTGCTAATTAGCATATTGGGGATCAGTGCTGTAATTATGGAGAGTTTGCTTTCAAATCCCGCCTCCATGCTTATGTGACCCAGGCAATACATGAAATGCCTATGCATCAGTTATCTCAGTTATTATTTATTTTCTAAAGAAATAAGTAAGTGTATAATTATGCCTACTTCAAAATGTTATTGTGAAGATTAAGAGAAATAAAGTATAAAAAGTACATAGCACATAATACAACCTCAATAAATGATAGTTGTATCCATTTTACAAATGAAAGAATATGGGCACAGAACGATTAATAATTTGCCCTAGATCATACAGCTTACCAGTGGCAGTAGATTTTCCAGACCATCAGATCTCCTCAGCTTAATATTTCTTTTGTGACAGAATTTAATATTAGGCCATTTTCCTGACACCTTAGAAGGAGACATTGTTGGGACAAACAGGAGGTAGTCCTTGTGCCACATTAAAATTGGGAGTTGGCTCAGTGGGAAGCAGCAGATGGCCCTTTCTACTGTGAATTTTGCCTTCAATTCAGTGCAAAGACAATACTCTCCAGGGCTTCTCTCTCCACTGATGCTCCAGAACTCTGGTTTGTAGCCACTGTCAACCTATTGATGTCACAGGTGTATACAGAGGCAGGGGAAGGCTGGGAAAGAAAAAGAGAAGGGTTCTTTGTTTAGGAAATTTAGGAAATACAGAAATCCAGTTCAAGAGATATTTTATGTCTAGTGTATTCACTTTCCAAACACTCTGTCTTTTCAGAATGGAAAGGTGGTAGTGCTCAGATTAAACATTTGTTTTAATCCTCCAAAAACACTAGTATTAAACTGATCTTAATACATTTCTATTAACTAGAATTATCTGAAATTCTTAATCCATTATGCAATACCTGAGTAGAATTGAACTGCACCCTAAAAATGTGCGTAATACAATGTTGTACCTTTGCCTAGATCACCTTTAAAACAATTAAATGGTGAATGAGTGACTAAATTACCACATTGTGTTCTCTGTTTAATTTCATGGTTGAAGTGTGTTTTCACAAATGTGGATAAAATCTTAGAATACTGGGGGACAGAATAGGAATTAATGGTTCTTTTCATTGTTTTGATTTCCATATATTTGACGGCTTTGTGTTATTTGAATAATTGTAAGCTTCCAGCATGTTGGTAAGATTCACCTATATTATCCATTTACATGAAGTGCTGATCAATTAAAGCTTCTCTAAAAAACAAAACAAAATAAACAAACAAAAAATCTTCTCATCCTATATCAACAAAGCTTAGGTTACTACTCGCTGTCTCTATTCTCTTTAACTAAGGAATTTCATCAGTAAATTTGTATCAATCTTTTCCTTTCTATTCTTTTTATCTTGACCTAGTCTATATTCCTACCTTCGATCTACTCTTCTTTACTTAATTCTTCCAGTCCGATCACCACATGTTTAACATTTGAGAAAACTTTTAATAAATATGACTATTATTGGGGAGATATTGTTGATTTCATGGTTGCTGATTTTCTGGCAGCACTGAGTGCATATATCAAAATTCACCTATAATGAAATACAGAACTATTTCTTAAAGTGGGATTTTTTTTCTATTGTCATGCCTTACAAGAAAACTGCAATGGTTAATTTTATGTGTCAACTTACAAGGGCCATGGTGCCCAGATACATAGTCAAATGTTATTCTGGATATTTCCGGGAGAACGTTTTAGATGAGATTAACATTTTAAATCGGTGGCCTTTGAGAAAAGCAGATTGTTCTCCATAATGGAAGTGGACAGATTTAATCAACTGAAGGCCTGAATAGAACAAAAGACTGACCTCCCCAGAACAAGAGAGAATTCTGCAACAAATGGCCTTTGGACTTGAATTGTGGCACTGGCTACCCTATAGGTCTTCAGCATGACAACTCGCACTACAGATTTTAGACCTGTGAACATCCTACATCATTTCTTTAAAATGACCTGAGCCATTTCTATAAAATGAATATCTTTATATATGAAGATATTTATTTTAAAATATATATATATATATATTTATTTCTGAGGAACCCTAACACAAAATATAATTAACAAAAAATGATTACTTCTATTTTACAACTATAGAAAGAAGGACTAGGTTAGCTTAAATGTATAGAATATTTTTCTGAAGGTAATAGACATTTTACGTAAAAAGTTTATGGTTAAATAAGTTTGAGAAATATGAAATGAAACAAAATTAATCTTTTTTTATTTTATTTTTTTTACAGTAAGAGTCCAGAGTTAAAAGAACAAGAAGATAAACTAGAAAAACTGAGGGAGTTAGAGAGAGAAATCCAGACAGGAGAATGTCAGGAGAATGCCACACACAAAGGCAACTGAGTATGCAAGAAGTAAGGGGATCTGCAGTCAGTTCAGTCTCCCCAGAACCTGGGTGGGGAGGCTATATCAGGATTGTCCCTTCGGTATCCTTTCCAGTGGCTTTCTTTGCATATAGGGGATACTTCATACTCCTTGCTACAAACTCCTTGCTTCATACTCCTTACCACTTTTGTGGTCTACAAAAGCTACAGGCACTTCCCCTTGCTTACCTCTCAGACCTCTCCTCCTCCTACTTTTCTCTTTGGGGGTTTATTTTCTGTTTCTCTCAGGGCTTCAAGCTCATCCCCATCTCAGGGTCTTTTCACACCTCTCCCCTGTACACTCTTACACCACTGAAATGAGATCATCTCCTTGTTGTTCCCTTCACATTATCAAGTGTTTCTCTCTCAAAGAGATTTTTTTCTATCCATCCTTCGTAGAGAACATAAACTTCTTATCTCTCCTTCTGTAATTTTTCACTTTGTTTTATTTTCTTCATAGACTGGATCGGTATCAGTATCATATTTATTTGTTAATTTTTAATGCCAATCATCTGAGGACTTAAAAACCACCTAAAATGTGTTACTCAGTCTAAAAATCACTCATTAATTTATTTATTAATCAAATATTTTACTAACATTATGTGAATAAGGGTATTTTCATTGAAAGCTAATCATAAGGTGGTCACATTCAGAGGGTAAAGAGGAAGGGAAGATTGTTAGAATCATGAAAGGCAAAGACATCCAAATTCCATGGGTAAAATTCAGCTAGAAATGAGAAGAAGCTCAGCAGCAAAATGGAGAGAGGGACAAGAGACAGTGTGCCAGGATGTGCCACCAGGAAAGCAATGATGAATAAGCCAATCCAGTAAACATGATGGCTTGAGATCAGGCAGACAGGTCCTAGACAATGGGGCACAGAGCAGCAATGGAAAGAGGCCTCAATCTGGAGCAGAAGATAAAATTGTTAAAAGCACTATATCCCAAGTTCCATATGTGTAGTAATGTTGACAGGGTGATTTTAAGTAATATACAGATTTCTTAAGAAATTTTTAGTTGAATATTCGTTAATGTGTGCTAGAATAACTTAACATTTGCAAATGATGGTTTCATGATATAATAAGTTAGAACCATACTGAATTTAAAAAGCATCAATTTGTCTATGACGATGCCACCCTGAACAAGCCCGATGCCGTCTGATCTTGGAAGCTAAGCAGGGTCGGGCCTGGTTAGTACTTACTTGCATGGGAGACCACCTAGGAAGACCAGGTGCTGCAGGTGTAAAAAAAAAAATTTAAATAAGAGATTGTAAACTGACAAGATCCTGTATACGAAAATATACATGAAGGAGGCAAATAAAAGGTGAGTTTATAATATGAGGTTAAAGAAAATGGAAGATATTTTGCCTTTCACACAATTTTCCTAAATGTTATCCTTATCTCAAACATCTAACAAATTTAAGGCCTGGATCTCAAGCCGTGCCACTTTCTCCCTGTAACCTGCCACACACATTCTAGCACTTCCCTAATTCTACTGACTTAAATATGGCGAAAAAGGAAAGATCCTTGGACTTAGACTTGTAAGCCATGGCTCAGCCACTTACTAGATGCATAACTCATAGGAGGAGATCAAACTCTTCTGATTCACAGCCCTCTTATCTGCAAGTGCCGAACATGTGCCTGTTGAATCTAACCTCATTCTGCTCTCTCCCAGCCACCTTTTTTGACTTGTCACCACTATTCTATTTCTTCTACTTTCTATTGCGTCTTCCCCAGTTGTTCTCAAACTCTATCAGATCACCTTGGATCTTGGGAAAATGAAGCTTCCTGGAATCATGTACAGAAGTTTTGATTTCTGTAGGACTGTGGTGGGCTCGGATAATCTGCATTCTAGCTAGCATCCTTATGTTTCGAAGCAGAGATGATACATTAGGAAATAACTCCTCAGTTCACAGTATCAGCATGAGAGCTATAAAAAGAGATAAATAGTTGTCATTATTATTATTGTTAAGTCACCTCTGAATCAGTAGCCCCTCTCTTCCCCTCCTAACTCTCTACTCCTGTTTATTGCCCCACTTTCCTTTTTCTTTTCATGGTGGTTTAGTTCAGCCATACATCTTGGCTTCCCCAGCTCATCTATCACACCTTCAACCCTATGGCTGTCTTCGCCATTCCTTCTAGATTAATAGACCCACAAGAGAAAGAAAAGTCATTACTATCGAAAAACACACATAACTAGCTATACAGTATACATCTAACCTTAAATGGAAAAATAAAAGACATCCCTGAAGCCAACAGCTCCAGTCTACAAACCTCTATGTTCCCAGAGTCTGGAGCAAATCTGGCTAACTTCAGATAATTGTTCAGCTGCCCCTGGCAGCTGCTCTCAAAGCCTATGTGTGGATAATCAGAGTTGTACTGCTCAAAAAGCTAATAAGGTTAATATCTACTTTAGGGGGAAAACCATAAGGAGAGGAAAGCAGAGAAGAGCCATAATTAGGGGGTGGG
>NW_011888851.1:4732601-4780701 GCF_000151845.1 Pteropus vampyrus
AGAAGCTCAGCAGCAAAATGGAGAGAGGGACAAGAGACAGTGTGCCAGGATGTGCCACCAGGAAAGCAATGATGAATAAGCCAATCCAGTAAACATGATGGCTTGAGATCAGGCAGACAGGTCCTAGACAATGGGGCACAGAGCAGCAATGGAAAGAGGCCTCAATCTGGAGCAGAAGATAAAATTGTTAAAAGCACTATATCCCAAGTTCCATATGTGTAGTAATGTTGACAGGGTGATTTTAAGTAATATACAGATTTCTTAAGAAATTTTTAGTTGAATATTCGTTAATGTGTGCTAGAATAACTTAACATTTGCAAATGATGGTTTCATGATATAATAAGTTAGAACCATACTGAATTTAAAAAGCATCAATTTGTCTATGACGATGCCACCCTGAACAAGCCCGATGCCGTCTGATCTTGGAAGCTAAGCAGGGTCGGGCCTGGTTAGTACTTACTTGCATGGGAGACCACCTAGGAAGACCAGGTGCTGCAGGTGTAAAAAAAAAAATTTAAATAAGAGATTGTAAACTGACAAGATCCTGTATACGAAAATATACATGAAGGAGGCAAATAAAAGGTGAGTTTATAATATGAGGTTAAAGAAAATGGAAGATATTTTGCCTTTCACACAATTTTCCTAAATGTTATCCTTATCTCAAACATCTAACAAATTTAAGGCCTGGATCTCAAGCCGTGCCACTTTCTCCCTGTAACCTGCCACACACATTCTAGCACTTCCCTAATTCTACTGACTTAAATATGGCGAAAAAGGAAAGATCCTTGGACTTAGACTTGTAAGCCATGGCTCAGCCACTTACTAGATGCATAACTCATAGGAGGAGATCAAACTCTTCTGATTCACAGCCCTCTTATCTGCAAGTGCCGAACATGTGCCTGTTGAATCTAACCTCATTCTGCTCTCTCCCAGCCACCTTTTTTGACTTGTCACCACTATTCTATTTCTTCTACTTTCTATTGCGTCTTCCCCAGTTGTTCTCAAACTCTATCAGATCACCTTGGATCTTGGGAAAATGAAGCTTCCTGGAATCATGTACAGAAGTTTTGATTTCTGTAGGACTGTGGTGGGCTCGGATAATCTGCATTCTAGCTAGCATCCTTATGTTTCGAAGCAGAGATGATACATTAGGAAATAACTCCTCAGTTCACAGTATCAGCATGAGAGCTATAAAAAGAGATAAATAGTTGTCATTATTATTATTGTTAAGTCACCTCTGAATCAGTAGCCCCTCTCTTCCCCTCCTAACTCTCTACTCCTGTTTATTGCCCCACTTTCCTTTTTCTTTTCATGGTGGTTTAGTTCAGCCATACATCTTGGCTTCCCCAGCTCATCTATCACACCTTCAACCCTATGGCTGTCTTCGCCATTCCTTCTAGATTAATAGACCCACAAGAGAAAGAAAAGTCATTACTATCGAAAAACACACATAACTAGCTATACAGTATACATCTAACCTTAAATGGAAAAATAAAAGACATCCCTGAAGCCAACAGCTCCAGTCTACAAACCTCTATGTTCCCAGAGTCTGGAGCAAATCTGGCTAACTTCAGATAATTGTTCAGCTGCCCCTGGCAGCTGCTCTCAAAGCCTATGTGTGGATAATCAGAGTTGTACTGCTCAAAAAGCTAATAAGGTTAATATCTACTTTAGGGGGAAAACCATAAGGAGAGGAAAGCAGAGAAGAGCCATAATTAGGGGGTGGGGTCTTCTTTTTTTTTTTTTCCCCCATGACATAATCTAAAACTGATTAGGAATTCCTTGGTAAATGCAGGCTGAGATGGTGAGTTTTGAATAGTTGTTATAACACATAAAGGAGAACAGAGATAGCTGTCTCTTCCATCTCCCCTTTGTTTAAGCATGTCCTCCTCCCCCAGGTCCTCCCAGAAGATCTGAGCATAAGCTCTTTTGTGCACACGCATCCTGCTGAGGGCTGCAGAGTCACAAAACAGCCCAGAAAAACAACACCTAGCACATAATACGCACATTGTTTTGATTGAGATGTTGCCGTTTGAAATGCATTTATTTCTGCTTCTTGTAAACACTCCTCCACAGTGGAAGAGAAAAATAACAAATGCATTGTAAATAGAGACCCAGACATCTTACACTTAAATTACAGTCACGTCATCTCAGTCCTATCCGATCTTTCAATTATAGTCATTAATTGAGGATGTAACCCAGAAACAATTGCATCCATGAAATTCTAATGAGTTTCCTATAGTTAATATAAAAAGAAAACAATGGGAAATACATGCTGATGCTGGAGTATAATCCAATTCTGTCAATTAAAATAAAGAACAGCATTTTTGTACATGTAGATCTGATTCTTTTTCCTCTACCCAGTTTTATTTCTCAGAGAGTGACAGACTCTCTGCATAGATTTGCTTATCTAACAAGTTTATCAAGTTTCCCTCTCTCAATTATGTCCATCTTGAAAACTCACCAATGAGGAACATATTTTGATTAGGGATCCATTTTAGAGAGTCTCATATTTCCACATGAAAGTCCATTTTTTATTTACCTGACTTAAGTGGAAATATCCTTCATATCTTTACTATGAAAAAACATAAGTGTATTAATTATAATTCTGGAAGAACATGGTGGCAGCTTAATTCTGAATCTTTTTGCTTCTCCTAGAAATAGAGCAACGAAAGATGACGAAAAGAAAAAGAACAAAAAAATCAGAAACCTCATTTTTATTTAAAATAAGAAAACCCATAAACTTCAAATTACTGTGTCTACGTGCTGCCAAAAACAGCTGAGAGCAGCAGAGCCAAGCAGGAAGGCCCCAGAGCAGCCATGATGCAGTAGTGGGGAAGATTGGGGAGCGCTAACACTTCAGAGGCCAATCCCAGAAACCAACGGCAAAACAAATATCTATTCTCCAAAAGTAAGGTTCCCAAACTGTGGACCAACTGCTTTGAACAGCATTGAAAGACAATTAGGTGTGAGAACTGGGGACAGAAGACTTAAAAATTGTCTAGACAAGAGCAGAGAAGAATGTATTTAGGAAATGCCAGTAAAATTTTACTTTCTAAAAATGAATAAATAAATTTGGAAAGCAATACCTGTGTCCCTGGGGAGTAGCAGCCAATAGAATAAACAGAGGAGATAAAGGGCTGGAGGAAGAATCCCTGCAGAACCAAGTTATAGTTCTAGAGGCAAAGGAAGAATGCCTACATAGCAGTGTCACACTATAAGGGAAGATGTTTGAATCTAGGGCTGATTAGCAATGGCAACTCATGTCTGAATATATATATTTTTTTCCTCCAGATTTTTAATGGTTGGCTGAAACATCAGTTTTAAATTGGTCAGTTTCTATCCCAGTGCTCATACAAACCTAGCTTGAGTTGTGAATCAGAGAAGCTATCCTTGCCCATACTACTCCACCTCACACTCACTTCCAGAACCATTTGTTCTCATTTACATATGAGAACCAAAAAAGGAAAAGATAAAGACAAATAAAATAAAAATATAAGAAAAATGTGCAAAAATATAGAGAAAATTTCTAACAGAAACACTCATTAAAATTATCTTACCATACAGCAAATAAAAATTGTAATCCAGTATTCCAATAAGAATTTTTAAAACAACAGTGGATTATTTGCATCTATAAAGGAATATCATAAAGCAGAAATACAAGAGTTCTGGAATAACATAGTCAGAAATTAAGAAGTGATGACCAAAAAACTGAGTAAAGATAAAAAAATGTCATCAAAACTCAGGGGAAAAAAGGGCAAAACTATTTCAAAGATAAAAGAATCATGACATGGAAACTATAGTAAAAGTTCTGACAAATAGAAGTAAGGAAAAAAAACAAATGGGATAGAAACAAAAATAAATATTAAATGATGGATATAGATGTGTAAAGGAAATTTAATACATGAATAATTGAGGGTTCCAAGAAAGAAAAACAAAAAGGGTATCAATATTTAAAAATATTATTTAAAAATAATTTGAACTAAAAGAAGACGTGACTCTATATGTTGAATTTGTGTACCAAAACAAATTCATCTCTACACATATCCTAATAAAATTACCAGGCTTTAAAGATAAAGAAAAAAATAATTTGTTAGGCAAAAACATCAATATTCTTTTGGGGAAAAAAATGAAGTTTTATCTGCTATGGGCTGAATGTTTGTATCCCCCCAAAATTCATCTGTTAAATCCTAACATCCAGCTTGATGGTATTATGAGATGGAAATTTTGAGAAGTCATGAGGGTAGAGCCCTCACAAATGGGATTAGTGCTCTTATAAAAGCAGATCTAGAGAAAATCCTAGCTCCTTCCCCATGTGAGCATAGAACGGAGGAAGTCTGCAACCCAGAAGGGGGCCCTCGTCCAACCATGCTGGCACTCTGATCCTAGATTTTCACTCTCTGGAACTGTGAGAAAGAAATTTCTGTTGTTAATAAGCTACTCAGTCTCTGATATTTTGTTATAGCAGTCCAAACAGGTTAAGACAGTATCGAACTTTTCCCTACAGGATCTTTTAATGCCAACAGACAGTGGAGAAAGTATAAACCATAAAAGAAAATTAGGTTTGGTAATCTTAATATCAGATTAGGTAGAAATTAGATAAAAAAGTATAAAGAAAGACAAAAGAAAAAAAAAAGAAAGAGAAAAAGAAAGGAAGAGGTACTTTATAATAGTTAAGATGGCAACTAAAAATGAAATAATAGTAATGATCATATATCAAATACTATAGTGCGACTTTTAAAAGGAGAGACCACAGAGAATATATTCTCTTTTTAATTGCACCATTTTAATTAATGAAAACACAGAAGCATTTCTGCTACAGTCAGGAAAAAGGCAAGGATATCCATAGTGACCATTACATTTAACCTTATACTGAGGTTCATAGCCAACACAATTGTGTGCAACAGTGCAAAATTAGAGTAAACCCCAAAATAGGAACAGACGAGGTAAAACTCTGTTGATTATCTGAATGTATAACTGATAACCCAAGAGAATTAAACACACAAAAAGAGAAAGTGACAGAATTCAACAAGGTTGTACAATTTTAAAGTAATATACAGAAACCAGTAACATTCATTAAATAATAAACAACCATTTAGGATATAAAAATAAAAGACCAATTTATAAAGGCAACAGAAAAAAAAGTCAAAAAAATACTTTGGCACATTGTATTTTTAAAAAATGACTTCAGCAATATCTTTTATCGCACATACTCCTAAAATATGACTTAGTTACACCTCCTATCAAGTGGTGGGACCCATGTCTCTCCCCTTGAAACTAAATAGGCTTTTGACTATGGTGGAAGTGATGCCAGGTGACTTATGAGGTTAGGTTGCTAGGACACTTGCCTTTGGAGCCCTAAGCACCATGTAAGATGTCCACAGCAACCGTATTGTAAGACAGATTAGGTGACTTAGAGAGGTCACATACAGGTTTCTAGGTGATAACCCCAGCTGAGAATCCTGACAACAGTCAGTATCAGCTGCTAGGCATAATTCCTGCCCCCAGCCATTGAGATAGCCCAGTTTTTGATTTACCCTCAACTTTCAAGTCTTTTCAACTGATAGCATGAAAAAGAGAGCTATAGCCATTCTTTTCTTTCTAAATTACTGACCCACAAAAATCTTCAAGCTTAACAAAGTGGTTGTTTTATACCAGTAAGTTTGGGTGGCTATGCAGCATTTGCAATTGTTAGAAATACTTGACAAGAAATGTTCAAATCCTTTGTGAGGAAAATTTTAAAACGGTTCTGAAAGACACAAAATCATACTTGACTAAGAGAAAGACGAGGAGCGATTTTTCTGTTATAGGTTTGTGTGTGTGTGTTATTTTGCTTTTTATAGTGTTTGTTTATTGTTGCTATTGTTTTGTTTTGTTTTGGAGCTAACAAAGCTAATTCTAAAATACATATGGAAATATAAAAAAGTAAAAATATTTTGGAAAACTGAAAAAATGACATTGAAATCATAGGTAATAATCCTATCAGACATTAAATCATATTACTAAGCTTTTATAAAAACACAGTAGATTCACTAATAGATAGAAAAACCAATAGAACAGAATATAAAGCCCAGAACTAGATCCAAATATTGAGTTCAGAACTAGAAATTTAGCATATGATAAAGGTGGCATTTGCAAATAGAAGGATAAAAATACATGGTATTGAGACAACTGGGCAGTCAGCTGGAATAAAAGACAAAATTGGATCCATACCTCTAATTGAACACCAGAATACTCTCTAAATGTATAAAAATGGAATATCACAAGTAAAACCATAGAAGTACTAGACTAAAAGATGAATAAATTCCTTTATAACTGTAGGAGAAGAAAAGCTTATTTGATCATGAATAAAACAACAAAAAATCTTAATAGAAAAAAATAAATTTACATATGTAAGAATAAAAAAATCTGAAAATATATCAATGCAAAGGCAAAGTTAAATAAAATGGAAAAATATTTGCAATTTATATCATAGACATAGAGTTAATCCTTTTAACAAAATGATTTTAAAGAAAATAATATTTACAGACCTTAATCTGGTGTTGTTGTGGCCATAGTACTTGTCATCATTGCTTCCAGGACTTTTTAGTAGATAGAGCTATACATACACACATATTTATCAAATATAAATATATTAGAAAAAATGAGAATTAATGATGATTTTATAGTGTTTGCTAGTTCACATTCCAAATTACAGGTTTTAAATTAATTTCTTTGGTTTTATAATTTTTTCATGTACTGAAAATATTAATTTCTACAAAACTGACAGTATGTTCAAAATAACAACAATAATAAAACTAAAGACAAGTCTATTGAATTCAATCAAATATTTTTCAAATAGGCATTTGTCTATAGGATATATCCTATTAAGGTTATACAGTAATAATACTGCATTTTTAAATCACAATTTTTTTTTTGGTCTGTGCAATTATTCTGCACAGCATATAAAATTAAGATTATTTGTTTAACCTTTATTCAAGTTAAGTGTTTATTTTTAATTGTATTTTTTAAAATTTTATAAAACTTTAAATGATTTTAAAATAAAACCATAATTTATATGTCCTATTTCCAGCCTTGTTACTCTGTCTCTTCTTCTCCTCAGCCACTCCCTTATATGAGGGTAGAGAATTTTCTACATTTTTTTTTTTTCACTTAACCAAATATCTGGAGTCACCTCATATCAGTATACTAAGATTTTTCTCATTAAATTTTACAAAAGATCAGATTCTGTATTATGTAGACATATTATGATTTGTTGAAGCAGTTCATTATGAATGCACATATAGGTTGTTAAAAGCTTTTGCTATTTAAAATATTGTTAAAATAAGTATCTTTATACATACATCATTTTGTATTTTTACAAGGGGATCTTCAGATAGATTTCTAGAAAAAATTGCTAAATAAAAAAGTAAAGACATGTATTTTTCTGGATATTTCCAAATTCCTTTAGAATGACATTTTATATTCCCACCAGCAATAAATGAAAATGCCTCTTTCCCCAGAGCTTTGCCAAATCATTTATGGTCAAAGGCCTTTATTATCTTATTTAATATCTATATATTATCTTACTGTGGTTTTCTTTTGAAAATCTGTTGTTGTGAGTGAATTTAAGCATCTTGCTCATCGTTTCTAGGGTATTTGCATTATTTTTGTTGAGTTGTCCATTATTAGTATTTTTCTCCTCATTTTTAGGAAACCATTCGGAAGTTTTACCTTCATTTTATAAATTGAAGATATTTTTCTAATTTGTCATTAGTAATTAAATTTTGCTTATTGAGTTTTATTTTTCATACAAAAAGGCTTTTTTTAAGACTATTTTGTGATACATTTTGAAGTTCTCAGCACAGTAATGACTTCCTATGGTGAATCTCCAATCCAGGCTTCTACCTTGAACTTCAGATTTGTAGATCTAGATGCCTACTCAGCATCCCCACTAGTACAAAACAAGCCATCTAATTCCATTTACCTCCTTCAGACTTCCTAAATGATTAATGGCAACTCTATTGTGCCTGTAGCTCCAGATTTTTTTAAAAGTAGCTCTCTGTACTCTCCTTTCTCAATCTAATTTTGTCAACAATTCTTGTGAGCTTTAGCTTCAAAATAGCTTCAGGATTTGCCGACTTTTCACAACCTTCACTGGAACATCTTGGTCCAAGAGCAGCAGGTCATCTCTTAATTGGATTACTGCAACAGTCTTCTTATTCTGTGTCTACTTTTGACTTCCTTATTGTTTATTCTCAAGAAAGTAACTAAAATAATCCCATTAAAGTATTGATCAGATAATTGTATATTCCTGCTAAAAATCTTCAGATTTACAAGTGAAAGCAAAATCATTCCATTAACCTGTAAGGCTTTACACAATCCAGTCTACTCCTACCTATCTCTCTGTTTTCATTTCCTTCTACTCTCCTTGTGGAGCTTGCTTGCGAAAAGGCTGGCCTTCTTGATGTTATTGAAATGTATTAGCTAGTGTTCCTCGTCAGTTTCTCCAATTGCTTCCCACTGTGACTGGCTATTCTTTCCAAAGACATCAGCATGATTTACTCCCTCATCTCTGTTAGACTTTTATTCTAAATCCACCATGAAAATGAGAATTCCTCTGTCTACTCTGGAAAATTGTATCTCCAAACTCCAAATTCCCTCTCTCTGAGCTGTTTTCTCCTTAACATGAATTACCAAATAAATTTTAAAAAACACGTGTTTATTTTGCTGATCATTCTTTTCGATACACACACCCACAAACAACACACAAAACATACATGGTTCTAAGCACTGTTGAGAAAGCTGAGATTTCTGTTTATTTGCTAATTGCTGTCTATAGTTGCTGTATCTAGAGTAGTCTCTGTCACAAACCCAGGGCTCAATACATATTGTTGAATAAATGAATGAATGAGTGAAGTAGATGAATAAATGGATAAAGAAAATAAATTAACTTTTTTTTTTTTTCCATAAAGTCCCTATTACACTTAAGGGTTATTTTTCCATCACCACTCCTAGTCTTAAAGTCCTTTCATTTCACTTTTGCAACTTGACTTATAAATCCATATTTTACAGCACTTAAATGACAATCACTGATTTTCTTTTTCTTTTAAACTAATCACAGTGAGAAAGAAAAAAACTCATTTAGTTCAAGAAAGAAAACAATAATATTGTGCAATGAAAATAACTAGCATTTGTTTCGCGTGATTTCTAAGCCCTAGGTGCTATAGATTTATGTGTCAACTTAATAAATCCTCACACAAACCTTGAGTAAGATCATATAACCGATAGAACATGGATTCAAATACAGAAAATCTATCCCCATGCTCAAAGTGCTTAGCACCATCACAATACCACCTCTATATTCTTATGTTGTAGAAAGTATTTCTATTACCATTTTAAAGATGAGAAAATGAGGGACTAGATTTTTGAAAACTTCCACTTTCTTAGAACTAATAAGTATAATCAGAGCTAAACCCAGACTTCTATCAAAATATATACTAATATTCATTGTTATTCTTTTTAAAAGAGCTGAACATTTTAATACACTTTAGCATTAGATAAATTCATTTATTCATTTATTTATTCATCCAAGGAGTCATCATATATTTACTGACACCTTATTATGGCAACAGCTTTCCAGTGAGAATACAAAAATGAGCAGGACGAACTTCCATCACTTTCAGGAAGTTTGCAATTCAGAATGATAATATTCGTGGGTACTTAGGAGACTAGGAACATGACAGTCATTCCAACCATCTATGGTAAGCTATTTATTATGTTACCATATTTTGGTGCCCAAGAGACTTATTTAGTGCCCGACAAACTGTCCTACAAATTTTATTTTTTTACATAAGCAGCTACCCTAAAAACATGTTTTGTACATTGTTTTTCACTCATTCATTCATTTATTCAACAATAATTGTCTTTTGATTCCTACAGATCAAGGTTAACATTCACAGAGAACCAAACAGTAATTAGGAAAAATGATATATCATATTTTCTCTGGTTAAAAAATTCTTAACTGGAAACAACAACAGACTTCTGAGAAATTATGTTTTCAAGCCCTAAGTACATCTATTTTCAGAGCGTTTTCACTCATGGAAAATTAGCTGCCTTTCTTTGGTAAACTCTGAGAATGGACATTATAAATATAGTAGAATGATGCTTATGATTTCTATGAAAAGAAAAACAAATAAATAATTCCCTTTCAGCTAAGAGACCAGCAAATAAACAGTTCACATAAATCCATATGCAATTATAGCTCTTTTGGTATTTTAGAACTCTTCTAAATGTTTATGTTCTTACAGGGGCAGAGGTCAAGAGTTGAACAGAAATTACGTATGCTGTCCTACATAATCATATAGAGGCAATGTTATTTCTAATACTGCCCTACGGTTTGGTGAAATGTGGAGGTTAACCATCTGTCATCAGTAATGCTGTCGAGAAGATTTGGAAAGCTCTTGATCGGGTTTTGGCAGCATGTTATCTGTTAAAATATTGTTGGAGGCAAATTTGGGAAGTTCTGATGCATTTAAAGGAGACACAAATGTCACAGCACATGGGAGGCCTGAAATTGGGATGGCAAAGTGTTTTATTTAATAGAGGCACAGATTTCAGTGCAAGTCAATAAAGAAAAGAAGTATTGCTGTGTTTGTATAATCAAGCATATACGCTAGGCTCCACAATAGAGCACTTTTTGGGACTCTGAAAAGATGGTGTTGGGAAAGAGCATCTGTTGAACACATTAAGGAAAACTCCTTTTGCACTGAAGGAGAAACTGGAGCATAGAGAGATTATAGACAAGGCTTGGTTGAAAATTAGGCGTTAAGAGCCAACTTAGGGTTCCGTTTATCACTCACAGGGAAACGGGTTTAATAAAAATATGCCATTTTAAACTCCACAATGTTAACATTAGGTAGAAGAAAAGAAGAAAGTTGTGGTGGGGTCTGGGTGGAGATAAAAAGCAGGGACATGAAGGATGAAGAGTCCAATTAAAAATGAGGTGTGCGTCCTTTATAAGAAAGGTTTGATGGAACTATCAGGGAACTTTTCTCATTCCACTCTGGAAAACAGCCCAACTAAGATGATGGTGAATGTCAAACAACAACCCAGGATCTAGTGGGTACTCAACTTTCTAAGCATTTCTGGGTTTGTTTCTCAAGTCCTTTGGAAGCTGTGAAAATTCACCAGATGAACCTATATTAGTCAGCAAGCCTAATAAATATCCGAGAGCAGAGATTTCAAACCGAACTGGTTCTTATGAAGAGAAATACTGACAATGAGCATTAAATTAATCTGTGGTTATCATGTAGTATCAATGGAGTGTGATTATAAGCAGGTTTGATTAAAATATTAAAGAAAATTTTTAATGGAAAAGATAAGATGTGAAAGAGAAAAATTATGCTACATAAGGATTTTCCCCTGTTCATAATAGTTTTGTAAAAAATGATTTAGTCTTTAAAAAACAATAACTTGGATTGACAGAAGAACCCTAACATTATATAAAATGAAAAGTAAAAACTTTTTTTTTTTTTGGTTAAATATCTGTGGAATGTAGATTCCACACTCCTTTTTTCCATAAAATGGACTTAACAATTCTGATTGCACAGGACTACAGTGAGGTCGTGCCATAAAAAGTGAAAAGAAGCAAATATTTAATACAAGGTCAAATCAAGTTAAAACTTAATTTGAATTTTCTTAAATAGCATATAACATATATGCATAGATGTACATATATAGGTAATGATTACTCCTTAAATGAGGCATCTTCTTTCCTGGAAATTTATAAGAAAGAGATAAACATTCATCAATTTGTATTGATTTAATGAAACCTGATTGGAAGATGAGGGATGACTTAAATGAATTCAGGAAAATGGCCTTTTCTAGTTTATATCACTTTATGTTCAATTTATGGTTTATACTTATATGTATTTTATAAAGTTATTAATGTATTTTAGTATGTTTCTTGATCCACTGGTACATGAGAAATTCTTTTAACACTGATAAAAAGAATAAAGATTGTTTCATCTGTATCTTTCAAGTACATTTGATTGCCAAATTAATAGTAATGATCTAAAGAGAAAAACTGCATAAAAGAAGATGGAAAGTGTCTCCATCATCAATCACATACTCAAAAGCGAGAGAGGAAGAATGTTTTCTATCAACATTAGTATATGCCTTAGAGATATGATGCTTTATCAAAAAAAGGCAAGAGGACTTCAATACCATCAGTGAAATACAGAAAGTAATGAGGCAAAAACATGATTTTATGGGATTTGTGTGTGAAACACACACACATTCTTCTCTTCTGATTGACTCCTCTGTCTTATTAACACAATTCTGAAACACTTTAAATAATAAGCAGGAATATGCTAGAATAAAGATTATTTTTAGTCTTCTTTTTGATTAAGGGTTAAAACATACATGCATGTTCACAGATAAATCTATTAATTCCCCCTAAAATATATGGTATAATTTGGAGATTTTTTTAAAATTACTATTTTCTTTCATAAGTAAGAAAACCTACAGTTGGCTCTAATTATGTATATATTTGCATATGTTATAGCTCTAACAACCCCTCAGCAGGAAGAATAGTTAGCAAACTCAAAAACAACATTTTTATTCCCTTAAGTAATAACTTAATTAATGCATCTGTCTTGATTATAGCTTTAGTAAATGAAATATTTTTCATTTTTATCATTATATTTGAACTTTCCACATTTCTTATATCCTAGAATCAAGTAGACAGTTTTATTTAAATAATAAGCAACCAAAAAATATCATCCTGAGAATACACATATCCTATCACTACATCAAGCAACATTAGCCATTCAAAAAGAATTAATAGCTGATTTTTATAGTAATGAATACATACATTACTGTGTATTAATCTTTAGGTTGTAGGAGCTGAAGACAAATATAATTCTAATTTTTTGTCAGTAATAACAAGAGGAAGAGAGCGAACTAAAGCAATTAGGCAAGCAAGATAGGCTTCATAAACATGACAGTTAACATCCTTTGAGCACTTAAAATGTACAAGGCACTGTTTTAAGCACATTACATGTTTTCATTGATGTCATTTTCACAATAGCAATTATGTGAGGTCAGTAGGTTAAACTCATTCTAAAATGACATCACAGAAAGCCAAGAGGCTAAGTTGACCATAGTCACCCAGCTGCTAGAATCAGGATTCAAGTGTAGGCTCAAGGTGACTTAAGGGCTGCTAGGCCACAAATACACCTTTCCAAACAAATATTTCCAAATCTAAACTTACAGATTTTATTTATAACTTATTTTGTGTTATTGTGTTTTAAAAACTTTGTGGAGAGAATCAACAAAGTATTTTAGTGGCAAGAAGTATATATTGACTGTTGTATTTGTCAGTGTTTTCCAGAGAAACGAAAGCAATAGAAATTGCACATACAGAGAGAGATTTATTTTAAGGCATTAGCTCATGAGATTGTGGAAGCTGTAGGCCAGCAGACTGGGGGGCCAAGGAAGAGTTGCAGTTTGTGTCCAAAAGCTATATCCTGGCAGAATTATCTCTTCCTCAGGGGAGGTTAATCTTTTTTCTATTAAACTTTCAATTGATTAGATGAGGCCCACAAATATTATGAAGAATAACCTGCCTTACTGAAAGTTTACTGATTTAAATGTTAATTTCAACTAAAAAATAACTTCACAGAGACATATAGAATAATTTTTGACCAACTATCTGGTTACTGTGGTCTTGCCAAGTTGACACATAAAATTAACTATCATGGCTATACTATATATGTGTTTATATATTTACATGTTATGGCTGAAAACAAATTAGAAAATCTCTTAACAGGGAAAAAACGGTTAGCTAACTGTAAAGCAATGATTACTGAGCACCTGCTCCTTAATCATGTTAGGTATCAGAGTATGACTAAAATCCCAAGGTTCAAGGTTTTCATAATGTGGATGGGTATAGATCAAGGGGAGAGAGACAGAAATATATACGACCAACTCTGTTACACTGTGCTGAGTTTTAATAAAAAGGTTGAGACAGTTTTGCAGGAAGATAAGAAGCTGAGAAGAATTTCACTGATGAGGCGATGCTTGAGCTGCATCGAAGGGGAAGAAGGCTTCATCAGGAGGATAAAGCTGAAGAACAAATGTATGAAAACACAAACATAGATAAGGGCTTAAAGATTTGTAGGCTCTATAGTGAAATTGGAGCACAACATTCATGATGGAGAGAGTTCGAAACAATTTTATAAGTCCCAGTATAATGTTTGGGCTTTATCCTGAGGTTAATGGGAAGTTGTTGAAATTTTCAACTGAAGAAATGACATAATCATAGATGCATTTTAGAAAGATTTCATTAATTGCAAAAAGAGAAACAAAATAAAAATATAGGGAAATAGAGGCAGGAAAACTATTTAGGAGAGATGGTTGAACTTGAACTGAAAAAAGCAAGATTGGGGAGCAAATTGGAAAGAAAGACTCAAAAATGATTCTTCTAAATTAAAATTGATACATATTTAGTTACGTGCAATTTATAAAGGAGAAGAAATTCTTTCATTCAACAAACATATATTGAGTACTTACTATGTGTTTGGCCCTCTGCTCAGAAAAAAAGACGATAAAGATGAATATGAGGATATAAACAAATGGTTACAGTGTATGACAATTATAATAGAAAGAAATGCAAGACATGAACATGGCAGAGGAAAGTCAAGAAGGGCCACACAGAGGAGGTGATGCCTGGACTAGGTTGTGATAGATGACTAAAAGCATCAGGAAGAGAGGCTAGGAAGGGAATTCCAAGCAGAGAGGCATTCAGAGGGCACTTAGGTGTGGACAAAATTAGTGCTCAGGGGTCATAGGTGGTTAGAAGTATACAGAGGAGAATAAGAAAAAAAATAGAAGCCAGGTTGGGAAAAGCCTTGTTTATATTTTATTGAAAGACATTAATCAGAGACATAGTATGCTCTGACAGTTCTGGCAGAAGCACAGAGGATGAATACATGGGAATATCTAGTTGGGAGTTGTATGAGTATACTAGAGCTGCCGTAACAAATTACCATAAACTTTGTGGCTTAATGAAATTAATCAAGGTGTCAGTAGGGCCACACTCCCTCTGAAGGCTCTAGGGGAGAATCTTCCTTGGCTCTTCCAGCTTCTGGTGGTCCCTGGCATTCCTAGGCTTGTGGCAGCATTACCTCGATCTCTGTCTCCATTTTCACTGTTTATATCTCTGTGTATTTTTTCTGTCTCTTATAGGACACTCTCACTCTACTCAGGCATGATCTCATCTTGATTCTTACTTTAAGTACATTTGCAAAGACCTTATTTCCAAATAAAGGCAAATTCTGAGGTTCCAGGTGGACACACACTTTCGTAAAACAGTATTCAACCTGCCACAAGAGGCCATTGCAGTGACACAGGCAGGGGAGTGTGAGGACCTGATATTCAGCAGGGCAGAGGGTAATAAAGAGGTAGGAGGGAAGGAGGTCACAGTGCCAGGAAGTCATGGTTGGCTGAAGTGAAAGAAGTGAAGTTAGGAATGGAGGACAATTTCAATATTTCTGGCTGGGGAAACCTTGTAGATGCCAGTATCAGTGACTGAGATAGGAACTATACGAATAAGAACAGATTTGAGGGACGATTTCTGAGGTATGGAGGGTATAGATAAGTTTAATTTTACACAAAGTAAAATATTTTGAATGAGGATATCCTCAAGGGAAAAGAAAAAAAATTAAAATGACTTAGGTGGCTGAGTGAGCAGTAATGCCATTAACTGTGATTAGATGAACAATAGAATTTTTTTTTTTTTTAAGAAAATAAGATTAGTTTTGAAAACCTTAAGTTTGAAGGGCATGTTGTATATGCCAGGGAAAAAGAACATGAAGTAAGAAATATGCCTTCGTGCTCTGGAGAACTGTTAGTGTTTAGCATTTGCACAGCAGAAGGCATATCTCTCATAGGAGACTGAGATATGCAGACAGGAAAAGTGAGAGAATGGCGTCAGTGGAGTTAAGAAAGAAGTTACAATCGGGAAAGTCAGCAGTATTAAAAACTTCAACAAGGGCGAGAACTGGAGATAATCTCATAGCATGTAATTAGACCTCGTTGTTTACCTTTGACCAAGTGGCTGAATTGGTGCCCATGCCACGCTGCAGGAAGGTGAAGAGTAAATAAAGACTTAGAAGTGGAGATACACACTACAGTTAAGTGAGAAATCAAGGTGTTAAAACTATTTGTATAGCAAAATCCCGAATAAAGATCTAAGTGTTTGTGCAAAGAAAAGACTAAAAATAAATATATCAACTATATGCACTTATATTAACCTGTTTAATTTTCACAACAATCCCTCGAGGGGCTGCTGTTATACATTTACACAAGGGGAAATTAAAGCACAGAGAGGTGAGGTTACTTGGCTAATGTTACATTTCTGATGAACGACAGAACCAGGATTTAAACCTTGAGTCTAACTCTGGAGGCTGCTCACTTAAGGCAGTAATATACTGCCTCCCATCACCTCAGCATTTTTCTATAAGTTGTGGGATTATGAGTGGTGTTTATTTCTCTTCCTATAACTCTTAAGCATTTTTCCAAATTTTCTATATTTATTTTATAATTTAAAAAATGCAGGTAGTATACATATATTTTTTAAATTTATTTTAATATTAATTTCAAATACACAGTACATTGGTTAGACACCTATAGTTTATAAAACAATCCCCCAATTGCTCTTTCTCTCCTCTGGCTCTCCACCCAGCCCTTACATTAATGCTAACTGCATTCCCTATGCTGTGCTCCAATCCCCATGACCATCTATTAACTACTATTTTGTACTTCTTTACCCCTTCACTCCATTCTCCCAGCCCCCCAACAGCCCTCCCCTCTGGCTATCACCAAATTGTCCTCTATATTTGTGAGTCTGTTTTTGATCAGTTTGTTCTTTTTGTTCCTTAGATTCTGCATATAAGTGAAATCGAGAAAGTGAAGCTAATAAGTGTGCATCTTCTAAAGATATGGAGGGAAGAAATGACTGTAGTCATTTGATGAATGAGTATCATTAACAAAAGTATTTTTTTTTTCACTTTTTTACTAGATGACTTACACCAATTTGAAGGCTAAGACTCAATGGAAAGAAAAGAAAGATACGAGAAAGTAAAGATAAGAGATGGAGCAGGGTACAGAAAGGAGCAGAAGATGGGTTGTAAGATCTAACTAATAGTGTTCCTGCAGGGCAAATATGCAGGAATGTCCTAGGCTGAGTGGCAGAGTTCAGAGAGGTACTGGGGTATGAAACAGCCAGCTGTGTCCACGGATTATAAGGAGTCTGGAACACAAGAATGTTGGAAAAAATTTTTTTAAACGAGTAATAGCCTTGCAAGGAATAAGGATAGCATCAAAGGAAAGGAATTGAGGAAAGTTAGCCTAAGATATAAATTTTGAGGTGGAAAAGGACAGAAGTTGAGGAAATTCATGATTTGCGTGTCTATTTTTTTCAGTGGATAAATTAAGTTATAAAATCTCCTGATGAAATTAAGGAGGCAATGGTTTGGTTGAAGGTAAATAAGTGTGAAATTTGGAAAATCTTCATGTGAAATGGAAAGTGATGTGCCTGGTGATGGATGAATGTGAATAACTGAATGGAAAGAGAGTTCATGTCTACCATTGTACCAGTGATCTGCTCACTTACATTTGAGCTCTCACTGTCTTTTTCACTCCTGTGGACCAAAGCTTAAAACATGATCTAGAACAAGGTAAGTGTTATTAATCATAAAAGCTTGGGGTGGAGTTGTTCCAACCATTATCAACTTACAGATAAACTGGGACATAGAAATGGAAGCTAAATAGAACTTTCCAGCTACTAAATGTTCAAGTGGTAGGAGTATGAAGTACCCCAAGAAACTGTCATGATGCCTACAAACGAGTCTACTTATACATCTGTGAGGTAGAGTGAGCCCTATCTCTGTTCTCAGGACAAAAGCCTGAGTTAACATTTCTTGTTCTTTTGACAACCAAATATGTCTATAAGTCTACAAAACAGGCTGTCGGGCTTAATTTGATTTTCTACTTCTCTTCTACTGCATGTAACATGATCAGCTTCAGGAAAACTTCCTCACCTCTATCTGATTCCAATGCTATTGGCGTGTCTCAAAATTGTTGAGAGGTCCAAAATAATGTTTGATGGCAAGGCTGGTTTCACATGAAGTCAGAACAGATGACTTGAAATATTTACATTGTTTTCTCCACACAATGTCAAACAACCAATTCAGCTAATATGGCAGAAATTGTGTGTGTGTTGGGGGGGGTATCAATCAAAGAGTTTTATTGTTTTTTTCTTTAACTAAATCAGTGAAATTAATAATTATATCATTGTTGGTGTTTTGGAAAGTAAGGCTAAGTGGGGAAATGGAATTCTGTGATTCCTAGATCACGTAGCTTATATTAAAAGGGAATTATGAGATTCATAACTACCTAAACTTTGTAGGACAGTTTTCTGAGCAATGTGGAATTCTGTGTTTATATTAAGATTCTTCTTTTATTAGCAGATGGACATAAAAGCCTTGTTTAATAAAGGTTTATTGAATTTGACTTATTTGAATTTATAACCAGGTCCCTGATCCTAAATTGTAAGCTTTCAAGGAAAATGTTGAAAAAGACATCACAATTAAACATGCCACTTCAAGAATTCATCACATCACGTCTTCAGGAGTGCTCCTGGTTCTCATGTGGTCCCACAGATAACAGGACCTTCTTAAGCATGCCATCTCTCTACATCAGTTACACATGATTTAGTCTCCAAAATACAATTAACTTTAAAAAGTTACATTCTCTCTTAGAAAAAAGATAAATATTTTCGATAACAAGGTACAGAGATCTTGGCCATTGATTTAAGCCTTTCTCTGCTCACAAAGCTAGGGATGGATAGAACTGAGAATGGAGGGTTTTACTGTGGAAATGTACCCAGTTCCCATGTGTCACATTTGTTTCCTTTTCAGTCTGCATTTCTGTGACCAGTCATACAAGGTACAGTCAACCTTTCCTAAATAACTAATGCTAAGAACATTTACTATACCTACCCTTTAAATTATGAAAATGACAAGTACATAAAATTTTCTATGCAAGTTCATCTGCAATTTACTTAGCAAGCATCTGAGCTAAGTGGGAACTGAATGAGTTCTACTGCTGGGTTATACACATCAAAATTTAATTAAGCTTATGACCTAATGTCCTCCTTGTTTCATTGATTAAGGAAGTCATGGGTGGACCATGTGAAATCTGAGCAGTCTATATATTTTTTTGCCCAAGAGTTCTTTTCAAGTCTCATTAGATTATCATGAGTGTTACAGCTGTGATAATCTTTTTCTAAGAAATGAACTTTTAAAATTGCACATTTTTAAAGTGACTTCTAGAGTTGCCATGGCAGCTTCATTATAATTCAGAGATGAACATTTTCACAGCTATGCCTGATCTATCCAGGGTTGTCAGGAAATGAGAATTTCACACAAAGTGCATTCTCCAGTAGAGCTCACAAAACTCGCTAGATCAAGTACCTAGACTTTTAGTTTAACAATTTTAAATGAAAAGCTTTCTATCATATGCTGCACACATCTCCGGTTTCTTAAATGTATTCTTGATGACTCAGGGTCTCTGTTATCAATAGCTTATTGTACTTAGAACACACACAGTGCTGTTTGATTTTTTAGTCTCTCTTTTCATCTCAGGTTGCTAGCTGCTTATGATGACCAGAAACAATAAAATTTATTTTAGACCCTGAGAGAGTATTTGTCCCCACCACCCAGTAAGAATAGATTTATATGGGTACATTACCTAGATAGTCCAGGTCCTTTGCTCGGGGCTTGGCAGGCTGAAATGGCAGATCTGTAATAACGCAATGTAGTATATGTAATGAACTCTCTTTCTAGAAGCAGAATTGGTATTTTGTCCTGGCTTCCCAGCTCTCATAGTCCGAGATAATTGCTCCTCACACCCTGAGATTTACTGAAGGGCTATATTTTTAATTTCCCTGTACCTAGTACCTTAAGTAGTTCCTTAGAAAGTTTAGAAGTTCCTCAGAAGTTTCTAGGTTCTGAGCAAGGGGCTAAGAGGCACCATAATTGTGGATTTTAAGGACACAGATTTTGGTTAACTTGTCTAGGCCTCATTTTTTTCATCTCTAAAGTAATGTTTTGAAGATGAAATGCAAATATATATTTGGAATACAGAGTACAGTCTCTAACTCATAGAAAGAGTTCAATCCACGAAAATAATTATAGGTATGGAACATGATAGTCCTTGTAGATAAAAAGACTGATAAAAAATTGTTGTAAATACAATTATTTTAGTACCTTGAAGTTTTATTTTGGTGTAAGTATTAAGCTGTCATAAAATGGTTATTTAGCTGTCTGTGTGGTATAATCCATTCTATAAGTAAAATTATAATGAAATTAGAGATTACAAGTATCTAACATAATGTATTCAGCACAAATTGTGGGAACGGCTTAGTAAAAAATTGTAACTTTGACTTCAGCGAAAACAAGTTTAGTTCTTGCCTGAATCACTAACACAGCTTTCTGAACTCGGGACTTATCTCATCATCTTGGACCCTGTGTTTTCTTATCTCTCATATAAGGATAATAATATCTCCTTCCTAGATTAGAAAAGTTTTACATACTTGTATATAATAAAGTTATTGTTATGCATTTAACTTCTAGGTGTAACTGCACTTAAAATAAGAATCTTACTTTTGTGTGTTCCAATACAACTGTAAAATAAAATCTGAGTTCACTCCCTTCTGAATATATGACTCACCAGAAAGAATGATATATAATATTAGAGAATGGAGTTCTCCACTATTGCTAAAGCAATGGATCATCAATCACGTTACAAGTTAGGAAAAGAACACTTCCCTCCCCTTCTCTTTTTCAAGTATAGAAAAATACTCTTGAAAAATACATAGAAGTGATTGACATTTATCATCTAATGGCCAAAATACTTGGGCCTTTCTTTACTTTCTCCTGCTTGTGTCACTTCCCTTAAGTTTTGTGTAAATAGTATCTTCACAATAGATAGTGCTATTTAAAACCGGAACCCTCTATTCACTTCCAACTTGATTTTTTATGGCACATGTCACCTCCAAATTATTATACGATTTACTTTTTAAAAATATTTATTGACTATGTTTGTGCACAAGAATATAAGCTCCACAAAGGAAGACATTTTTCATTGATTATATCTCAAATACCTAAAGCAGTTAACTAACATTCGATAATATTTATTGATTATATCAATGAAGTTTTAGTATTGCTTTTCAGAGTTTCTATTTAGAAACAACAACAATAACACAATTAATATTATTATGGGACTAATTATGGGACTATTATTATGGGACTAACACTTTTGGTAAAAGTTATTAAAGAGCAATTTTAATTAATAATAAGATAAATTAGCAGTATAAATATTTTAAGCAAAAACAAAATGAACCTGTTTTTATTTATTATTTTGAGCCCTTAACTTTTTTTTTTTTTTGCAACAAATCTCCTGGTTTCAATTGAATCATACTCTCTTCTTCATTTGGTCATTGTTCAGTAATATTTTCTGCACACAGATCTTAACACAGCTGTGACATTTGACATTCTGTTTTCAATTAGATTTCCTCAAAGACATGCTCTTCCATATCTGTACTGCCCAGAGAATTAACAGGTGCTGTAATCTTGAGGTCTGTAAATACCCACGGTAGCTGGCATTCGTCATACGATGGTATATTTTAAGAGATGAAACATTTTGTGTCTCTCAATAACTTCACAAAGATAGCCTACATTAGTGTTTCTTCAACTTTAGTGTATTTACAGATTGTCTGGGAATCTTCTAAAAGTGTATATCGAGAACAAGATCATCTTCCGGTCAAGATGGCGCAGTAGGTAAACACTATGCTTGCCTCCTATCATGGGCACATAAAAATTACAACTAAACTATAGAACAACCATCATTGGGAGTCACCTGAAGTCTGGCTGAACAGAAGTCCTATCTCTGGGAATATACATAAGAGGTCACCTAGGTCACCACCTCACCAGCCAGTCCTTACAACCAATAAGCTCAAAGGTCAGTTTCTCCCATTGACATAAAAACAGCAACCAAGGCTCAACTACAACAGAAGGACACACACAACCCATATAAGGAGCACCCATGGAGCACCCAGCTCAGGTGACCAGGGAGACTGCACTGCTGTACCCCATAGGACACCTACTACATAAGGCCACTCATACTAAGATCGGGAGACTTAGGAATCCTATCTAATACATAGAAACAAACATATGAAGGCAGCCAAAATAGGGAGACAAAGAAACATTTCCCAAATTAAAGATTAGAACAAAGCTCCAGAAAAAGAACTCAACAAAATGGAGACAAGCAATCTACTAGATGCAGAGTTCAAAACACTGGTTATAAGGATGTTCAAGAAACTTAGGAAAAGAGTAGATAAACTCAGTGAGAACTTTAACAAAAAGATAGAAAACATAAAAGTGGAAACAGAAAACATAAAGAAGAGTCAGTCGGGAATGAAGAATACAATATCTGAAATAAAGTATACCTAAGTAGAAATCGACAGTAGACTAGATGAAGCAGAGGACTGAAACAGCGACTTAGAAGATAAGGTAGCAGAAAATACCTAATCAGAATAGCAACAACAACAAAAATCCAACAAAATGAGGATAGTTTAAGGGGCCTCTGGGATATCAAGCATACCGACATGCACATCATAAAGGGATCAGAAGGAGAAGAGAGAGAGCAAGAAACTGAAAAACTACTTCAAGAAATAATGACAGAAAACTTCCCTAACCTGGTGAAGAAAATAGATATACAACCCCAGGAAGCCCAGAGAGTCCTAAATAAGAAGAACCTAAAGAGGCCCACACCAAGACCCATTAAAATTAAAATGCTAAAGCTTAAAGACAAATTTTAAAAGCAGCAGAAGAAAACAATTAGTTAACTACAAGGGAACTTCCATAAGACTGTCAGTTGACTTCTCAACAGAAACTTTGCAGGCTAGAAGAGATTGGCGCGAATGTTCAAAATGATGAAAAATAAAGACCTACAACCAAGATTATTCTACCCAGTAAAGCTATCATTTAGAATTGAAGGACTGATAAAGAGCTTTCCATATAAGAAAAAGCTAAAAGAGTTTATCCAACAAACCAGTATTATAAGAAATGTTAAAGAGACTTCTTTGAAATGAAGGAAAATATATACATATATGAATAATAAAATGTCAATAACTGCATATCTAGCAACAATTTACTTAAATGTAAATGAATTGAATATTTGAATCAGAAGATAAGTTGTCTGAATAGGTAAGAAAATAAGCCCCTTACATATGCTGCCTATAAGAGACTCACTTCAGATTGAAAGACACACACAGACTGAAAGTAAGAAATGGAAAAAGATATTTCATGAAAATGGAAACAAACAAAAAATCTAGGGTAGCAATATTTATGACAGACTTAGTAATTCCACTTTTGGGTATTTATCTAAAGAAACCCAAAATATGATTTTGAAGGGACTGTGAATCTATATGTTTATTGAAGCATTCTTCAAAACAGCACGGATATGGAGGCAACTTGGGTGTCTATCAGTGGATGGATGGATAAAGAAGCAATACACACACACACACAATGGAATATTACTCAACCATGAAAGAAAGAATGAAATCCTGCCATATGCAACAACATGATGAACCTAGAGGGTATTATGCTGAGTGGAATAAGTCAGAGAAAGAAAGACAAATGTCATACAATTTTATTTATATGTAGTATCTAAAGAACAAAATAAACAGGAACAAGTTCATAGATACAGAACACATTTTGAGTGTTGTCAGATTGGAAGGGTTTGGGATGATGGGTAAAAAAGAGGAAAGGACTAAGAAGTAAAAATTGGTAGTTACAAAACAGTCTCAGAATGTAAAGTACAGCATAAAGAATATAGTCAATAATATTGTAATAACTGTGCAGTGCTAGATGAGTACCAGATTTATTGGATGACCACTTTGTCAGTTATATAAAGATCTAATCATTGTGTTGTAACCTGAAAATAATATAATATTGTATGCCAACTATAATTTAAAACATATATTTAAAAAAAGATTAGATAGATCTCAGGTAAGGCTCTAGATTCTGCATTTTTAATGTTTGCTAGTAACGTTGACATTATTGACACAAAAAACATCCTTTGCATAACAAGGGCCTAGATTAAAAATGTTTATTAATGTTGACCTGTTTCCTCTTGTTTGAACTTTAATTTGATTTCTTAAAGGGCAGTGAAAGGAGTACTTAAACACTTTTTCTTTTTCATTTAAAACTGTAGTCTGGTAACATTTAATTCAGTAATACTAATTATAAATTTCAAGTTTGCGTACAATAGCATTTACTATAAAATAAAAGAGTCTCGATTTTTAGAAGCCATCTAAAGACAGGTGTAGGTTTTATTCTCTAATGAGTTTCAAATTTAGGATTGTAATGAGCCTCACTGAAAGAGTGAGGCAGGAAATAGCAGATTTGTTTTGCTAGAGACCAAGAATTTTAAGTGTGTGTTGGCTTACACTGTCTTTGAAACTCTGTGCTATGAAAACACAGGAGCCCGGAAATGAGCCCAGCCAAGTGATTCCACTCTGAAAGATGTCAAAGTCAGTTTTTTGCAATATCCAAATGTTCCTCTTTCAAAAGTGAATGAGGAAAGGCTTCTATCATTTGTAACTGAGTAAACCAAGAGCACTTTTTTTTCTTATGTAAATCAGCCACAGTCCCTTAAGGAAAAACATCCTTCCTCCTTAAAGCAACTGAAACTACATTTCTTATTCTAGCTTAGGCTTTTTCTCTGAAATTGGGCGAAAAGACTAATTAAACTAATTTTTCTTTGTTCCTTTAAGAGAAATGAACTAGCTTAGAAGAAATGAAGTGTGTATGTGAAGGAGAGTGAATAATGTTGGTGTCCCAGGCACCTTGCAGTTTGTTCTGACTCAGAATTATAAAACAGTAATTGCTATGACCCAACTGCCCTGTGGTGGGCTGGTCTGAGTTTCCCATTGGTCCCTGGAATATCAGGTTTTGCATGTCTGCTGACCAAGCACTCTCTCAGCTATTAGTAACTGTCTCTACTTGGAATTCTAGTTTATGACTCAGTGAAACTTTCATGTTTGGGCTGGACAAAATTAAAGTTCTTACTTAATACGACCTGATGCAATCTAACTAGAAACAGACTATGTTCCTCTTTTTTTTTTTAAAGGAAAAAAAATTGGTAATATCACTGTGACTGGAGCGGTTAGGGAAATTTAAGGAAGAAAATAAAAAATTGTGGCTTAACTTGGGATTTTAATGCAACAAAGTGTGGGAGTTCTTACGGCCATACCACTGTGCTGACTCTGAAGTATTTGCCTTTGAAATTGGGTAAACTGAGCTTAAAGTCTGCATAATACAAATTAGATACAATATCTCAAAATCTTGTAATTCTCCTTTCATAGAACATCTGTTTCCTGAAGAGAAGCTGGCAAACCATGTTGCAACTGAAAGTCAAGTATATTTATGACAAAATCACCTCAATAGTTAATGTAACACTCTAAAGCAGGAGGTTTTTGTTGTTGTTGTTGTTTGTTTTTGTTTTTGTTTTTTTAGCAGAGGTTCTTAACAAGAATTATGCCTAGACACTTCTGAAATTATATAAGACATTTGTATAATTTACTGGAAATGGGTACATTTACTTTTATCAGATTGTCAAATGGTTTCGTGATTTCTCCTCAAAAAGTAAAGAACCATTTCACTTGTGTCTATCAAAATTTAAAATATTCATGACTTTGATCTAAATGTTCCATTTCCAGGAATCTATCATACATAAATATTCACCTATTAAACAAACATGATGCACAAAAATTTTTTTGGAATTGTTTGCAATACTGAAAGAATAGAAAGATTTTAAATATCCATCAATAGAAAATAGTTTGAAATATTATAGCACATTCAAATTATGGAATACTATACTGCCATTGAAAATGATAAAGTGCACATGGAAAACTGTCCAAGTGATGTATTGTTAAATTAAGAGTCTTTTGTTATCTGATGATCAATTAAGCACCTATGGTGTTCTAGACAGTGTATTTGGTACTAGGGATAGAAGTAAAGAAATGCTGACCCTCCTCTATTTTCATTTTACTTGAGGTCTAGATGAGATCAATATATATTTACAATATATGGATAAAGATATAAGTGCTAGTGCTTGCCTCTACATATCAAATAGATATCAAATTTTGGAAGGTTGTAAATCAAGAAACTAGATTTTAATATCTGGGATTTCTAAAAAATGATCTGAGAAAAAATTTCAATTTTTTAATTTTGTTTGAATTTTATTTAAGAGCGTATATTGTTTTGTAATACTTAAATATTTTTCACCATTTATTTACATCTCTGGGGGGAAACATATTGCCTTTAAGTTGAATATCTAGTTATTATAGTCCTCATACAATAACAAAGCTAGTTCTAGGCTTCGAGGTTTGTTTTTTAAATCAATTTTTGACTGACTTTTAAAACCAGTTTAACTATTGTGTTGTATTTAAGACAAGATTTAAAACTGTCTACTATATTTCTATTCCTCTCCCTTGTAGCAGTAATTACACATGTAACCCTTCTTCATCTCTGAGGATATTGCAGATATATCAGACAGTTACCAAATCCACAGTGTTATTTGGCATACAAAATACTAACCTAAACCCTGAGAGAATTAACAATTATTTTGGTTATATCTGCAAGTATTTTGATAAGTATTCAACCACCAACCAACCACATGCTCTTGAAGACCTCTTCTCCAAGAATGTGTTCAATTTCCTGAATACATTTTTTCACTCACTAAAACTCAAGCCTCAATATTTGAGTACCATTTATATCATGTTTTACTAATGTAAGTCTTTGTGGGTACATCTACAAAGATATTGTGCCTACTTTGCAATCTTATCATTCATTGACTCTTCCATGAAAGCAAATATATATCCATTGGTTGAGCTACAGTGGCAGCTCATGCCAGAGAAGCTGGAGTAGAAAGTCTATGAATGGTATTTGAGCATTACCAAAAAAGCCACACAGAAAATAATTAATCTTATAGGTTATTCTCAGAGATAGAGTCCCTTAATGTTCATCACTATCAATTCTCCTTTCCTTTTCTGGACACAAGAGTGTCACACATTTCAGACATCTTGAAGTTTTGTGAGACCACAGGCTAGTTCTGGCCAGTGGTCTGGGCACCAACTAAATTGCATAAATTCCAAGCCAAAACCCTTAATTAAAAGGAAAAATTCTTCCAACAGGCCTTTTTCTTTCCACGGTGAATTTGAAAGCCACACTACAGCTACAAGATGAAATCGTATAACGGTAACACCTTTTTCAGCTTGGATCCTTGAATGTCCTTCATGGATATTAGCTGCCTTTGGAGAGTGCCCAGGATCATAAGCATGGAAAAAAAGTCCTGTGTTAACAACTGAGACTTCAGTGATGTTTCTTCCTGCTGCACAACTCACCCTGTTTTGACTAACACAGCCACATCCATGCCCAATCAAATTTTAGGGTTTTTTTAAATTTAATTTTGTTTGAAAGATGTTTTTTTAAGAGTCTGATATGTACTAGACACTGTGTTGGGTACCAGGAACACAAGGATAAAAAAATCTCTAAGATGAAGGAGCACTTGTGTTAGAACCACCTGAAATGGTGGTAAAAATAAAAATTACTGGAAGCTAATTCAGACATATTAGAAGAGAATGTCTAGGCATGAGGACTCAGAGCAAGCTTGTCAGATAAATCTTGGTCACCTTCTTGTTTGAGGCTGATCTAATGGTAAATAAGGGCACACAGGTTATTTTTATCCCTGTAGATATAATAGTAGGGTGTTGTACTTACCTATGAGAACTATGAGACACCACTGGAGTTTGCTTAACAAACTAGACCATAATGTCACCATTCAGCCATGTGTCTGGGCAGGACTATTTCAATGACTGTTTCAAGACAATAATGAAGTAATGGTGCAGTGGCTGACATGGTAATAAATATTTTTAAAAGAGCTTCTTGAATCTGGATTTAGGTATGAAAACAGAAACCACTAATTTTTAAACATCCATATGTTAAAAGAAATTGAAACAAAAGAAAGAATTATTCTTCTAGCAAGAACATTTAAACTCTGACACATGGTAGGGAGATGTTCTTGTCCATATTGTTCTCAATATAATTATTATGAGCTTTCAACACATTCGTTTCTTTGTTCTAGTACTGATCTAAATAGAATTCACTTTGCAGATCAATAAAGAATTATCATATACAGAATTTATTTGTGCCATTCCTATCACTTAGCTGTCTGCACCCTGTCAATTTCATTTGGGCAGAACTTAGAATTTGAATGAACATAATTGCAAATAGCTTGTCATGACCTATAAAGGGCTTTGTAAGTTTGGAAAGTGGGAAAGCTGTCTTTTTACCATTCTGATGTCAGCAGTAACTGGAATTATCTGGAAGGTAAATAAAAATTTAGCTCAATGGTCTCGATTTCCAGACCCACTGTAAATTGATTTTCCGTCAAGAAGATGCTGCCTGTATTCTTATTTATTTATATATTTATTTACTCATTCATTCATTTTTCGGGGAAGTAGCTGTGGCTGCCAAATAACATAAGCTTCTGGAATAGTAAGATAGATCAAAGCCTTTAAAATGTGCACCCAATATAGGAAAACACTCATTTAGAAATGAGGTAAAAGTCATTATGGGAGTTAGATGGTTCCTGTCTACTGTAAACTTTGCATAGAGGTGATCATGCATATCACTTATCTATTTAAAAAAGTGAAGGTTTGGGAATTAGTCAGGATTCCACAGTGTGAGATACACTATAGATATGATACAGTAGAAATATACTAAGAAATCAGATATTGCTACCTAAATCCTATTTGATTTTCTCTTATAACATTTTTTTCTCCAGGTTAGAGAGAAAGAGGGAATGGTTATAGCTTCAACTTCCTATGCATAGCTTAAAAAGCATAATAGTAAGATGGCAATTTGTTTCAAGAACTCTAAACATTGAAAATTTGTGGTACATATTAACACAGTAAAGGCTCTGAGAAGTCCTGTGGGATGACATGTTTCTTAAATTTATTTGACTATTTCTTATACCATCTATTAACTTCCCACAGAAGACATAGAAAATAAGGCCTGATTAGCTCTCCAGTCTCATCTCTTACCATATCGTATCAGAAAATATAAATCAAAGACACATCTCTCAATCTCCACAGTTTTTACACATGCTATTCTTTTTACCTAGATTTTTTTTTTCTCTCTCCAAACTCATGCTGCTGTCCCAGCTTTAATAAGCTAAATCTTATCTATAGTCTAGGTCACAACTTAGCTATCACTTTGCCTGGGAAGTTTTGCCTAACATCCCAATTGTACAAACCTGTGCTGTTTCTCCACTTAATCTAATACTTTTTTAAAAGCTACAATCATCTTTTATTATAATTGTATGTTTAATGAACTTGCTTCCTTGTTGGATGATAAACTCCATACACCTGTATGCTCTGTTGTCTCGCTCAATATTTTAACTGCAGCATATCATATGGTTCCTGGCACATCATAAGTACAAAATAGATATTTATTAAATTTAAATGAATATCTTGAACCACTGGTTTAGAGAAATGTCCCCGGGGCTTTTAGACTAAGACAGTCACAGATTCTCAGTAAGTTATTGTGTTTTTAACTTGAGTAAATTACATTAAGCCATATAAATTGTTTTATTTTACTTTACTTTATTTACTTTTTATCTTTTGTTTTATTTTATCTTATTTAATTAAATTTGATTCAATTTAATTTAATTTAATTTTAATCTGTGCCTATCTTGAGGTCACAGTACAGTTTACCAGCTAAAGCCAGAGGTTTCCAGACTTTGGGAGTTGCAATACTCTGTTCTACTTGGTGTAATTTCATGATATGCTAATCTCCTCTTAAAAATGCCACATAATGTTTATTTCAAATTTACATTTAAACAAATGTATAAAGAATATGTATATTTGTTATAGCTACCCTTAAATTACTGAGATGTCCAATGAAATGCTTCTGAGCATCTGGTTCCTGATTCTTACTCTGGTTCTAATATCCAGGGAAAGTAGGTTTTGTTATATCCTAGATGACTCTCCGAAGACATAGATATAAGAAGCATGTAGCAAAACCAGATTAATTGATGTTTCTTAAATGTTCTAATGGCACTTCTATGGAGTGAGATCATGGCTCATGCTCTCAATAGTCTTTGTTCTTAGAATAGTTCAATAACTCTGGCATCCTTGAACAGTCTGTCACAGTGCTTCAGTTTCTCCGGACAATGTTTAACATTGAACCTCTGTGCTGGTTAATTTTACATGTCACCTTGACTGGATTAAGAGATAGCTGGTAAAACATTATTTCTGAATATGACTGTGAGGGTGTTTGTAGAATAAATTAAAATTTAAATTGATAGACTGAGTAAAGCTCACCCTCACCAGTGTGGGCGGGCATTATCCAATGTGTTGAGGGCCTGAATAGAATGTAAAGGTGGAAGAAGGATGAACTTGTTCTCTCTACTTGAGCTGGGACATACATCTTCTCTTGTCCTTGGAAAAGGGCACTTCTGTTTCTTGGCTCCTCAGACTCAGACTGGGACTCACCACTGGCTCTCCTGATTCACAATTCTTTGGACTTTGCCTACAACTGTACCACCGGCTGTCCTGGGCCTACAGCTTGCAGGGGGCAGATCATGGGACTTTTCAGCCTCTATAATCATGTGAGCTAATCTCACGTAATAAGTTTTTTTATATATACATCTGTCTATCATCTATCATATATCTATCTATCTATCTATCTATCTATCTATCTATCTATCTATGTATCATCTATCATCTATCTATCATCTATTATTATTGTCCTCTCTCTGTCTCTGTCTCTCTGTCTCTCTCTGTCTATCTGTCTCTCTCTCTCTCTTCCCCTTAGCCCCCCACTCTCCCTCCTTCCATCTAATTACCTACTAACTGTTTTGTTTCTCTGGAGAACATTGACTAATACATCTACCTCAAGAGATGAACTAATTTATTTAGTCAAAAAATATTTTGACTAAGCACGGTGCTAGGTGTTGCACCTAATGAGTTAAGGTTGACAATCCCTAAGAAGTATAAATATAGGTACTATAAAAAAAAAAAAGCTATAAATGAAAATAGCATAAGTGAGGAGAGAGTTTATGTTTGGCACCAAGACTTCTTAGATTGCAATTATAAAACGATGGCTGTCCTTTAGTAAGGAACAAAACACAGCATGTGTTTGGGAGTTAGTAGATACCTTCTGTCTCTGGAACTGTCTCATTAATGCTTTCCCATGATTACATCTACATGTTTGCCTCTACAAAATGAGAGACATTTTCTGGAATATTTTTATATGGTTTAGAGAAATATATGGTATTGTCTATGAGCTATCTGGAGTCCCAATTTGATGTGAAAATAAAATTGACTTAAAAGAAAAAGAAAAACAACAACAACAAAAGAGAATTTAGGATAATTATGTAGTATAATTTTTTTAAATTGAATAAAAAAATTAAAAGTAAAATGCATAAAATTATTTAGAGTAGCTGTCTATGGTAGATAATTTCTTTTTACTGCTATTGTGAATTTTCAAAATTTTATATAATGACAAGGACTTATAATATTTAATATATTTTATTTTATTAGTTTTCAATTATAAAATTAAAATATGCATTATTTCCATTATTTCTATAATTGTAAAAAATATATAATACTTTGGTTTTTAAAAATATTAGGATAAATTGTTTAGACTAAATATAGAGTGTCATGAACAATATGAGGTCTGACCTCTGCATTATCCCTGGAACATACCTCTTTACATGAAAGAGCATTAAAGAGTCTACAAATTCCAGTATAAATGTCCTGAGAGTGTCCTGTACCTGATGACCTGTCTTCACTCACCCTGTTCCTACACACACACGCACACACACACACGCACACACGCATGCACACACACATACACACACACTCTCTGTCAGCACCATGGCATATCATAAAAACCTCACTTTCTCAATTAGCCTCTCTAGCATCTCTGCAGCCTTGCCCATAAAATCACCTTTCTCATCTTTGAATCACTCTCTCGACACATATAAACACACTCAGAACCATATAATTTTCACCCATCATAACAAAGCACACTGCTATGTTAGCGGTGCATTTTTGCATGTACATTATAATCACTCACTATGAAACAATCCATTCATTTAGACTTAATAATGAAAAACAATTTATTTGGTTTATTCTCAATATTCATATTTTATTTATTATTGTAATTAATTGTATGTGTATCAGAAAGATGAAATGTCATTTGCATTTTCTATGGATAGATTTCTGGTTTTTTAATGTACCTATCAGCTATCCATTAATAAGTTTTAGAAAAAATAGGAGGAGACCCAAGTGAAAGATGAAATTTCTGTACTATCTATGCAACTCTTTTGTAAGTATAAAATTATTCCAAAACAAAATGTTTTTAAAAATAAGAGAAGGAGAAGAAAAACTAGAAGCAAGGATAGGAGAAAGAAAAGAGCACGGGAGAAGGTGAAAAAAAAGCAAAGTGTCTGGTTATAAGGACCAAGAGACGGCAGATAGACCTTCTTACATTAACAGTACAGCCATTATGCCTGCATTTGTGTGTGTGTGTGATGATTCGTGGCAATCAGTTTTTAGTATTGAGGCATAATGTTAATTAGGGATTATGCACCTCCAAGTCAATTAAATTTGGTTTATTAATGCATAATTCAATATTGTTATGCATAGCAGAACACTTAAAAGGATTTTAAAATTCTATCTTCTGATGTGGCCTGAACTATTTCAAGGAAACACCCACTATCAAGTGAGTGAAAATGAATAATTATGGAAGCCCTAAAACCCCACAGTTGAGCAGACAAGACAGCTGCTATTATTAAGCACTCCAAATTGAAAGTATGGATTCTATCATTATAAGAACAAAGACAGTGCTGTGATAATTATGGAAACGCTATAGCTTCCATTTTTGCTAATGTTTTTAGTAGAATATTTAAAGGCACAAAAGGTTAAGATAGAGAGCTCAATTTCTGTACCTTGTTACTCATTTAGATGAATGTATTTTTCTACCAATTGTAGTCATAACAGAGCTTGCAATCTCTGCTACATCATGATAAGAAAGTGCCGATTTGGGCAAGAAATTAAATGATAATAAACATAATGTAGACTCAGTGGGGGTAATATTGTTTAATGTCAGTGGTGATTGAAACTACCTTCTAGATGACTGAAGCTTTGTCGGCCTTGTCTGTTTATATTAATTTCTCTTTTTCAAAGGCTATTATCTTAAATTGCATGTTATATAACTTGTGCTGCCTCCCTCCAGCCCACAGCACCACTTCTAAAGCAACTTGACGACACACATTATAAGATAAAAATCTTTCCTAGGCTCAGCATCCAAAGAGATTACAATCTTGAGACTGTAATAGGAACGGATTAAACTTTGTACAACTTCCTTTTGTCACGTGAATTCAATCCTGTTGTGCTATTTTCTATACTTCTTTCAATCTTTGTCACAAAAATGATCTATGAAAGTGTTAGCACTCCTTAAATGACCTTGGCATGGTTTTAACGCAGTCAGGATCTTACAGTTTGATTGGCTTTGAATTTCTCTAACATGAGAAAACAAAGCAAGAAGACTGGGATAAACCCATCCAACAGATGACAGAACATGGAAAAGGTCATTGTCCTTTGGCTCAGGCAGAATTAACAAGGAGAATCAATGATCTTCATGTTGATCTCAGACCAAAAGAAAAGAAAAGAAAATAGGAAACGCTGCAGCATAAATCTAGCCTTGTGACAGCAATTGCACTCGTCTTCAAGAGGGAGACTGATACAGTACAAAGGTCCTTCATTCTCAGCACAGCTTCAGGTTTTGATTCCAAATGAAGACCCTTTTTGAGATGTCAATTTTTCCACATTTTTATTTACCACTAGTCTTATCTCTGAGGTTAAGATGGAGTCATTCTAATGTCAGTGAAATCCACAGACTTTCATATTGCCTTGAATTGACCCACACCAACAGAGAAAACAAAAACATGCATATAAAGAAGGAAAATAAGAAAATTGCTTCCATAGAACTTGATTTTGTTTTGATCTTTAGTGTGTCTTTGATGTCAGGCAAAGGCGCTGCATCCAATGCACAGTCTTCGGAACTTATTTTGCACATAAATTAAACTCATTCGGTTGAAGTTTAAAAGTAAAATATTTTTGCAGCTACATGGAACATAAGATTAGCAATCAGGAAACCAAGACTATAGGTGAAAAAAAATCTTAAATAGGAGAGCTATTTTTACCACATGATATCAAAGATTAGCATTACCTATTATCGGACCAGAGGTTTGGTCTGTGCTCCTTTTTCAGGACCAGTTCAGAAATAGTCCCATTAGACTTCAGTCCTATCATAATGAATCAGTAGAGGAACTAATGAATCTTTCTGAAAAGAAACTTACCAACAGGGAAACCACTCTTTGCATACAGTTTAACCTGATTTACACTCATATGCCATGTTGATGCAAAATCTTAAATAGACACGGCTTATACAATCATATGGTACCCTAACCAGAATGGTCACATACTGGCGTGAAATATATTTCATTCAGACCTTATCTTTTTTCTTTCCCCAGGATTTTTCCTAAAGATAAAAACTGAAGAAAATGAAGAGCTAACTAATAATATTAATTAATATTTACTGAGTGCTCCTTTTGTGTTAGGCACTATTTAAATCATTTTACATGTGGGTCTCCTGACAGTCCCATGTCATTTATGAGGGCGATACTATTATTGAACCATTTTACAAAAAGAAACTGAAGTTCAAATAAATATATAATTTACCCATGCTAGCACAGCTAGGAATTAGGCTATTAAGGTCAAAAATTACTGCTTAATTAATAATTTTACTGCCTCTGTACTACCCTTGCTGTCTTATATTAAGCTGTCTTATTAACTGACTAATAGAAGTTGCCTAGGGCTTCCTAAAACTTAAGTTTGACTACACTTTAATTTTAAAAACTGTATTGTTAGAAAGGTATTGAGGCATCATAATTGAAGAGAGTTGTTATATCTCTTCCGACGGTGGGACTATCTTTGTTTATTCTAAGTACCGAAATACCCCCTGGGCTGCCACAAGAAAAAAGATAAGTAGACAGTTATAAATATAGGTAGAGATGTTGATAAAAGTGCAGACACTAGATCAACCATCTAAACTGGAAGATAAGAAATTATACTTTTGCAATCATAACCAAACCAGAGACAGAAAACAATCTTGATTTAAATGCAAATACCTCAACCTTATAGTTTAAACTGCTAATTATGCTCCATTATTTTAGGTTACAATGGAAAGCACCTGCTGGAACATGTGAAACAAGTCTCCTTTTACTAATCTTCTGATACTATTCCATCGGGATTATTATTATTATTTTTAATGTGTGGACTACACTGGTGTTCTTAATATCAGGATCGTCTGCAAACATGATAGCACAACGGAAATTCTCAGTGGGAACCAACGTTTCTGTGTAATAGTCTTTGCCATTTAAAAATCTTCATAACTTATAATGGCACATCGAGAGTTGCGGAATTTCCCAAAGTCTCATAATAGAGGTTAGCATTTCCTAAAATAAACAAACAAAAAAGTGTACTTTCATTACATTGTTCCTGTACCTAAAACCATTGTCAATTTCTCAAATAAAAATAGCAAATGGACCAGTCTTTAGGAATAATTGTCTCTGCATTTTGGAAAGCTGGGAATTATTGATAGAATTTTAAAAGATAGTAATACAGTTTTAGTAAACAATATACCTAACAAATATTGATAGCTATATTGTTTTATTATAGACTAAAACGTTGTCATTTGAAATTATGGTTTAATTTTGTTTTAGAAATGGTAAAGATAATGGTTAGCAATGAGAGTAGTACTGGCTACTAGGGGGAGTTTTAGAATGTTACAGAGGATGTTTTTTGGTTGTATCAATGACGAATGTGCTAAGGTATTTAGTGAGTGGGGTGAGGTCCTTCACACACATAGAATTGTCCTATTCAATTTTTAAATATCTTTCCGGACATTCAAGTTCAGACATGAGATAGAACAATTTATCTTCCATTCTACTTGTGCATATTATTTTGATAAAATTACCTTTATTTCTTAAAATTATTAAAGTTAGGACATTATATTGATGTTTAAAATTACATAGTTGGTAGTTGTGACCTCTATTAATTTTATTTTAGAAAAGTAAAGAGCATTTATTACAAAATATTTGTTATAAAAAGATGTTTTCTCTGATAGAGCTGCAATTTACGATGCAAGAAATGAAGAAGGCATTAGGGCACAAAAGCATGAGATTAAATCGTAGAAACTCTTAAACTAGGAAATGTCTAAAAAAGTGTTTTGATAGAAACTTATGAGGGGTAAGATCTACTGATAAAATGTGGTTGTGCCCGAGTTTGATTTAGTAGCTTGACTTTCTCATCTCTTTTAGGAGGTAAATGTTGATTTCAGAAATATTTTCAATGGTTTCTAGGAGGACCATTCGAATTGTTTAGGAAAAAGTTTTTCATTGATATTTGTCTATGACAGGTTTTTGTTGTGTGTTGCTGGTGGTGGTGGCTTTGAGTCCACTTTAGCTTCTCTTGAGATTTATTTATGGCATTTCCAAATGGAACTTTCTAAAGTTAAAGCAATATCTAAGAAAATCAGTCCAGAAACCTTTGCACTAACATGTCAAATTTCAAAGTATTTATATTCCTTTGTATTTTATCCCATCTGAACTATATAACTGAAGGTTTGCCCCAAAATGTGACCTTTTGAATTTGCTTCAAATACTCAGTGCACCAGCTGCAATGAATGTCCATGGGTGTCAAAGAACCCTCTCTTTTTAGAGAATGATCAGGGCGAAGTCATTTGCAACCAGATATAAGATTCTGTCGATCTTAATAAGTCAATCACCTGAGTAATAATAATGCTTAAAATATACTCACCTTTGTATTCCTTCTGTCTGTCTGTCTGTCTATCTATCTATCTATCTATCTATCTATCTATCTATTCATTTATTTATTTATTTACTTATTTATTGACACCTAGCTATATACTACAGAATTATCTTCAAAGAAGATTTTTTTAATCATTTTTTTCCTCTGAAGCTAAAGGGTGATTAATGTACATAAGATATAACCCAAGAGAAAGAATTTTATTCATTAAAATCCTAAGTTACACAACATAATAAGATTGTTTCTAAACAGTATTTCAAGTTCTAGGGAATTAACATGAAACTAACTCACAGGAGACAGCTAAAAGAAATACCTTAACCCCAATTTAATACAATAAAAAATAGGCTTGAGTCAAGAATTATCACTGATCCTACATGTAAGACCTCTCAGGAGACCAAGTCATAGATCAGCTGCTTGATAAAAGCAGACAAAATCACATCAGATAACTATTGGTAGGTGAATTGTCCTTTCTCTAAAGAAAAGACATTTTTATCTAAATAAGTAAGGCAGACATCTACAACAAAGGAGCAGTTTCCATTAGGTGGTATAGGATAAACACTGAAAATTTTCATTCTTTTCCTTTTTATATACAGTCTGCCTTGTCTGAATAACAACTCTTTTAGTTACATTCTAGACCTAAATATGCCATTATGCTCCTATTGGAGTATTTTCTAGGCTTCCTAAATAAAATATTTGCAAACATCTCTTGACATAGATAATATTTCAGAGGGATCTTCTTATCTTTTTTATTCTGATTTCTATCAGTATAATGTCAAAAAGTGACCTTTGAGTATGTGTGTGTGAGTGTGCGTGTGTATTTGAATGCACACTCAGTATGTGTGCGTGCCATTAAATACAGCTTGATTATTATCAAGAATATTCTATAAACAAAGACCTGAATAAGAGATATAGCCAAGAGTCAGGAAGTGAATGGAGTTAGAACAAAAGTTCAAGTATAAGTGAACATGACCCAGAATGTCTGATCCAAATACTACCTGTATAAAGCTGTCATCTAATGTGAAAACTGGTATTCCTGGGGATATTAGGCTGGAGAAAAATATAAGATCAAGATGTACCTAGGTGAATACAGCATAGTGTGGGATAGCCAAGCACCAATTGGTTAGAATTATGTAGAAGCAATCATACAAAATTTACCAAAATAGTTGTATTTGATTGTATGAGTAGTGTACTGCATAGGTCTAAGGGGCATTTTACAAGTTAGCTGTAATATACTTGTATATTTATTAAAAATTTATGAGACAATAAGAACATATCTTGAAGAAGAAGTGACTTTTTAAAATTCACATGAAGTTGCTCTATAGGCTAACTGTTACTAATTATCGTGTTTGTATAGATAGGATGCAAGTGAGATTAGAGATTATAAAGGAAACACAGTTATCTTAACGCTGATTAATGTCAACAACTATGTTTTTCAAGAATGGACAATATATTTGTGGTAGACTTGAAGTGAGACCTTTCATCTTTTGTTAATAATCAATGCAGACCAAGTTGTCCATCTAACTATAGTAACCAGCACCTAATAATTTATGATTTAGATTAAATAGATTTTGAACCTACTATCTGATTCAGAAGAGCTAAAATTTCTATTGTCTTAGTAAAAAAATTTCCTGTCTTAGAATTTTATTCAAAATTCTAAAGAAACCTCCAACATTTTTTCATTATCTCGTTTCCTCTTTTTTCCTTCCTCTCTCCCTCTGCCTTTCCTTTTCCTTGAAGCAAATTGTGAAATTTTAAAGTTTCTTTGGATTTTCTTAAAATATGTGATTTATGTGGTAGAGAGAGATAGAAGAGGGAAGATCATAAAGGAGCAAGTTTTAGTAATTGGACTTGGGAGGCTGAGGAAAGGAGGCATTGGATGCCTTTATTAAGAGTGCTTTTAATAGCATGGTTTCTATCACCCCTATTGTGGGATTGATTAACCAATGGTTTATTTTATAATTCAAGAGCCAAACTAAAGGTGAAAGGAAACTTCTTCTGTCTTGCCAATAATTCCAGACTTGGGGATGCACATATTCCCATAGGAGGCACGCAGCAGGTGTGAGAGAATGGGGCTATTGTTGTTGGCTGCTGATTGCTCTCTGTGTAATTTAAAAGCTTTCTATTCCCACAGCTTTATGTAATATATCAACAGTAATAGATTTATAATCATTATTCAGCCTGATGGAGGTTTGGCCACTGTGACAGATGTCTTCTCAGTTTCATGTTGTGAGTTCTCATTTATTTCCTCCTTTCTCTGGAAAATATCTTACATAAAAATCAGGTATTAATGCATCTGATATGATGTTTACATCCAATAGTGACATTGGTGATCAATCTCTAACTGCAAAAGGATAGTTATTTAACCATAAGCTGCCAAATACAGCAGCATCAACTCAGTATATTTTATCCCCACTAGAGTTTATGGTTAAGATTACTAGATGATGCATAATTAAAATTTAATGTGTAATTTTGTTTTTAGTATTTGGAAGGACTCATTTTCTGATTATACATTTAAAAGCATTATTTTGTCTTGAAGTCCTGGAGATTTTGTCTTAGATTTTTTGTGTGTGTGTCTTGGATTTTTGCCTTACAGACATTCCATCACTGGACAGACAATATAGAATAATCTTTAAATATCTTCACCAGCACCAACAATAACCCCAAGACAGGAAAGGGCACCTGCACCACTTAAACTGACAACTCTTTGCAATGGAAATTCCATGTATATTCAACACACTCTATATTTTTATCTCTTAGCCAGTGGATCTCTGGTAAATATATAAGAAAAAAAAACTGTGTTTATTGTTTAGTTTCTTAACAAACTCTTAAGACATATATATTTACTATAAATAGTCATAATTAATTGGGTTTGAAAAAATACCTTGAGGTATTTTGATATTATTCTTATCATTATGATTCCTTTAGCTTTGAATGCAAATGATTGTTGTTATTTTTTAAGTATTCGTCACCTGGTTTGTTTCATCTGATAGCTGCCTCTATTTTCATTTTCATTGCATTTTTAATACATTGCTTCTTTTAAATAATTTTGAGAATCTCAGAAACAGGCATGGATGATAATTAATGAATTATATACCAGAGAGAAAGATTGGAGTGAGAGATGGAGGACGGGAGGAGAGAGGGGGATAATTCTCCACAGAAAACTGTGGAAAAATAGTTTTCCACAGTTTTTGGCCTTTTTGGTTACCATCAGATCATCCAGAAAGTGCAGGTTAAAGGTTGTTTCACTTAGTTGAGTTTGAATGCTTTTTAAAGAGCCTACAATATTTCTTCTCCATTTGCATGTTTTTTTATTTCTCCGACAGTAAGTGGGAGGTGAACTGGAAAGAACTGTGAAAAATATATGCTTGGTAGGGACAAGTCTAAGATCTCCATAAGCAATTCCATTTTCTAGAATCTAAGATCAATTTCTTATAATGACGTTGGATAAACACCTGTTAATGGATCACTCGTAAGCTCTAGAGCTGCCTGTCCTACCAAGCGTATCTCCCATCGGCTTCTATTTATCCTTTACCCCATTCAAAAGCATATGTAGTTGTATTAAAACTAATCTAACAAATGATATTAAGAAAGATGCCTAAATATTGAGATTTCTTTTTGTATGTATCAAAGTTCCTGGGTCTAATTGGAGAGCCAGAGGCACTTTTCTATTAAAAATTAGAAATATCCAGAGGATAGAGAGTACACAGAAAAGTGTTTTCCATAATAGATCAAAGGTCATTTGCTTAATGATTAAGTCCATGGGCTCTGGCAACAAGACCACCTAGTTGCAAATATCAGCTCCTTTATTTAAACTCCAAGTGATCTTGGGTAATATACTTTGTATTTCTATAACTAGATTTTCTCATCTACAAAATGAGTATAATAATAGTACTTAGCATTATTGTAAAGTTTTAGTGCAAAGTTCTTGAACAGTAAGTACTGAGGAGCATTATCTACAATGTAGGATAAGTATACGCAACATTTAGAAAAGTCAGAGTTAATCCATTAAAAGACTGGATGAATTCCACTTTCTTAGAGGTAAGAGGAAGGGTTTTCATTTGAAAGAATGTTCCAACAATAAAACTGTGCAAAAAATGGAAGACAGTCAGAGATCCATCACCAAAAGCCTTCAATGAAGCCTGACTACCATTATCATGAATAATGAAGAGATAAACCCCAAATCAGATCAGCTGTTTTCTAGATGGCCAGAGAACCCTTCTAACTGGAAGATTTGAAGATTTTTCCCAAGTTTTGAGCTTGTTGGAGGGGGCTCAACATAGGGGAAATTATTTGATAGTAAATTCTTAAAGAAGAATTTCAATTGTTAAATCCCTTTTTCTATAGGGAATCCTAGCCAAACAGAGAATGTTGGCTCTGTGACAACAAGTTTAGAAATGTATCTAGTTAGATTTTGAGTTCTATCATATTTGGTAAAATCTAGCCATTTTTCTCCCAATGACTAGGAAGGTGGCCAGATTCTGCCATTACCTGATTAAGAAATCAATTGATCAAATTGATCAAGAAATCAATCTTGATCCTCAACATGACCACACAAGTTACTTCTCAGGGCACAGAGAGTCAATCTTTAGTTAGATGTCTGGAGTCCCCATAATCTCTTTCATTTTTGTTTCCTTTTCTACTTTTTCATCAAGGTCCAGATTGCATCCTGCTATAATAGTTTGCGATTAAAGTTCTACCTTAAAAGGAATGCATTAGATCCTTACAGTCTTCAGAAAGGATCACTACAAAACAAAATCTCATTGCTAATATCAAGTGCCTCTTTAGCAAAGTCCTAATGCCTGAGTATGATTTAAAAAAAAAAAAAATCCAATGCAACAGTGAGGATGCAAAGAGCATAATAAGCAAGAGAGAACCGCATCCTGCCACAATTTGATAGAGAATTAGAAGGAGAACTTCTCTAAGATCACGTTTGACCCTGATATCCCATGATGCTATAATTCCTTTTACCAATACTGGCAAATGCAGCCTTGTTTCTGTGAAAGCCAGGACTCTTTATAATCAGACACAATTTGCCCAGAAATCAGTTGGTAAATAAGAGAGCAGTGCTCCAGTCAATCTTAAGAAACTTTTGGGTGATCTAGGCTTCTAGATTATAAAGGAATAGTGGTAAAGAGAAAAGCAGAGGGAGCGGGGAAGAAAATATATATATATATTTTTTTTAAAGCAAAACTATACAGTAAAATCTATAGCCTGAATAAACACAGCTTATTCAAAAGTGCAGAGAACTAAAATCTCTATATTTTAAAGTAATTTTTATGTTTATCCTAATTTAGTTATACTTTTTAACACCATTTCTCTTCTTTAAATTGTATTTCAGTGATAAAAACTAAAGAAAATCTTTACAATTTTTTTTTAATTTTAGATTAAATAATTCAGTACAGTACCTCAAAAAGTGAAATTTAATCTCACATGACCTCTAAGGTCTTTTTGATCTCAACTCATCAAGATGCTAGGAGTCTATGAAATGCTAAACGTGCAACCCAAATCTGCCATGACCAAGTCGATTTCAGATTTCCATTGTTACCAAGCTTGTGGACTAGATGGATACGGCCTTCACAGAGTGGTTTATAATTTATCTGGTTGTCTTTCTGTGCTTAATCTATCTGGGGGAGTGACAGCTTGACATAATCACTAACTTCAAATAAGTAATTCCATTCACTATCAGTTTTTAATTTTATTTACTCATTCCTTTATTGATGCAGTAAAATTCTGGTTAATCTGCAAAGCCCAGGCAAGCCCAGTGTTGTCAGTATTAATTTCACACTATTGCATCTTCATGTTTGATTCTATCCAGTAATTAAAGGAAATCATTATGAAGTTGAAATTAAGCTGGAAGTATAATCCTTGCATGAAACCAATAGATGATTCGTTGCAATCTTTATTATTTTCTTCACATAGCGAAGATTTTCCTACTCTATTAAATTATTAAGTCACATGCTTTTTTTTTGTCAATGTCTCTTTTATTTTACAATGTGCAACTTCCTCCAAAAAAACCTGTCCTCTAGGCAGATGGGAGTTATTCTTTTAACTTTGCTGAGATTCAAATTTACTAAGACCAGTGGTTCTCAAAACGTGGTCCCTGAAGGAGCAGCATTAAAATCCCATGAAGTCTTAGTTTAGGCTGTTATTACAAAATACTATAGATTGGGTGACAAAGAAAACAGAAATTCTGGAAGCTGGAAGTCCAAGATCAGAGTATCAGAATGGTCAGGTTCTGGGGAGAGCCTTATTGTAGGTTGCAGACTACCAACTTCTCATTGTATCCACGAGGGCTCCACCCTCATGACCTATTACCTCACATAGGTACCAGCTCCTAACAATATCACATTAGGGGATAGTATTTCAACATATGGATTTGAGCAGTGAGAGGTTGGAAGATACAAACATTCAGTCCATTACTCATGGGGTCTTGCTAAAGTGCAGTCTACCAAATCAGACACTCTTGGATTGAGGCCCAACAATCTGTGTTTTAACAAGCCTTCTAAGTGATTCTATGTGTGCTAATGTTTGAGAACCAGTGATTTAGAGTTTTTAAAGCATTTCACACACTACACCTACTTTATTCCTCTTGACAGTCTACAAAGTGGCATCATTAACCATGTTTTATAAATGAAGAAAGGGAGGCTCGGAAAACCTCAACGACTTGCTTAATTCACAGAACTGGTAAATTGTAGAGTCAGGATCCAAACCTGAAATTTTATAATGTTCTTCCTATCACATGCAGGGATTTCAAAAATATCCCAAAGGAAACATCATGTGGAGGCCCAATGTATAAATTGAATAAAATCCGATTTTCATTTTATTGAAATGAAGCTATAGGGAAGTACGAAGCTATATTTTTACTCCACTTCAGTCCTTCTCTAACACTCACTCCTCCCCCATACACAAATTGTCACTTATTCCCACTTATTCTCAGCCACCTTTTGCTAAATTATTTAACCTATAATATGCAGGTTCTGCTTTAGATTCTGTCCAGATTGGTAATGCCTTGATAAGTAATTTGAGCTTTACCTAAAAATTAGTGATTCTTCCCTTCTGTGCCATGGATCTTTTGTTGTTGTTATTGGGGAGCGGGGAACTTTTGTTATGGAAGGAAGACTGGAATTTTGCAATCTAGAAGCACACTAAGCAGTGACTTTCAACAGGATAAATAATATCTCTTTCAAATTTGTAATACATACTTTCAAATGTCTTGTGTTTTATATTATATCTATTTATCTAGGAGTTCACTAAACTCAGAATAATTTTATGACATCATGGATTTTCTCAAGCAAGAGATATCAAAATTTAACTACTAGTACATAGGCATTTGCAGAATTATTGATGTTGAAAGAGAAATTTAAACTCAAATTTTGTTAATTCTTGACGTATACGCTTCTTCTTGGTTCTCTGGAATCTATTCACTACACCTCCTATTCCAATTCAAATCCAGGGCTTAATTTGCCTTGACTATCAAAATAACTTGGCTGATAACATAATTTATCATCCAAACTAGGATTTTTGAGAGTGAAAGAGAACACTATTAATAATTTCACTGGAATAGATGCCATAAACCAGGACAGCCCTAAGCAAACAGGGAGGCATGGAGATCTCAGCAAAAACCATTTCCTTCTCTACCTCTGGGATCTCTCTTTTCCTATACAACATACATAGTTTGCATGGCTAATACATAATCCTAGTCATGTCACTTCCTTGCTCAAAGTCTCCTCATTCCCTGACACAATAAAACTTAGGTTTTTTATGCTGACATTTAAGATTCTGCAGGATATCAGAAAGTTTATTTTAATCATTTTCTTTTGTCAGAACAGGTTGCATAATTTTAGAGGCCCAATATAAAATAGAAACTAAGGTCCCTTGTTCAAAAGTTATTAGAATTTAAAGGTACGACAACGGAGAAATAAAGCAAGCCCTGTAGAACTGCACAAGTCACACCCCCATGGGCCCCAGCCTTGCCTCCAATCAAACCAGACCATCCAGTAGCCTTGCACATCCTCCATCTTTCTCAGGTCCTCCTCAGAATGTCTCATTCCTAATTTCTGTCCTTTGAAATTCAATTTGCACTTTAAAGTCCAGCTTAGAAACTATTTCTTTTCCCATAAAGTCTATCTTCATTCTGCTAATTTCTTCTTCCTTAAGGCCCCCATTTCTATTTTGTTTAAATACTTCTCTTAGGGCATGTTATATTACCTTAATTATCTTCTTATAGCCTCCTTCCCATCTAGTCTCCAGTTCAATTTGATTCTATAAACATAATAATAATTCTAAGCATGTTTCTTGAATGAATGCATTGGTAAATTTTAAAATATCTCTTCCTTTCCAAATATGTAGAATATTATTGGAATTGAGTTGAAGCTGGTACTGCTCACCACGTGACAGCCAATAAGTCAAGTGACAAGGTATTGGGGCAAAGAAAAGCAATTTTATTCACATAGCCAGCAAACTGAGAATATGGCAGTCTGGCATCCTAAAGAACCATCTTGAGAAACTAAAGAATTCAGGCTTCTTTCATATCAAGCGAAGTAGGAAATGAGATGGGGCAAGAAGTGATTGAAGACCTCAGACAACTGGGTTCCAGCAGGGGTCTGAGGAATATTGTGAAACTTCTTTGTTCTTAGTCCGTCGACCCTAATTGATGTGAGTTCGGGCATGAAGTTCCTGCAAATCTTTGATGAACAGTGAGTATTTTTGTACATCTCTTATCTTCTTGAGAGAGACACTTTCTGGTAAGGGCCTGTTTTAGCAAAACTCAAGCTGCAAGTAGAATTCCTCTAGTGATTAGCATGTCTAAATGCACGACTTAACAGAAGCTATTAACCTGAAGGCCATGAAAACAAAGCAGACTTGAAGTCAGAGAGGATGAGCATCTTACTCTGTTACATTATTATTTGCTAACAATAATCCCAATTTAATCATGCACTTTTCAACACTGCCTAAATATATATTGGTTTATCCTCACTTGAGAAAAATTCTTTAATTTATACTTCAATATATACATATACTATCCGAAATTTCCTTTATTCTTACATCTTATGAAGAAGGAAAATGTTATTCACTAGGAACATATCAAATGTCAAATAATGTAATAAAAACTCACCAAATGTATCTAATTTACTTCTTGCAAAACCCATGTATTATATTCCCATGTTACAAATAAAGAAACAGACTTAAGAGGTAAAATCACCTGTCCCAAATCACATAGCCAGTGACAAAGTCAGGATTCAGAATGAAACCTGCCTTTCTCCTTTTTGGGCCTCCTGCCATACACCACTTTTCTAAGAACAGCTCACTATATGATATGTGACAACAATCTGCCAATTTAATACTTAGTTTATGGAAAGATGACAATAAATAGTTAGGGACTATAATTGGGCATTTCCACAGTGACATCCACCTGGCTGCATCTTTTCGATATGTTTCAGATAAGGGGATGAGCCATCCTCAAGATATGGTCCATTCTAAGGCCACTCTAGGAGATTAAGTGGCCTGGCAAGAGGTCCAAGAGTACCCACACAATCCTAATCTCCTCTCTTTTGATTATAACTGGACCATTATAACTTATGCTAACCCTAGTAATGTTCTGCAGCCTCTAAATATTTGTTGGCTAAAAATAAATAAGTGGAAACATTATAAAGTCCTCAATCCCACAGTTGACTCGAAAGATAAACACACCTCAGCTAACAAATCCAGAGGGAAATAAACACCCAAGGCCAGCCTTTCTTACGCAAGGACAGTTTCTTTGCAGAGTTCCCAAATCTTGATTACAGCATATCTTTGAGTCCTTGGTGATGTTAAAGATCTTGTCTTTGGACTAGAATTCATAATCTCAATTTGCCTAATAACTGTGCAGCCCCCAAATCACCTTCAAAATCAAAGTGTATTGTTTGCATTTGACAATTAGGAAATCGCTGATGCTCAAGAAAAAAATATTGTTAGGAGAAGCTCACTTTAGAGCACTTACTCAGGGTAGAAGTGAAGGTCTGAGGTCCCTTGCGAATAGGAATAGGTCTGAACATCAGAGAAGAATTATGCTTAACTGACTAATTTAAAAACTTCAGTCTCTAAAATGAGGAGGTTCTTGTAAAACTAAACAGTGCCCCTGGGGTGAATGGGCAGTTTAACACACACTTCAGAGACCCACTCTCCTCTTTCTCTTTAGGTCTCAGGTTATCTCAGAGCTTATGGCTTCATTTCTAAGGCAGATCACAGAGACAGCAGAATAATCAGTGAGATAGTTTTCTCTCTAATTCTGATACTGATCTGATTCATTCTTTAAGATTCAGCTTCAAAGTAAATTTCTCTGAAGTGTCTCTCAATTCTCAAAGAAGATGATGCAAAATGTTGTAAAAGATTATGAATTTTGGATACAGATCATATGCTGACTTGCTGGTGACATTGGGCACATGACTTAATTTCTCCAAGCTTCAGATAGCTCTGATGATGTTCTTCACCCAAGCAGATTTGTATGAGATGCAGTATTTCTCATTCTGTGACTGGCTTATTTCACTTAACATGATGTCCTTGTACTTGGTACTTGGTCCATAGATGTTAGCTTCCTTTCTCTTACTGCATCTCCACTGTAACCATACCATTATTAGCACACTTTGGACTTTGCCTCATAGTAGGGTTTGAATATACATGACTTGTCTTCTCTTCTATAATTCAAACTGCTTTTTAAGAAGCAGAGATGTGCATTTTTGTGGGCTCGGTGTACCTTATACAGCATGTGTTCAGTGCATGCTCTTTGCAAAGAATTAAATTATTTCTTATTCATGGAAAAGAAATAAATCTTGCTTCAAAAGGCAAAGAAGACAATCATTAATATAGACATTTCTCTAAGAAGATATACAAATAGCCAAAGTTTACATTAAAAAAATTCAAAACATCTCTAAGCATCAGGGAAATGCAAATAAAAACCACAATGAAATCATGTCACACTTGTTAGGATGGCTATTAAATAAAAGAAAAGAAAAGATAAAGACAGGGAGAGGAAGGAAGAAAGGCAGG
>NW_011888851.1:4781180-4785493 GCF_000151845.1 Pteropus vampyrus
AAATTACTAGAAAAAACAGTATGGAGTTTCCTTAAAAATTAAAAGTAGAACTGCCATATGATCTAGCAATCTGGATATTCATCAAAAAAAAAAGAAAAAGAAAAAGAAAAAGAAAAAGAAACAAAATCTCTAAGAGATATTTGCACACCAATATTCATTGTAGTATTACAATAGCCAAGAAGTGGAGACAATCCAAATGTCCACTGACAAATGAATGGATAAAGAAAATGTAGTATGTACATACAATGGAGTATTACTCAAATTTAAAATAAGAAGGAACTCTTGGGGTATGCTACGTGATAAAACTTGAGGATATCATGTTAAGTGAAATAAGCCAGTCACAGGACAAATACCACATGATATCATTTATTTGAGATAGCTAAAGTAATCAAACTCATAAAACAGAAAATAGATTGCTGATTGTCAGGGACTGGGGAGGAAGAAATGGGGAGTTGCTGTTCAAATGGATATAGAGTTTCAGTCATGCAAGATGAAAAATCTCTAGAGATCTGCTATACAATAATGTGCACATAGTAAATACCACCGCACTGAACACTTAAAATTTTAAGAGGGTAGATTCCACATTATGTGTTTTTAGCACAATAAAAAATAATAATTTTTAATAATTTATTGCTAGTACTGATGGTTTGTAAATTGTCTTACATTTAGTACTCTCTTTTAAAAACAATCTTGAAAGAATGAAAATATTTTTACAGCCTTGCTCCTTTAGTACCCTGGGACTAATTCTCTGACCAGAACCTGCCTCTAGAACGGTGGTTCTTTACCTGAGTATCACAACAGTTCAAACAGAAGGTGTGGCAAAAGTAAAATCATATATAGTGGAAGAACTCAAGCGAAGGAGGCAAATCCCAATCTCGTCTCTTACTGGCTTTTTCCTTTGAGCAAATTATCTGGGCTTTGGGTGCCTTTATTTACTTAGATGTAAAATAAAGATAATAATAATGCTTTCCTCATAGCATTAGTATTATGATTAAATGAGATAATACATCTAAAGCACCTAGCTCTGTCAATAAAATTATTACTGTTAATTTGTACTCACAGTAAGTAAAGAACTCAGATGCAAATAATTATTTGTGTTTTTGTGTGCATGTAATTGGCTTGTTTTATACAGGTTAAACCTGTAAAAAGCATGATCCCTGCTTTTCTACTACTGTTCAAATAACTATTTCATTATGTATTTATTTTGTCAAGTTCACATTTATTTTCAAAGTGGGTCACTTTAATCTTTTCATCTATAAATTATGAACTCTTTTAAGACAAATTATATGTGTTTTTTTTTTCTTTTCTTATATCCTTTCCTCATTTTACCCCAAAATCTAGTGGAGTAGATTGTCTATTGCAGGCTCTCAGAAACATTTTTTTGAATGAATGAATAAATATTCATAATTTTTTTGAAAAAAAAAAGTACTGCAAGTATATCAGCAGAAGAGAACAGAACTTACTTCTCCAAGCATGTCAAATTCTGCATACTTTAACTGGAATATTCATGCAAACATTTGCCTTCTGAGGAAGCTATTGGTGGAAAAGTTTCTATTTTGTATAACTATACAGTCAGGAGGATTATAAGAGGACTGGAAGTTTATATTATGATTTCTATGTCCATAAAATAGGAAATTAAATGCAAATTGACCCAGAAAAATTGACTATTGAAGACTCAGGCCACAGTCTTCTCATTTCTGTACTCGGCCGCATTTCATGAAGATCCCTGACTTCTCTGCGGCAGAGACAGCAGCTAATGTAACAGCTTTCAGGGGACCTCCGAGTATTTTTGTCTATTGGGAAAGAAATACATTAGCATTGACTCCATAATTGCCTCTCCCCCCCTCTCCTCTAGAAATTACACACACACACACACACACACACACACACACACACACACACACGTTTTTACATACTCAGACAAGGAACCCTTGCAAAGTCTGACTGACCACCAGGGGGCCACCAAGAGAATAGACAAGCCTAGAACAAACTACTGCCTAAAATATGCTTCTCATTCTGTCAAGGAAACAATTGTGTGAATACTAGAATATGAAAAATATTGCTTTTCAGAAACTGGAATCTTTGTTTAAATGACAGTACTATAGGTGCAAAAAAAGTCATTCTGTCAGTAAAATACAGTGTAGCCCAAGAATTTAGATTCAATACATTTTCATTCACTAACTAAATTGAAATTATCATTTCACTCCAACAGCAACTGGGTATTTTATGATTTTAAGAAATGATTATTAAGTCTCGATGAGAGAAATGGTATTTTAGATAGTTTTTTAAGACTTTAAGCTTTAGAAATATATTTCAATTATTTATGGATAAAAATAAGATAATTTTACAATTCACTTCAAAATATTTCAAGAAATAAAAAGTATATGAAAAATAGATTAAAGAAATACAGCTATGTGCCTTATATAATAATCCAAACAACACAAAATATTTTGCATAATATATATACACTCATGCAATATAACTTTATATTTAAATGACATAGATGGATGACCAAAGAGAGATAATAATAAATCTCAACTGTAAATAATATCTAGATTTGTAAGATAGGGTTACAGATAATTTTTATATTCTTTAAGTTCTTTTTGCATTTTGCATAACAAATACATGTGAGTAATATAACCATAAAGACACTATAAACACAAAGTGTTCAAAAAGTATAAGTATTTAGAGACATTAAAAATTGTATAAAGGTGAATATATATATACATAGCTACATCCCATTTTCCTTTGATATGTTATAGAGTGTAGCCACATCAAAAACCACTATTGGAATTTAGTGATGGGTTAGATGTTTCATATGTAAAATATAGTCAAATTCCTTCTTTTCTCCAGAGTATTTACACCTTAAGGTTTTCTTAGAATAGTGGTTTTCAACCAAAGATGCCTCCCACTGAGGGCATATTTGGTCATGTTTGGCAACATATTTAGTTATCACAGCTTTGTGGGGGTGGCATGTTAAAGGCATCTAGTAAGTTGAGGCCAAGGATGCTGCAAAACATCCTACAATGTACAGGATAGCCTGCACAATACAGAATGTTCCAGAACAAATTATCAGTAGCACCAAAGAAACCCTGCCATAGAGTCATATTATTTCAGAGATGGAAGCAGTCTTAGTTTTACACAATACCTCCATATTTAAGATCAAAAAACTAGAAATAGCTTTTTTGTTCCTCAATAAGTATAGAGTCAAATACTATCTGCTAGTAAATTAGACTTGAATCAAGGAAAATCCTGTATAAAACAGCTCACAGTAAACAGTTCTAAGATTTGTGTTTTGTGGGATCTAGAGGCCTCCTCTGAGAAGATTCTAAACTCTAAGATACTAGTATGGTTAGTTTTGGCCTATCCCTTGCACAAAGTAAGAGCTCAGCAAATCTATTGAAATTAATCTAGACAGAACTTATTACAAGAAGGAACTTCATCTTTACTTCAGAACTTGGCTCAAAATTTGTTGTCCAGTTAGACTTGTTGAAAGAGATTTTGCTCAGATTTGTTATGAATGTCCATGGCCACTTGTAAACATGAGAGATCAATTCAGAGACCAATTTTTCAGCAGTTTTAAATTGAACTCTCCCAGTATCTTTGAGATAACACAGAGCCTCCACAGAGTTGTACATTAGAGTAAAATTAACAAGGTTAACCTACTGTATTAATATTAGAGAAATTATATAAGCATTTCCAAACCACAGTACTACCAACAATCATAAAAGATATACAGTTTTAATACATTAGTTATTTATGTACGCATTTGAAATAATCTGTCATGTAAAAAATTAAGTCCAAAACATCTCCATAGATCGATGGATCTGAGAATGGAACTTCAATGGCTGCCAGCATCACAAAAATAGAGATGATCAAGCATTCCATGTCCCCAGTTTGAGGAATGCATCACCACTCATGTTAGCCCCTGTTCTCCCCATTAAAAAAAAAAAGCACCTTGAGTCTAATTAAGTCTCTATCTAACTATTCACATAAAATCCAGACGATGAAAAACTTTATGGATCAAATTACTGATGTTCTTCCATAAAAAAAGTGGAAAAAAAAAATGTTTCAAAAGGAGTAAAAATGGAAAAAATGTTTAGATAAAAAGACATAAACTGGTGTTTAGGAATGTCCACTTGGGTGATAAAACTACTATAAAGAAATGAAAGAAAGTAATTAAAGTCCAGGAGAGTGGTTTTATTTAAGAAGAGAACTGTGATCGAGACGTGGAGGAAACGTGGAGGGTCTCTTAGGTTATTATCAAAAGTCTGTTTCTTAATCTGAGTGATAGATGCAGCATAATAGTCCAT
>NW_011888851.1:4785543-4811089 GCF_000151845.1 Pteropus vampyrus
AAGCAGTCTTAGTTTTACACAATACCTCCATATTTAAGATCAAAAAACTAGAAATAGCTTTTTTGTTCCTCAATAAGTATAGAGTCAAATACTATCTGCTAGTAAATTAGACTTGAATCAAGGAAAATCCTGTATAAAACAGCTCACAGTAAACAGTTCTAAGATTTGTGTTTTGTGGGATCTAGAGGCCTCCTCTGAGAAGATTCTAAACTCTAAGATACTAGTATGGTTAGTTTTGGCCTATCCCTTGCACAAAGTAAGAGCTCAGCAAATCTATTGAAATTAATCTAGACAGAACTTATTACAAGAAGAAACTTCATCTTTACTTCAGAACTTGGCTCAAAATTTGTTGTCCAGTTAGACTTGTTGAAAGAGATTTTGCTCAGATTTGTTATGAATGTCCATGGCCACTTGTAAACATGAGAGATCAATTCAGAGACCAATTTTTCAGCAGTTTTAAATTGAACTCTCCCAGTATCTTTGAGATAACACAGAGCCTCCACAGAGTTGTACATTAGAGTAAAATTAACAAGGTTAACCTACTGTATTAATATTAGAGAAATTATATAAGCATTTCCAAACCACAGTACTACCAACAATCATAAAAGATATACAGTTTTAATACATTAGTTATTTATGTACGCATTTGAAATAATCTGTCATGTAAAAAATTAAGTCCAAAACATCTCCATAGATCGATGGATCTGAGAATGGAACTTCAATGGCTGCCAGCATCACAAAAATAGAGATGATCAAGCATTCCATGTCCCCAGTTTGAGGAATGCATCACCACTCATGTTAGCCCCTGTTCTCCCCATTAAAAAAAAAAAAAGCACCTTGAGTCTAATTAAGTCTCTATCTAACTATTCACATAAAATCCAGACGATGAAAAACTTTATGGATCAAATTACTGATGTTCTTCCATAAAAAAAGTGGAAAAAAAAAATGTTTCAAAAGGAGTAAAAATGGAAAAAATGTTTAGATAAAAAGACATAAACTGGTGTTTAGGAATGTCCACTTGGGTGATAAAACTACTATAAAGAAATGAAAGAAAGTAATTAAAGTCCAGGAGAGTGGTTTTATTTAAGAAGAGAACTGTGATCGAGACGTGGAGGAAACGTGGAGGGTCTCTTAGGTTATTATCAAAAGTCTGTTTCTTAATCTGAGTGATAGATGCAGCATAATAGTCCATTAAGTTCTACATGTGTTTTATGCAGTCTCCTGTATATTTTATAATACATATTTTTAAAATTTTATACTAAATATTTTACTAAGTTTTATTTTATGATAAAAAATTATTTTATATAAGCAAACCACTTATGGTCTAACATATGCTTAAGCATCTCAGGTGATCTTACACATAAAATTGAGGGAATGACATACAAAAGTCATATGCAGTGCCCATGGTGCCATAGGGTAGGCATCGCCCACTCAGATGACAACTTGGAGGCAGAGTTTGAGTTGAATGTTCTTCAGCCATACTTTCAACACACATCCTTTGCCTCACATTCACACTCTCACCACTTTAACTGGCACAGCTGAAAAAAACTTACTCTCTAATATAAAAGGTAGGTATTTCCATAGTTGTAGTGCTTAATCACTATTTCTACGACAGTTTACTACCATTGGAAACTCATAAATCTAATCCATCATGTGTAATAAGTATTGAATGTTTACAAAAAATACATTAACATTTTATTGAATATACACAGTAAAATGGGTGACATTTCAAATGTCCTAATGACTTGTCATTTGCTGAAATTATTTAGATCAGTTACTCTGATTGTGTTGTTCATCTGTAGCCAATTCGCAGTTATCCACAGGTAACTTATCCACATGAAATGGTACATTAAAATTCACATCAACTGTCATTGCTTCTGGTCTACAGATATGAGTCCATAGGGGCACTTAAAAAGCATTTGCTCCAGTGCGCAGATAAGGAAAAGAAGACTCAAGACTTGGCCAAGGTCAGTCATCTGATAAATGCTTAAAAAAAAATGAAACTAGAATCCAGGTTTTCTTGATGCCAGGACCAACATTCTTGCCACCAGCTCCTTTTGAACAGTATACACACTATGCTCTTTTTCAGGTTTTTAAGGTTGTAAGCAGTTTTTAGTGATATTTGCATCACACAAGTTATTTATGACTCAGAAATATTATCACTACTCTGTGGAGGAAGACTGTTCTTCAGTGGAAAAGGTCACACTGTCTATAAGCGCACCTCTCTCCATTTTTAACTTTTGATTCTATGGAAGCTATTTTACAGTTCTGTAAACTCTGGATAATTGATAGCAATGCGGATAAATCTTGTCTATAGACACGTAAGTCCTGTGTGGTGGGCTTTTGATTGTTCTCCTTCCTTCTCCATGAAAGAGGCAGTTTTGCCTCCATTTTCACATTCATTTTGTTATTCCTAACCTGTAAGTGTGTCTTTTCTTTGGATTCTCTTTTGAACTTATTCGGGCATCTGCTTGGTTCCCTCGTTGACTAATGAGTTAAATTAAATTTAACATATTTTTATTTTTGTATATGTATCAAAGTCATGATTTTCCTGTTTTTTTAAAAGATTATCTTTCAACAATTACTGCTACTATAACAATTTCTACTACCAGATATACTGATACTACTGAATTAAATGGAAGTTTTGTGTTATCAGAGTTTTACCATATTTTTCAAATTTGGCTAATATTTTACTTGCACTAACTCATGCAATCTTCACAAAAATCCTAAGAAGCAAGTAAATCCTTTTATTAACCTCTTTTACAGATGAAGAACCTGAGACACAGAGAAGCCAATTCACTTGCACATGGTAACACAGTTTAGTGTCATGCCTCAATCTTGATGCCCAGTTGTACCTGACTCCAGAACTATGCTTTTGGTTATAACACTGTATTGATTGTCATCCCAACACCTCTTAAGTCAAATTATACCCTCCCTTGGAGAATGGAAGCAGAAACATTAACTATAAAGAAGTTGGACAACTCAAGTTAAGCTGATGTCTTGTACCAATTTATTATATGACTGTCTTTATATCTACCCTGAAATATGAACCTGAATGTGGGTGGAGGCAAGAAGGAAAGAAAAATCAGCACAAGATCAGGACAATGAGGTCGAATCTATTTAACTCTTTCAAAGTTAATTCATTATATTTCAATCATTATATTTAAATAATTTTGAATACCTAAGATATAAAAACTCTAAAATAATAAGGTGCAAATATGCAAGAAAATAATATTCTTTATGTGGCAATAGAAAAAATTTTAGAATTTTTTACTAGAAGTTTTACTATTTTCTCATTTTTTTCATTATTGTGAAAATTTATAATTACACAATATCACCAAATCCAATAAAATATAACTAAATTGTATACAGATATACTTTTATGTATCCAAGAGAGTTACTTTCTAAAGGGTATCTGTAAATATTTTCATGCAATAAAATGGAGCTTTCTGACCTTATCATTTACCCTTGTGCATTGCCCATCTTTTGGCTTTTTCCTTTGCATTTCTGAATCTTACCAAATTTTCCATCTTCTAGATTACCATGGTATTTTTTTTTATATTTTTCTCTTTCAGAATTAATCATATTCCACCTTTATTTATAATCGGGGTCATTTTTTTTCCTGAATTTGTGCCTACAGAGGCACTAAAGAGAACTGAAAAGTTATGTGATAGCTTCAAGTTATAGTTTCAAGTTTTCTGGGTCCCCTACATATCTACTAATAGAAACATTCCCTCATTGAGAATGTGTACCTCTAATTTGTCAGAGCCTAATCTTGAGGTAATGAGAAATTCAAATCCTCAAATGGGTTAGTCATAAAAAAAAATGATGAGAGACACTAATGCTACTTTTATCCTTTGTTTCCCAGACTCATGTGTTCTAGTTGTTGAGTCAACACATGTCAGTCAACAGGTTCAACATACATCCCACATTCTGCATACCTATCTTCTCAATCTCATATTCCATTGTTCATCAAGTGTTACATATTTTGCCTCCTAAATATTTTCACTCTTGACTCCAGTACCACTGCCTTATTTCAAGTGGTATCTGGATTTTACAATGCCTGGATTGTACAATGCTTCCTAATAGTCCTTTTCCTTCTTGTTTCTCATCCATTTTAAGTGCTGCCAATAAGTATAAACCAAATGAGATGTCCTTCACCTCCAACCTAGTTCTAGATCTGCATTTGAACCTGCTTCTAATTTCTTTTAGCTTTTTACTGCATTACTCATTATCCCACCCACAGCTTCAGCTGGCTCTTCAAACTTGACCACTGGCGTTCCTTTCTGCTTACTTTGGTGACATTCAAATCCTTCTTGTGGCTACACTGTGTTTCAAATCCTACCTCTGCCTCAAACTATCCTGGTCTAGTCTAGACCTGGACAAGGACCACTAGTCTGGACTGGACTACTATGGACAATTTTCTTGCCAAATGTGTCCTGGCCTGCCAAGAAGGATCTGGACACCTCTTACCACTGAGCAGGCTAATGGATGCTGTATATATTCCATTTTCTCTGCCTAATGTTCTTCCATGCTTCCTACTGGCAGGATCACTAGTTAATAATCAGCTTATATATTGTTTTCTCTAGAAAGCCTCCCTTATGCATAATAAAAATATTAAGTTTATCCTATAGTACTTGACACATATTCAGTTATATACTACCTGTCACATTAATAATAATACAATAACACAATAGCACAAGATTTATTAAATGTGTATTATATGCTTGTCTTAGTGTTAATCATGGTCTATGTGAATCAATCAAATAATGGGTTTCTTAAGAAGAGCCTGTTCTCTTCTTGTTCAATATGTAACATATAGTTCAATTCAAGTCTTCATGATTGGTGTTCATAAATAATTACTGAACTTAATCAAATTCTATTGTTTGTGACACACTCGGTTTTTCATCTTTCTTCTACATGGTTAAAAAAATAATAATTCTTTCACATTAAGTCACTTAACACATTAAAATTTCAAACTGAATTCTTGCCTCGAATTCCAAACAACTGGCATTGGTCTCTCATAACGATCCCATTGACCCTGATTGTAGCTTTTGTCTCAACAATAACAGCTTCCAGAGCACAGAAAAATACTTTCAAATTTGTTGTTCCAATAGGCATTGGTGGAGGCGAGGGCAAAGGAGAGCAGGCAAATGCCTCATCATGCTTGGCACATGGAGTGTTTGCTGTACTTTGTTATGTATGCCAGAGCCTCTGTTTAACTGAATTAAGGATTAAAGTACTGAACAAGAAAAAAGTTGCTTAACTCCCTGGGTAGGTGGGTCTCATTCAGTACTTGACAGATAGCTCTGTCATTTGAATATGATCTGTGCTTATTGGGAAATCTCTGTATATCCTGTGCGTGAAGTCTTTTCTGCTAACCAAAGTTGAAAACATTTAGTAGTCTGCTCATGGGAAACTGAGAGTCTGCCTTGCCTCCAGGCATTGAAGCCTGAAACAAATTAAGTTTCCATCTCTCTCTTGGCTTTTGGGTTCTAACAATCTCAAAAGCAGTCTAGTAAACAGACGGACAAGACTCCACTTGAGTGCAGCCTTATTTATAATCTAAAGCCAAGGACTTTATGGAATTACAAACCAGGCTGGAGCATGTTAGATCTATAGTAAAGAATCAAAGAATTGCAATTTAGAGGCAAGGGTAGGGCAAGATAGTGCTGCTGAATGAAAATGGATGCAATTTTCAACATGTCTTGATGTGAGAATGAGGTCAGAAAAGCTACAGAGTGTTCAGAAAGAGATCTGTGTCACAGCAGAGTGGCAGTGGGCCTATGTAAATTAAAGATCTAAGCCAATGTGGAAAGCACATTTTCAACAAGCAAATATGCCATTTAAGGAGACTAATTGCTAAAGCAGCCTCATTGCCTAATAAGAGCCTAGTCAATCATTCAACAAATATTTACTGCCTGGCTTTGGAACTGGCACTGCAATACCTGTAATGCAATGGTGAGCCATAACACCTGCCCCAGGGGTCCAATAGTTTTATGAAGAACACTAACAAAAAACAAATATAAAGAGTTTTTTTTAAATTCTACTATTTTTAATAAGGGCCTGAAAGAAACAAATAAATGCTGTTCTGTTTCTATTAATACAGTTATTTGGACAAAGTGTGCAAAGATATTTCTCTGCTGATCTATATCTGTAAAGTGCTGCTCCTCCCCTAAATTCTACACACACACACACACACACACACACACACCCCTAAACTTTGTGATATATCATTTGAGGTCTGTTGCAACCATAAGTTTAGACTGCTTTGGACTTTCTCATCATTCGGCATGGGAGCCTGGAGGGTCTCAATTTTATTTTTGAAGGACACAACTTCCTATTAAAATATGGCTCTACCTTTAGAGTTTACAAGTTTAAGTTGTCTGGATCAAGATGATATAAATCACATAAAGTAAATGACTGACCAGTTTTTCTATTTCATTTAGTCCATGTAGCCACAGATTCTGATTGCTTATTATCAGTAATGATTATAATGTCACCTTCATACAGACTGCAGTAACTCTGCTAATAGGCTGAAAGAAAAAAAAAATCTATATAGAAAAAAAGAATTGTAGTGGATCTGATGCAAAGTTATAAGAAACAAAATCATTATTAAAAGATAAAAACCTAATAGTATCACATAACAGAATCAAACCCCGCTGACAGAATGATTCATACCTTATGTTAAAGAAATGTTCTCTCTCTAAAGGAGAACATTTCTACCCATCCTCTCTTCTACAACAAAATCCTAATAAAATCTGGATTTAGAAGCTTCAGGTGCCCAACTGTATATCATATATCTTGTGATTGTTCATGAGTATCCTCATGACATTAGATTGTAAACCCTGCAACACAAAAATTTATTCAAATGCTCATTTTCCTGTGTCATAAGCATGTACAATCAGATTCATTGTGCCTTTCATTTCTTCAGCTAGAAAAATTGAACAAATAAAATCAACACTGACTTTTTAGATTTTTCTTTGCTCTCTTGCTTAGTTTTAAATGAACCTGTGGTATACAGATTTGAATTAATTCATGGATCATGCCACACTATCAATACTGATCCCTGAGTGACCTCTTTTATTTTAATTAGTTATTCATTCATTCATTTTAATAACTAATAAACATTTGTAAACCCAACATCCAGGACAACACCTAGAACAGATCTCCTGCCTTCGGCTCCAACCTCAGTTATCCATCATATAGTCTTTTGTATTTGTATTTCCTTGTTTTGAAATAATAGTTTTATTCCATGTAGTATATGCATAAGCAATGTTTTTATATTGAACTGTTACATCACTTTTTTTAAAAGGTTATAATATGGATAACTTCAGAGATTTTTTTTGTCATTCAACAACAGCTATGATTAATCCATGTTGTATATAGTCATGGTTCATTCATTTTCACCAGTGTAATATCACATTTATGAATGATTCTTTTTATCTAGTCTCCCTTGATGGTTACTTACATTTTATAAAAAATGTTCACTTTCTTTTCTTTTTGTTATTATGAACAGTGTAGCTATAAAAATTCCTATACGTGTTTCCTGATGCACATAAGCAAGCATTACTTGAATTTCTATATAGGAGAGGGACTTATAAGTTATATAATTTATGAATTTTATTTTCACAAGATAATGCCAAATTGTTTTCCAAAGTGGTTGTACCATTTTATTCTCTTACCAACAATGTGCGAGACGTCATTGATCTACATTTTGCTAATGATTGGTATTATCAAACTTTTAATTATTTCAAGCAAATATATGTAAAATAACATTTCCTTGCAGTCATGATTTATAGTAACCTGATTACTAATTAAGTTAAATATCTTGTTGTCTAATGGCTTTCCAAAAATTTATTAGACAGTGTTGTACTAAGCAGTCTAATAGCTGGTAATTGTTTCTGGGTAGAAAAAGTGTTTCTAGCCAGATATTCTCTAATTAGTTTACAGAATATTAGCTTTTTCATAAGCAATAAATTTATAGATATTTTATTCATATTATTTGACCTGTGTGGCTGATCTATTTGCCTCTGCTGTGTATTTATAGTGTCAACACCTAATAACTCCAAAATTCCAGAGTAAAAGTTGGTGAATCTCAAAGGCAAGGGATGTTCTCTGAATGTTGCTGATCTTTTCATTTATATAAGGAAATTATTTCCAACTTGTTGTGAATTATGTGAATTATGGATTTGAATTACATTAGATCTAGAATCTACTTTTTAGGTGGGTGTAGAATTTACTTCTATGTCTTCAAATATATCTATACTTCTTTGGGAACTGAAATATATAGATCAACATTAAAGATCTTGCAAAAGATAATTTCATATTTCTTTCCCATTATATAGGGATTTTTTTGATTCTTAGAAGACATAATTTGTAAAAGAACTTGAGTAGTCTAAAAACTCTTTAGGAAGCTATAAACCACTCTTTTACTAACATTGTCATACTTAGGAGTAGCAGGAAACATCTACAATTCACTTCATGAACTTCATTATGGAAATACCAATTATTCCCCACCCTGTCCAAAGTGTCACAGAGGATGGTCTGATATGTTGCAGTTTTGTTCTTTCCTTGGGTATCCAATATCAACAAACTCTCTTACTTTTGTTAGATATCAGAAAAGGTAGAGCAGGAAGTAAGAAGAGAGTTTAAAAGTCAGAATCATAGAATCATGAGAGATAAGTAGTCAACAGATAAGTAGGAATGCCACTTTGCTTAATGGCTTGTGACACCTCTCCAGGTAAAGTGATAATATATTTATATCTTGGGTGATAATATGGTCCTACTAGTGAGAACTGTAAAAATCATGTAGCCAAAACTCAATAAAAAGTTTCTAAAAATAAAACAATTTTTCTTTTTGTAATGAGAATTTGCCATTGTTTTTGGCAAAAAGTACTGATAGATTTGTTTGGGGAAGTCATTTCAAATGTATTTTGCTATGAACTGATCAATATAGGAATTTTTTTTTTATTGTTTTTCAGGAGGGAAAAAGAATATTCCAGTTGTAAATAATATCTCCTCACAAATTTACTTTAAGTCAATTTGAACAATAATTAATCCTTACATTTCTTACATCTTTCATGCTTTTTTAACAGCCAAACAAAAGTAAGTCAATCTGTATCATTTTGTTGAATGTCTTAATTTCTCAATTTTAACTAATATAGACTTTTGTGATTATTTCTAGTATAATTGTATTGCCATCCATAAAAAGAAATTTAACCCTTTTATAGATTGAATAATTTCTGCAAATTTATTATAATATATATTTCCATTTAAAGTGTCCACTAATAATGTGCAACTTGTTTTAAGGCTTTTTAAAATATATATAACATGTCTCCATTCGATACAGGGAATCATGCACAGTGGTGCCAGAGTGGTAAATGACTGGAAGAGAAAAAAACCATAGTAGAGTACAAGTAGTTGGTCATAGTTACAAATGGAACTTTGACAATGGAGCAGTATCTTGTAATCATTATTCAAAATACTTATAGTAAAATCACATCGGAAAAATAGAACAAATTTCTCACACACAGTATGTGGGGAAGTATGCAGCAGGAAGTCAGTAAATTCTGTCTTTGAGTTAAAGGATATATCCATTAGCTTACTACTCTCCAGGGTAAAACTCTGGCACGTTTTAACTAATCAACTAACGAATATTTGTTGAGTGTCTACCACGTGCCTAGTATTTTAAGAGAAGCAAACAAATCTTATCTTTAAAGAAATAATTCATGTGAAAAAGAAAACCTTGTAAGTATACAGTTAATAGAGTTGTTTTTTTTTTAATTTTGTACATTCTCTTTTTTTATTATTTAGTCATTCGACAAATATAATTTATCATGCGGTTAATGCAAAAAGTGCCAGGAAGCCCTGTAAAAGATAGAAACATAAATTATATAATTTTTCTCTTTTTAAAAACATTTAAAGTTTACTAGGGAAGGTAACTATATGCATACAATTAACCACAATGATAGCACTGAGTTTGAGGATAGATAAAATGAGTTGATTTATTTAAAATATTCAGAACACAATGATGGGCACAGGGGAGAGGGAGGATTGGATGAAGGTACAAACTTCCAGTTATAAGCTAAGTAAGTACTAGAGATTTAATGTACATGATGACTATAATTAACACTGCTATATGATATATTTGAAAGTTAAAGAGTAAATCCTCAAAGTTCTCATTATAAAGAAAATAACATTAATTTTTTTATCTATATGAGATGATAGAATTTAACTAAGCTTATTCTAGTAATCATTTCATAATATATTAAGTCAAATCATTATTCTGCATACCTTAAACTTTACAGTGCTATATATCTATTATATCACAATATAAATAGAAAAAAATAAATAAAAATAAAGTAATACATTTTCATATGAAATCAAAAAATAAAAATAAAATACTCAAAACAGTGCTTGACATATAGAAAAAACTCACAAGTTATTATTATCATTTTACTAGTATTATTAGAGCTGGATCTATATGAATGTACAAGAGTGTATCAAATGGAGAAGAGAGAAAAAGTCATGGCTTCTACCAGCACATTATATCTTTAACTCTGCATATGTGTATAACCTTCATCTCTGTCCTAAATTTCAGATCTATATTCTTAACTTTTTATGACCCCTCCTTTTGGATGACAGAATACAGGCAATAGTTGAAGGAGAGGCAAGAAATTGATTAGACTATTAACAGAGTATATAGAGAGAAGACCAAGGATATAACTTTGAAGATTCTCTAAATTTCAAGGACAATAAAAGAAAGAAAAATCAAAGAAGAAAACAGAGCTAGAGCATTCAAAGGAGTAAAATATCACAGATACCAAAGTGAAGACAGAGTCTTTATGACAAAATGGAGACATTTATACAATCAGAGTGCTTCTGCATGTTACAGGTGGAGTTTTGTGTTTGTTTTTGTTTGTTTTTGTTATTTTGATGTACACCCAAACATAAGTGTGATATTTTCTAAAAGTTTCTGCAGTTCAAGCATGTACAATAATAAAGTACCTTTTTATCCCAACCTCTCTTAAAATCCCTCTTAAAACATTCAATTATTTGTGAAACTTGTGGCATTAATTTAGATACACTTCTCATCAACACCAGCAGCCATCATATAGTGATTTAAAATTTGCAAACAAAATTAACAGCTGATGAGGGTATTACTGCTTATATTGCAGAAGTGTGCCATCTGTTTAAACAGTGCAATTTGCAAAATTTCTTAGATGACATATCTCATGACCATTTTTCATGTGGGGTTCATGACAAATCCTTCTAACAGTAACCTTGGTGAAATCAAATTTGGCAATTATTATAGTTTCAAAAAAGCTCCTATCCAATGATATGATATTGCTATATATCACAGAAATTAAAAAAAAATAATATCATATAAATATGCACAACATACAAACAGAATTCTGATTCTGAGGGCTGCGAAAGTAAAATCACATAACCAGAGATATTTTAAATACATGGTCTCCACGCTCAGCTATGGCCAGGCTGTATTTCCCTGTGCTCATCACTTTTTCCTTTCATATTTCCTTCAAAAGCTGTATTACAAAATTTCTCTTCTTCCTAAGACCCAGACTTGATGTCTCCCTCCCTCACTCTTATGGACATATTCTACTTGATCCAGAAGGCAAGACCACAAAACAGCAGTTCTTCCCATGTTTGTCTCTTAGTGCCTAGAGTGTATTTTATCCACCTGAATCTTTTCAGCATTTCCTCCTTTCTAAGTGAAAGAGGATTTCTTCTTTCTATTTCAAGTGTCTTTCTTGTGAATTCCGATTTCTCCTCAGGGACTTTTTCACTAGTTACCCTTCATTTTCCTCTCCTCCTTCTTCTTTTTCCTCTTCTTTCTCTTTTTTCTCTCTGTTTCTTTCTCTTAATCATCCTCTCCCTCATCCTCTTCTTTTTCCTCTTCTTTCTCTTGGATATTGCCCTAAAATTGATACACATTATTATGTATATATGGAGAGCTAAGTCTCTTCAGTCTTGAATTTTAAAAATGCCTCTCTGTGACCCCATACTCCTCTGTACCTCAACTTTTTTACTGCCAAACTCCTTGAAGAATCTCCTGCTACGTGCTATATCTACTTCCTAATAAGAAATTTTTTCTTTACTCTGATGTAATCTGTCCTCCCCACTTCCCGAATCCACTGGACCTATTCTTGCAAGTCACGGAGAACTTTTGTATCTCTAAAGACAATGGATAATTCTCAATTCTTGTCTGACAGAACTGTTTGCAGCATTTGATCCATTTATTAGTAACTCCCCATTCTGAAAACTCCTCTCTGTGTCTCTGAAACACCATGCTTTTAAGTATGTTATCTTCATAGATAATAGGCCCTCTTATCTTTCATTTGAGTTGACTTTCTTCTCTCATCTTGGTCTAACTGATGCCCTAGTTCCAGAAAACATAGAAGAGACTCAATAATTCTATTTCATACTTGAATAGAGCTGCCAATATATTTAACGTCCTTCTATCACAACTGTTAAGCTCTAAATTCTTGCCTTTAAGAAAGGCATCTAAACAATACATGACAGACCCCCTAGCCAGGGAAAGATATAGAAAAGAATGTAGGAATATATCTGTGTTCTGTAACTACTGATGTTGAATTAGATGTTGAATTAATGACTTTTAAAAGTAATTAATTACTATTAAGTAATTATATTGTGCTACTTGTTTGGCTCTTCATTCGAGGTCAATAGTGATAAAATGATGAGAAAGTACGGTACAATTATGGGCCCTTATAACATGTAGTTGTTATGATTGGCATATGGGGTTCAAAGCAAAACGTAGTGGGAGGTAAAGATGGACAGGTAGAAAGTAGCCTAATGATAAAGAGCCATGTATGTTATGTGAAGACAGACAATAGATGGATGGATTATAAACAAATAAAAAATATAAGGAAGTTGTGAAAAGACATACCTCTGGATGAGGGATAATAGAGGGACAGTCCTACCACTCTTCCAGAAATAAATAGGACTATAAGGTAAATTATATTATTTAGATAAAATCCTGGAAACACCCAAACTTGTAAAGCTGACTTAAGAAGACACAGAAGATGTAACTAGAAATATAACAAGTAAAGAGATTGAATTAGTAATCAAATAACTTCTCAAAAATGAAAGCTCAGGTCTACATGGCTTCACTGGTGAATTAAACCAAATATTTAAAAATTAGTACCAAAAAACTCTTCCAAAACACTAAAGAGGAGGGAAAACATCCCAACTCTTTTTATGAGGTTAGTAGTACAGTGATATTGAAACCAGATAAACACATTACAAAAAAAAAAAAAAAGAAAGTTACAGACCAATATTCCTTATGAACATGAGTACAAAAACCCTCAATAGAATACTATCAGACCAAGTCCAGAAATATATAGAAATAATTATATTCCATGACTAATGAAATTTACCTCAGATTGAAAGGCCTGTTTGACATCTGAAAGTCAGTCAATGTAATACATCATGCTAGTGGAACAGAGGACAAAAACCACATGTTCATCTCAATGAAGGCAGAAAAAGCATTTCACAAAATCCAACATACTTTTTAGCTTAAAAAATTAAAAAAATAAAAATAAAAAAAACTAAGACTACAGAGAACTTCTTTAACCTAACAAAAGGAGTCTGTGAAAAACCCACAGATAACGTACTTAATGGAGAACCGCTGAATCCTTTTCCTCTAAGATCAGATATAAGACAAAGATGTTCATTCTTACCATTTCTATTCAAAATTGTACTAGCCGGAGTTTATGGCCAGTGTAAGCAAGCAAAAAATAAATAAATAAAACAGACACGCATTGGAAAGAAAGAAGTTAAACTATTTCCACTTGTAAGCGACGTTCTAATTATATGATAATGCAAAAAAAATTTTTCAAAGGAATTAATTTTAAAAAAAATATTACAACTTATAAACAAATTCAACATTGTGCCTGGATACAAACTCAAAGTACAAACATTAATTTTATTTCTAAACACAAGCTATAACTAATACAAAAATGAAATTAAGATTATAATAATGAAATGTATAAAATATCTAGAAATAAAATTTTAAAGTAATACTTGTAATACTTATAGCACTTGCCCATTAAAAATATGTCATTACTGAAAAATTAAAGATCTAAATAAATAGAAAAACATGCCACATTTATAGATGAGAAGATTTAAAATTGTAGGATGTAATACTCTGCAAGTTGATCTACAAACTCAATGGAATCCTTATAAGATTTCAGCTAATTTTCCTTCAGTAATTGACAAAATGATTCTAAAATTCATATAGAAATTTAAGAAACTCGGAATAACCAAAACAATCTTGAAAAGGACAAAGTTAAATGACTTGCACTTCCCATTTTCAAAACTTACTACAACTTTACAGTAATCAAGCAATGTGGTACTGGCATAAGAGTAGACAGCTCAAAAGAATTAAACTGACAGTCCAGAAAGTAAATCTTTACATTTATGGTCAATTGATTTGCACAAGGGTACTAAGACAGTTCAATAGACAGAGAATGGTATTTTTAACAAATGGTTAAAAATTCAAAATGGATCACAGATCTAAATAGAACAGCTTTAAAATTATCAAACTAGAAGAAAATTTAAGAGTAAATCTCTGTGGCCTCAGATGAGGTAATGATTTCTTAGATATAACATAAAAAAAATAAGCAACAAAAGCAGATATAGATAAGCAGATATAGATTCATCAAACTTAAAAAAGAACGCCATCTAGAATGTGAAAGATAATCTACTGAATAAGAGAAAAGACTTGCAAGGCATATAAGATAAAGGGTTTATAGTACAAAATGTAATTTAAAAGTCTTAATAATTCAATAATAAAAAAGGCAACCTGCTCTAGACTTAATGTTTTTGCCCCAAATTCTTATGTTAAATACTGATGCCCAATGTGATGGTATTAGGAGATGGTACCTTTGGGCTATAATTAGTTCACGAAGGGCAGAACCCTCATGAATGGAACTAATACCTCCATAAAAGAGACTCTAGAGAGCTCTCTCATTCCTTCCAACACAGCAAGAAAAAGCCTTCTATGAACTGGAAAGTAGGCACTCACCAGACATTGAATTGCCAGCACTGAGATTTTATACTTCTGTCTCCAGAACTGTAAGAAATAAATTTCTATTGTTTATAAGTCATCCAGCCTATGGTATTTTGTAATAGGAACCCAAACTAACTGAGACAGAATTTGGCATCAAGAAGTGGGGTACCACTGTAACAAATGTTCAAAAACGTGGAATTTGCTTTGTAACTGGAAGAATTTCAAGGTGCATGCTAGAAAAAGCTGACATTGTCATGAATGAACTGTTAAAGGTGATTCCGGTAAGAGCTGAGAAAGAAAAAAGGGGATCTGTAGAGCCTGTCTCAATCTTCCTGGAGAATATTTAAGTTCTCCTAAACAGAATGTTGGTAGAAAAATGGACAGTAAAGGCCATTCTGATGAGTCTCAGATATAAATGAGGAACTCGTGATTGGACAATGGAAGAATAATCCCAAAGGCAATTTATAGATCATCAGGGCTTCCCCTCTCATCACAGTGCAATAGCTAGAAAGAAATCTTACCTTGAATCCCACCCATGTATGATTTAGATGATATTTATATGACAACTTGGACTTAAACTTTAAAGTTGATATTGAAATGAGTTAAAGGTTTTGGGGTTGTGCAATGTAATTAATGTATTTTGTATGTGACAAAGACATGAATTTTGAGGGACTAAAAGCAGAATGTTATAGACTGAATATTTGTGCATTGCCCCCCATTCATATTTTAAATCTTAACACCTAATGTGATGGTATTTAGGGTGATTAGATATTAAAGATGGAGCCCTAATGAATGGGATTAATGCTCCTATAAAAAAAAATCTAGAGAACTCCCTCACCCTTTCTGCCATGTGATGCACAGCAAGAAGACAGCTTTCTATGACCCAGGAACAGTCCCTCACCAGATATGGATACTACCAACACCTTGATTTTGGACTTCTCAGTCTTCAGAACTGTAAGAAATAAATTTCAATTGTTTATAAGCCACCTAATCTATGGTATTTTTGTTATAGCAACTTAACTGAATGAGAAATAACCCAATTAAAAAATGGGCAACAGAGTTGAACAGACATTTCTCTAAATAACATATATAAATGGCCAATGATGCTCTACATCATTAGTCATTAGAAAAATTTAAATCAAAATCATAATTAGATACTATTTCACACTCATTAGAATGGCTAAAAAGGCAAACAATAACAAATTTTAATGAGAATAAGAAGAACTTGGAACCCTCATATATTACTTGTGAAGATATAACTAGTACAAACATTTTGGAAAACTGTTTAGAAGTTCCTCAAATGGGTTATCATGCAATTACCATAAGACCTAGCCATTCCAGTACTAGATATACCCAAGAGAAATAAAAAGGTATGTCCACACAAAAACTTACTCATGACCGTTCATAGCAGCATTATTTATAATACTCAAAAAGTGAAAACAATCTAAAGATCTATTAACAGAATCAATAAACATAATGTCGCGTATCCATGCAATGAATATTGTTTAGTGATATAAAGAAAAATACTGATATTTGCTACAACATAAATGAGTTTTGAACACATTATGTTAAGCAAAAGAAGTCAGGCACAAAAAAACTTCATATTGCATAATTCCATTTAGTTGAAATATCCTGAATAGGTAAATCCATGGGGAAAGAAAAAAAGTTCCCCAATTGGTGTGCAGGGGAACAGGAATAAAGGATGATTGCTAATGGATATAGGTTGAGGTTTCTTTTGGGGTCTTTATAAATATTCTAAAATTAGACTGTAGACTGTGGTGATGTTGTAACACTATGATTATAACAAAAAACACTGAACTATGAGACAAACAAAACCAGATTGTCATAAATAATGACAGAAACAGTAATATTTTTTTCAAAAACTAGGCCCAATACCATAAGATTTTAAATGACTGAGAAAAAAGCAGAAATTGTGTTTCAGGGAACGAAAGGTGAAATCAGCTAATACAGACTCAAGCACCCAAAGAGTGCCCAGTAAATCTAAATTGATGGTTCCGAGTTCCTTGATTTGGCAAGGTCCTCCTGCGATCATATCATTCATTCCTCTGCACTACAAAACCAAGCCCAAATAGTGGGGCCATGTTCAGCTACTTTTAAAGCCATACAAAAAAACAGGTTTTCAGCCTCTTTTGATTATGGTTACTTGATCCGGATGGAATACTGAGTGGCAGGGGCAAGAGTTTCTTCACTGATACTTTAAAGTCAAGACACTGAGCAGTTCTTGGTTAGAGGTGGCAGCAGAACAATAGAGGAGAAGGAATAAATGCTTCAGAAGAGAAGGCTCAAAGACAGTAAAGTGAGATTCAGAAGGAGCAGGAAAGAGAGAGTGAAGACAACAGCAAGCAGAAGAGTACTAAGATAGGGAACAATGAGGATGGAATAGTGACTGAAGAATAAAAAGATAAATCAGAGAAACTTTGATAAGGCTGAAAAGTTTACAAAGAAAAAAAATTGGGGAGGAAATTATGGAGAAAAAAGAGAACAAAGTGTTATTTTTTCTTTTAACTATCCTACTTTTATTTTTCTCTCAAATATTGATAAATATGGAGCAAAACAAGACATTTGGCCCTGCCATTTGCTCTGTGTTCCATCCGCAGAAGGGGTATTTTAGCATGCAATACTCAAAGAGTTGGAAAAATATCCAGAATTAGGTTACAATACAGTAGTTCTATCCTCTATAATACAGTAATCCTAGAACAGAGGAGGTGAATTGCTTATCATTTTCTCAAGAATTAGCTAAGAAATAAATACAGACTATTGTCTTCTATTAATCTATTATGAATGTTAATGATAAAAATATACAAAATAAAACAAAAATTGCACATAGTAAAATCTGTTATTGACTAAATATTGACAGATGCAAAATTTTTGTTAAAATTTTTACCTGCAAAATTTGATTTAGAATAAATAGACTTGGTAAATATCGTGTCCATAAAACAAAATTTTCAATCGCAGATGCTATTAACATTGATGTGAATTAAAAACTTGATTAGCAAGAACTCATTTGCATTGAAAATGTTACATGGAAAATAACCATTCTGATGAAAATATTTTCAGAAGAATAAAAATGAACACTAAAAATTGAGTATGAATTGAGTGCTAGGTAGAAAGTTGATTAAAAAATTAAATTGGCTTAATGGGAAAAAAAAGAAATCTCAGTACAGATTTCTTTTAACTGAGTACATTCTCCACACGCTCTGGAGACATTTTTAAATGTGTATATATTGACGCATAATGAGCCCTCTGTATCTATTTTTGAGGAAGCTTGCTTTAATTGCCCTTTTGATAAACAATGTCAATTCAAAAGACTTAGCAGCCCACATTCCCTGAGCCGGGCATGAGGAGGGAGCTAATGAGCTGATAGGTTTTGTTGCCTCTCATTTCCGTGACTAATATAGAGGTTCTGTTTTGAAAGCACCCGAATCTGGCTTCCATTCTGGTTTAACTAAACAAATTTGGAACAAAATGTACTCTTTCCCAAGAGCCAGGCCCTCAGAACTATCTTAAGGATAATTTTGAAAGACATAAGCAAACCAAGAATAGTTCAGAGTGGCCATGAAGCTTGCCAAAGCCCTGAAGAAAATCAAAATGGCCTGTTTAAATTTAGACAGTGGGGCTAAGTGAAGTCCTTAAGTGTTTAGCTGTGAGACTCTTCCTATTCTCTATCTTGTTTCCCTATGGAGAGACCACTAGCGAAATAGTCCTGTCTCTGGCCCATGCCCTCTCTCACTCCTCTTTGTGACTGGCAGATTGAAAGAAGGAAGTGAGAATGCTCTTCTCAGCTCCCTCCCCTAACTGTCTTTGGAAGCCAGGCTTCTCTCAAGGAAGAAGCGATCTGTGCTTCTTGTTGCTATAAAATTTACAGCAGCACACGCTCCTCCTGCCACAATTTTCATGTCAGAAACATTATGATTTTTCTTTGGCTAGAAACCAAATTGAGAAATCTTTCCCTTTCTGAGGTAGAATTAGTGAATCTATTTAACACATATGTATGTCATGTTCTCCAAAGAAGTTTTGTCTGAAATAAAGCTGATATTTTGATGATCATCCTGACTCTCATTTCTTAAATGGTTTCAGATTTGGGCAGGGAAGATAGGAGTGTTATTTGTTGATTGCTAAAGTTCCAACATAAACCCCAACTTTCCTTTTTCTCTCTCTTTAGCTATTTTCTTTCATGGAAACCTGTGGAAATCTTATTTACAGTTTGAATGTGTATGTTTTGTTCATTTGTATGTTTTTTCTCTTTATTTTTAGGCAAAGGAAATAAAAGTAGGAATTTTGGATGCAGTTAGCATTTGGGGGATCTTGTAGAATTTAAAAGCCACAAGGCTTCTTTAAATTTAAAGGACACAAAATTCTAAGGAAATAAAGAGGGATCTGAGCAATGAAATGAAACTGAGGTAGGTAGAGCAGGATAGGTTTACCAGGAACAGAGTTATTTCACATAGAAAGGACATTTGAAACAAGTAGGACATATTTTAATACGTAATCTGTAAGTAATGTAAAATAAATGGCACTCTCTTGAAAAATTTTCTCTTAAAATCTCAGAGCATACCTACACATTTTTTGTAAAATTGATCTTAGATTTTGAAAATTGGTTTGAATCTCATGAGGCTTAACCTTTAAATAAAATGGACATGATTCGTAGTATTATTACTTTGCAGACAGATTGGTAGGTTTTCCTATATTTCCATGCCATATTGGATGTATTCAATAATATAATAGAAAATATGAAGAAAGTTTATGTAACCCAGGAACTAAGTTTCTATTTATGTTTATATTTGCCATTAATGTCAATAAACACCAAAAATTATTATTGTAATTAAATGTAGAAAACAGCAAAAAAAATCTTCATGAAAAAAGCGAAAAACTATGAAATACAAAAATGAAGAGTGTTTCTCTGGCTACACAGTCACTCCAGAGGAAATTGTAAAGTGGGTGAAGTTTATTTCTTAGCTTTTTCTTTCCTAGGTTCCTTTACTTAGGCACTTATAAATCTCATGCCACCCTTTCAGGACTTTGAACTTGGTCTGTCTTGGCTGAAGAAGAAAGCATTCTTATCTGCTTTTCCCCAAACACTCCGGTCCATTTGGCTTACTTCTGCAGGTCCTTCAAGGATTCACTGAAATGTTCTCTCCTGTTAGAGAATTTTCTCTCTGTTTCTATCATTTCCTATGTATATCTAAACAGGAAAGACTGGAAGAAATATCTTAGCCCAAATATAAGCTGCAGGTGTAGGAAAAGTCTGAGCAGATAGTGCCTCTCATAACCCCACTGTCACCAGACAGATTTGTCTTCTTAACCTGGTCTAGCCTTGTTCTATTATTCCATTCCAAGCAGAAAGAAAGTAAGAGATAAAAACTCTCAGGATGGGTATTCTTCTCCATAAGAGGAGCATCCCTATTCACTGAAAATTCTCCGATTGTTTTAACCTATAGCCAATGCAAACTTTCATTAATATTACTAACAAGTACAGAACCAGTTAACTGATTTGAATTTTATCATCATCATCGGCATTATCAAGTCACTTAATGAGTGTCCATAAAACACTGCCCATTGCACTAGATGCTAAAAGCTCATCTTCTTTCTCCTGGAGGAAATTTTAATGAACAACAAAATAGCTAAAATCTAGAAATAAAAGAAAAAAGATTAGAGAAATAAAAAAAATTAATACTTGGTCCCTAAATAAAGAGCTGCCTAGACTTTTCTCATTTCTTCTTAATAGCAATAGTATAAAGTCATTCGAATATATAAAGAAATCTATTTGTACACACAAACTTAATACAGAGAGAAAGAGAAGTGATGTTATAGATTGAAAATTTGGTTCTCTCCAAAATTCACATGTTGAAAACCTAATGCCCAAAGTGACAATATCAGGAAGTAGAGCCTTTGGGAAGTGATTAGGTTATGAGGGCTCTGCACTCATGAATGAGATTAGTGTCCTTATAAAGGAGAGCCCAGAGAGCTCTCTCATCCTCTTTGTCATGTAAGAAAACAGTGAGAAGTTGCTGTTTATGAACCAAAAATCAGATTGTTATCAGACACTAAACTGCTGGCCCCATAATCTTGTATTGTCCAGCCTCGGAAACTATAATAACTGTTGTTTATAAGCTACCCAGTCTATGATATTTTGGTTATAGCACCCTGAAAAGACTAAGACTAGTGATAATGATGATGATGATGATGATGATGATGATGATGATGATGACGATGACAATGGTAATGCTAGAGATAGGTAAAAACAACATGCAAATGTACATAAAGATCTATAGCCTACACAGAGATATATATGACATACCTACATTCATAGATCTTTATCTAGACCTATACACATAGACACAAATGTCTAAAGAATCTTGTTAATAACTCTTAATATAATGAAGGGAAGTAGATAATGCTTTTGACTTTACTGATTAAAACTGATTGAGTGCTATAAAGGATTTTCCTAAAACATCACTTGAAATTTTTAACTCAAATGTGAGCTATGTGGTTAGAAAAAGTGCTGCGATCTTGGATAAAATTCAGATAATGGCAATAACCTTTACTAAGTAAAGGAACTGAGTAAAGAAAATTCAAGCCTAATATAAATAGCTAAGGAAAGATTTAAACTTAGATCTAATTTAACCTGTAAGCCCCAAAGTAGTATGAGATTAGTTAACCTAGTACAAATGAGTTCTCCAAAAAAGCTATCTTAAAATATTGGATAGTTAGCCCAGAATTGTTAGAGATCTAAACCACTGGTTAAGAAAAATTTTTCTCAAGCAGTATATTAACACTGAACATATTTTAAACAAAATTAAATATGGCACAGACCACATTCCTGGAACGCAACCCAGTGTTACCAGGGCAGTGTATTGAATATATTTGTCTATTCATTTAAATGACATACTTTTTTTTAAGGTAAAGTATATTTAAGGACTGTTCAAAGGATAGACTCACAACATATAAACGTTTGAGCTAGTTCTTGAAGAGAAAGAGATTGAGAAGAAAACCTGAAGGAGTGCTCAGAATTTTGGGCAATTTCAGACAATGGAAATGGAATTAACAAATGCCCTGGGGCAGGAGAGAGCATGGTTTGTTTGAGGAACATAGAGGAGTTAAGAGTGATTAGATTATATAACACATGAGGATGTATAAGATTGAAGTTTGAGAAATCACCCATTCCACCCTAAAAAACTAGATTATCCATTTATCCACAGGCCTAAGAATTACATCTTTGACAATGGAAATCACGTGACAATCCTCATACCCATAATTGTGTAGTATGTAACGTTTGATACTTTCACCTCTATTAATGAAACACTCATTAAAATTTCAATTTCATTTAGCAAAGAAAACATTGCTTTGGTTCTAAAATTACACGAACAATTTAAGTTAGAAAATTTTAAATAAATATGTATATATTTATTTTTTCCTTAAGAAAGCTGCCTTCCATTTTTACTGAATTATTTTCTCTATCTACTAAGGGGCTAACCTCATTATAAGCCCCAGTAGTATTCTATCTTTCCTACAAAAGAGAGAAGGAAAAAGATAAATTTCTAAAGATGGTTTTGAACACAAATGACAGACACAGGTTTTTAAAAGACAGTTTCCAACCTGTTAATAGTTTTCAATAGACGACAGCTGCAATCCATGAAAAAGATAAATATTCATGGCATAAAACATTTATATGTGTCCAATGTATATTCATGAACAAATGGCTTCTCCTTCCTTTAATAATATTTGTTGTGCAGGCAGTGAAGAATGGACCAAGCTTTCCCTGGCTGCTTTTGCTGAGTCTGTGCTGTTATATCTCCTGAATATCCGTGGTTAAAGACAGGACAATAGTCATGAAAAACACAACAATGTGCCCAGAAACACTGCCCACTCATTTCAGATTGGATAGTAGCATCTTCCTGCATCAAGTATTAATGGCAGGTTTTATATGGCTACCAATTTATTTTACAGGAAAAGCATTATGTATTCAAATCTTGTGTGACCATATGTGCACTGTAATATCCATGGTTGACCCTCTTTTTTCAAATATGCCTGTCACAGCACCACCCTCCCAACGGGCTTTACTAAGAAGACTAGAAGGAGAATTTGCATACACTGAATAACATCCTCAGGTGGTCACCAGCATCCAGTTGTGATGGCCTTGCTCAGAGTGTTCTGTGCAGCATGGATGCAAAGAATGTCTGAGCAAACTATTCAACGAACGTCTTTGTTATTCACTAAGGTGTGGTGGATAGTATGTGCTTTTGAAAATTGGCATGCTGTTTGATAAATGTTGTTTGTTCCATTAATTTCTCCAGGAGGGCAGAAAGAACAAAACCATGTGATGAAAAATACTTTTTGTTGAACAAGAATAAGGAGCCATTATAAGGTTTTAGGGCACTGATCAAAGCCTATAAAAATAGTAGTAGTAGTAGTAGTAGTAGTAGTAGTAATAATATCATTGTATGTAACATTCAGGTAAAAGAGCTATCATCTTTGCAGACAGGACCTCCCTGCTCCCTTTCTCAATTCTTCTTGATCATCTCCCTGCCTTCTTTAAGGGTCACAAGAAAATAATTCCAACATTATCAGAATTACCAAACTTTCCCTTTTTTTCTCATGGCATCTGCTGTCCATCCACTCTATCAGGTGCACTTTTAAAACCATTATGATAAACTGAAAATATAACTTGATACCTTCCTTCTCATATTTTTTAAAAAATAAAAATACCTAGTCATATTTGAATTTTAGTTTGCAAAGTTATACCTTCTCCCTCTTGGTAGTTCATACAGTACATTGCATCAGAATCTAAGTTGTAATGTCCTGTAAAATGTGAAACAATTTTAGCTCTTTGTGTTATGAGATTGTCTATAATAACCAGTGAGAAAGAAGCACCTTGCTGGATATGTCGAGGTTCCAGAAATATCATAGATTATAGCTGTACTTGGCTAGCATGAAGTCAAACTTCTCTACAAATGAAATGGTTCCTGTAAAGTATAGTTTTATTATTAAAAACAAAACTAATTTTGCCTTCAATTATGTTATGAAAATTAAACCTTTCATAAGAAAATGTTCTTGAAATTTTCATAAATAAATAAAAGAGGTTTTCTAGAGAGTGATGAATCCCTGCAAACCTACAATGAATTCCCTAGATACGTCTTACTTCTGATCATACAATTTGAGGCATGTTGCTGTTATTATTTCCCCCCTGTCTCAATGAAGTGCTTAGTATAAGATTTCTCTGTCAACTTTATACTTTCTTCACTAATAAAGAGCACTCTACATTGCCCTTAAATAGCATACCACGATTGTCAGTTTATCAAAAGTCAAAATAATATAAAAGGCATAGGAATTGATTGCATCTAATTAGTTCATTTATTTGAATTATTCCTCCCACACCTATCATGTTCCAGGATTAGGCTATTTGCTGTAGACACAACATCTTCTCCCAAGACGTTTTTAGTCTAACAGAGAAACAAAATGAAGTAACCATACAGTTAGAACGCAGTCTGCTAAGTGTTCCAGTGAAGGAAGTATCGAGTGTTAAGGGATTTGGGGAGTTTAAGACAGTTGTCAAAGTTTCAACAATGAGAAAGCAATAAAGCCTGAATTTGAACCAAAAATTTCAGGCTCTTAACTCTATACTGCTTCTATAAAATATTAATTTAGCTGTGCCCAGCCCCCCATATACAGGAATAGCCCCTGGAGAACAGCCACAGGAAATTCTTTCCCTGTGCACTTAGGTAGGACTGATTTACATCACATGGCGTAAGCCACGTGGGGATGTGGAAAACTGGAATCTCATGACTCATTGAATAAAGATTCTATTAGAAAACAGGGATAGCAGAGAGGTTCTGGCTGCAGGTGGGGCCTGTTCCTGTTCACATGATGTTCTTGAATTTCCTTTGGTCTTGGAGCCAGTCTAACTTCTTACTACTGGGATTCAGGCTTGAATAGAGCTCACTCCACCAGTTCACCAACTCACCAGGAAAATGCTGTCTACTATTTTCTGTGGCTTTATTTGATAGAAAGCTATGTCTTAGGGAGGGAAGGGTGATAGCACAGACCCAGCCACCCATTGGCTACATTGCTTTGTATTCTCCACCCTAATATCTGCTAGAGTCCATGCTGGTATCCTGTCATTCCCTTCACCATCCTCTCCAGCTCTCACAAGTTAATGGTTAGATTCCCAATTGACATTTAATCTAGTACCAACCATAACATCTTAGGATAAGGTAATAAACCAACCAAGACATGGAAACTAACCGTAAGATCTCACGATGTTTCACAATTGTGGCCAGCCTTGGAATCATCTTCCAAAAGCTTGGATGTGGGGAATGACTTCTTCCTATTGTGCAACACTTCAGAATTAAGAGGAGGTCAAGGAAGAAATAGAAACTAAGATGGGGAGAGGAAAGGGACTAACTATAAGCCAAATACCATGCTGGGCACTTTCTAATACTTTACTTCATCAACAATTCAAAATAACCCTTG
>NW_011888851.1:4812574-4814675 GCF_000151845.1 Pteropus vampyrus
GATAGATAGATAGATAGATAGATAGATAGATAGATAGATGATAAAGATTTATTATGAGGAATTGGCTCATGTGATTATGTACTGAGAAGTTCCACAATTTACCATCTGTAAGCTGGAGGCCCAAGGAAGCCAGTGGCATAGCTCCATCTGAATACAGAAGCCTGAGATCCTGGGGCCTAATGGTATAAGTCCTAGTCTAGGTCCAAAGGTCCAAGAACCAGGAGCACCAATGTACAGAGGCGGGAAAAGAAAGATGTCTCAGCTCAGGTATAGGAAAAAATCAGCCTTTTCCAGCCTTTTTGTTCTATTCAGGCCCTCAATAAATTGGACAGTACTCTCCTACATAAATGAGGGCCATTTGCTTTACTCAGTTCTTCAATTCAAACACTAATCTCTTCCAGAGATATCCTCAAAGACACACCCAGAAATGTTTTACCAACCAAAGTGACACATGAAATTAACTATTAACTATGGCACAGGGAAATTTTAACATTTCCTAATGCAAACTTTCACATGGCTATAAGTTACCTGATTGTAGCATATTTACACATCCATTTCAAATAATCAATGGAATTACTCAGAGCTGCCATCTTGATTTCCTGATATCTTCATATTAAAATGTAACTGTTTTCTTTTGGTCACTTAATCTCATGCCTAACCAATTTCTCACTGAACCATACCTCTAACTTGTAAGGACTCTATGTTTATTATGGACCGATTAATATTGTGATTTTTTTTTTCACTGAATATAAGTGACTCAAGAGATATGGGAAAACTGATCTGAGTGGATTCAAGCTGATTTTTCTTGTTTCTACACCATAGACCCTGAAAGCAAGAATGTATATGTACTTTTCCCATGTCTTAAAACTTCATGAAAGTACATAAAAACAAGCAAGGCCAAACATAATGACAAAAATACATATGAATAAATTAATTGAGATGAACTTATTAATCTTGTAAGTATTAATTAAACATAATATTGAGATTGTTCCCTAGTCTTGAGCAGGACAGGCTTGTGCTTTTGGAACAAAAGATTTCCTGATGAAGGTTGGCAGAGGTATTTGTCCACAATGGATGTGACCATGACTTTTTAGAATTAATGGCTACAAAGGCCTGAGGGAGCTGATCCACTTCCATGTCTAATCTTGTCACTCTCCACTTTGAAAATTCTATCATTAGAAAGGCACAGTAAGCAAGCAATTCTTCCACTAGACTCGCGTCATGGTAGAAAGACCAACTGGAGCAGATGTACGAAGTAAATCCTCTTAGCTCTATTGAGGAAGTTCATTCTTCTCCTGTTTTCTAATGGGGGCTGAATTGCTGCCCCCTCCCCACCCCTGCCACTCTGAGGCAGGCAGGCAGCAGGTGTCAGAGCAAGGGTGTTATACAATAATATTGATACAGAAAAAACATTCTTTGTTATACACATTATGACTCTTATACACTCGAGATGAAACAAAATAAAACCAGTTAACTATTCCCTATTACGGCCCTCTATGAAATACAGAAAAATTCCCACTACATCCATACATTATATAGATTTTGCAAAATACATGAACCCAAGGAGACTGCCATTTAGGATTCAATACCCCTCCCCTGGCCTTACATTCTTAGGTGAGTCTGTGCTTCCTTTATGTCTCATTTAGGTTTCAGCATCAGCAAACTCTATTTTCATTTATATAAATGCACACTTTACAACAAGATTTTATAACAGCCTCAAAGTTTCCATTCACCAATATTTGAAATAGATTTATTTTCCTTCAATGACTCCTGTCAGGAAAAAAGCTAATTTTTTTTTCTTTTTTCTTTCATGAAGCAGGGGCCACTTTGGAGTGGATGTGGCCAGGTTATTCCCAAAATATAAATTCTATTTCCCTTCTTTTTGAAAACCTAGGAGGGCAAAGAGGCTGATTTATATGAATAGGTTTTATACTACCAGCAGCTCTTTCATGTGACTTCATTTTATTCCTTATGTTATTAGTCCCAATTTAATATTTAATAATGAAGAAACAAAATCATGAGAATCAAAGTAATGTTACCATCTCGTAAGTGTTGTATTCGGGGTTTAAACACTCTCAATACTAAAACCAATGTTCATTTC
>NW_011888851.1:4817500-4822243 GCF_000151845.1 Pteropus vampyrus
ACACGTCAGAATGACTAAAGTTAAGATGGGCAACACCAAGTGTTGGAGAGGATGTAGAACAACTGTAACTCATATGTTGCTGGTGGGAGTATAAAATGTTATAAGCACTTTGGAACAAAGTTTATCAGTTTCTAATAAATGTAAGTATAGACTTGCCCTTCCCACTCCTACATATTCACCCAAGAAAAATGAAAATCTGTGTCCACATAAAGATGGGAACTACAAGAATGTACATAGCAACTTTACTTATAATAGCCCCAAACTGGAAACACCTCAGGTATATAAAGAATGGAAAAAAAAAAATTTGGTATATTATTTTAACAAAATACTACAAAGAAACAAACTCCTAATACACTCAATGACATAAATGTGTACCACAGACATTATATTGCCAAAAAAGAAAAAGGAAAAAACATACATGAAAGAGTATACTTGTATGATTTTATTTGCATAAGTTCTAAAATTGGCAAAAATAACTTATAGGTAAAAAATGGAAACAGTAGCTGCCTCTGAGCAAGATGAGAGGGACTGACTGTAAGAGAGATATCGGAGAATTTTCTGAGGTGACACAAACATTTTCTATCTTGATAGGGGTATGACTGACGTGGGCTTATCAATTAGTCAAGATTATACAGTTAAGATTAGCATCTTTTAATATATACGTAAATCTAACCTTAGAAAAAACTATATAAAGAAATAATAAAGTTGGGAGAGGTAGGAAGAAAGGAGAAGTATAGATGAAACAAGCTCGGCAGAATGTTAATACTATTGAAACTTGATGCTAAGTACATGGAGAAACATTATACTATTCTACTTACTCATATATGTTTGAAATTTTCCATAATAAAAACTTCTCAAACATGATGACCTAATTCTTAGTATCTGTGAGGAGAACTAAAATACAAATGAGTAATTGGTTTGAGGCCAGGTTGCTGAACATCAGGGGCTGAGGAAAAAAGGCAAATCTGATGATATTTTTACTCTTCTGAGAGACTTTGATGAGTTTCTGACTCCCTGCCCTAGAGAATCAAGTATGAGGCCTTCAGTATGGCCCACAAGATTTTATACACCAAACATATATACCCAAAGTAGTAATATATTACTATATTTACTATATTTACTACCTAGATCATCTCTATAAAGGTTATTATCCTACTTTATAGGTAAGAGAATTTATACCAGTGAAGTGACCCAAAACTGGATGGATAATAAGTTGCAGGGCCTAGAGAAAATTCAAGTTATGGATATCTCCTTTAGTTTTTTCTTTTTCTTTTTTTTTTTTTCTCTCTACTATTTATCCTACATCCTCTCTGGTAGAAAGAATTCTAAGTTGGCTGGCAAGATTACAATCCCATGCATAGCACTCTCCTTCTGGGTTTTAATAGGGCTCATGAATATGGTGGGCTATCTCTAGTTACTTATCACTGGACTCTGAATTCATTAAAAGGAAGATTATTCTGGTGGGCCTGACCTAATCAAGTAAGTGTTTTAAGAAGAGGAACGTATCAGGCAGATGCTCTCAAAAATGAAACAAACTGGCATTCTGTGATAGGGCCTATTTAGATACTATGTAGCAAAGACCTGAAGGTGACCTCTGGGAGCTTAAAATGGTCTCCAGTTAACAGCCAATAAGAAAAAGTTTCCTCAATTACACAGCCCCAAAGAACTGAATTCTGCCAACAACCCTGTGAACTTGAAAGAGTTCCCAAGCCACAGATGAGATCATATCCTCAGCCAACTCTGAGTTTTCAGCCTGGTGAGACCCTGAGAAGAGAACCCAGCTAACCCATAGAAACTTCAAAATAATAAATATGTTAATTTAAGCCACTAAGTTAGTGGTCATTTGTTATGCAACAATAGAAAATGAATACGCCTTCCTTTCTTCCTCCTCTCCTTATTCCTCTCAATGCTTCAGTCACTCTGAACTTTTCTTAGTTTCCTAATTAAAACATCACTTCCATTACCGGTTTTGTGAGGAATATTTACTTTGCCTAGAATGCCCTTTTCCTCTTTTCTGCCTTTTGAGTTGCACTCATCCTTCAGGACCCAAACCAACTCATCCTCTCCTGGAGGCCTTGACTAATTCTGTCCTCCCACCACACCCTGTTTTCTCTCTTAGTCTCACTCTCGTTCTTGCTCTCCTGTATGAATTAGTTGAAACCAAGAATTTATATTGTTCACGTTCATGTCACTTAGAACTAGAACAGTGCTTAGGACATACTAGCCACTCAGTAAATAGTTAATAAGTTAGTACACCTATTGTTTTACATTCAAATGCATCTGAAGTTTATTCAACTTAACAAATATTTATTTTTAAGACCTCTCATGGATAAAGAAGCTTTGGTACCTATATACAATGGAATATTACTCAGCCACAAGAAGAGATAAAATATTGCCTTTTGCGACAACATGGATTGACCTCAAGATAATCATGCTAAGCGAAATAAGGCAGACAGGAAAAAGTGAAAATCATATGATATCACTTATATGTGAAATATAAACCTAAAAGCAACAAATGAACAGGCAAACGAACAGAGACTCATGGACATGGACAATAGACTAGTGGTTACCAGAGAGTAGAAGGGAGGGGGAAGGGAGAAGGTAAGACAGGGTAAAAGAGGTCACCTATGTGGTGACAGTAAGAAATCTAACTATGAGAGGTGAACAAACAATGTAAATATATATATGCCTTACAGTTAAAATGTACAGCTGAAACATTGGATTTCGTTAACCATTGTCACCATAAAAAAATAAATTAATAAAAAAAACCTCTCATAACTGTCATAGACAATAAAAAGATCAGTAAGTCATGTTTCCTGCCTTAGATAGGAGAAATAAGATTTGCACACCAACGACAATTACAAGAGATAAAACATGAGCTGTGCCACATAAGAAACTGATCTGGTCTGTGAGGTGTCAGGGAGACAGGGAGAGATCAGAGTCCATAGGATGGAAGAAAGCATACCTATGTCTTCCAGCCTCATCTGTATATTTAGGGAGCAATGCCTTCCACCATTATCAAGGAGGTTGGGATAGGAAGGGAAAAGAATGGTTGCTCTTATCTTTCAGATAGCTGGATGGTGAGCACTCTTATGCATTGTTCTTCATAGGCAGATTGAAGCATGACAGCTGTGAAAACAGAGGAAAAAGCAAGTCCCAGAAGGAGAGAGGGTTGTTGAGCAATGTCAGTTTTCCCTTAAGACCCTGTGGACAGCAGGACCATGAGAGACGCTGAGCCACAAAATCTTGCTTGATGCTGTGTGTGTGTGGTGCTACTCACAGGAGCGTGTTCAGCTGCTGGTTCAGCTGCTGTTGGTGTGAAACCCAAGGAAAATGTCTCTACAGCTGCTAATATCAACATGCACATCATGTGGCTGCTTGCGTTGTGAGTCAGACACCCACATCCTGTTGCCTTATTCTTCCTTTAAATGACATATCAAAGACAATATGTTTTATTTTTTATTTTTTTTTCCAATAGACGTCTGTTATTTTTCAACAGAAAGGAGATGTATGTATGAGTTCTGCAAATGTAGGCCAGGCTTATTTCCTTTCAAATGCTCTGAAGTGTGTACCACACACCAAATAGTAACTCAACACATTTAATCATTTAGTATTAATTCAGCACACTCTTCTTTCAAAAATTCTCATCCACTTAATTTGTACCATTCCAATAAACTTACAGAGAATTACGGGGAGTGTATGTAATATTAAAATTCACTTAAACTTTAAACCAATGAAACATTTTGATCCATTTGTTTCGCTGAGCTCTCAAAACGTTATGGATATAAAGTCATGATTATATTTAACTTGGTTCCATGTTTTTGAATCTTATCCACTTAATTAACCAGGCTGAAATAATTCTCAGATTATTGGATCAATGTAGGTATTCAAATCTAGCTCTTCATTTCAAATTAAACATTTTTAGCTCTGGAAAGGAGGGAAGGAAGGAAAAAGAGGTCAAAACTTATTGGAAATAAACCAAGATTGTGGAGAAGCTTACTCTGTTTTCTTCTAGTTTGGAATATTTCCCATGTTTATACTGCTTTGAATACTTTATGGACTAAATTTGATAATACCCTAGTTACCTGGGGGAAGGGTTACAGGGAGGCACCTCCCTTGGCAGCTATTCCACTGTGGGACTTTCCAGCCCTTTCTCAGTCACTAATGCACTCACTGTAATGAAGATGACACATGTTTTGGCAAAATGTCTCCATGTTCAGTAGAACAGCCCTAATGTTCTTGATTCTATTTTAGACTTGTACTGAGGTTATCTTCCCACCACAGTCTGACTTCTTCAAACCTCCTCTAATTTTTTTCAGACTTAGTTTGGTCACTCAGACTAATTTCCCAGGATAAAGAAATAATATTGTCTTCTAGAGTCGAAACTAAATATTAGAGACTATAGTGTTAAGCCGTAAATTTCTGAAGATGGTAGTCTCATTTAAGTTGGTAGATGCCTCTGTGGCTACCGTTGGTTTTCTCACAAGATATCATATGAAACATCGTTTATAAAAATATGCTCATGATGTGGAAGGTAACAAGGAGCACTTAAAAATATTCTATATTTGCTTCTATTCATTAACTGGTTTTAACTTTTCTTAGAGGGTTTTTGTAGTGAACTATGGGCTGGCCAAACTAAATTCCCAAAGTAAATTCCTGAAAGATAATTTATAATAGAAAGCAGGATGAATAAAAGAGATATTATGAAAAACAGACAATTTTTAACTTTCCCAAGTTAATTAC
>NW_011888851.1:4822293-4848013 GCF_000151845.1 Pteropus vampyrus
ATTTCAAATTAAACATTTTTAGCTCTGGAAAGGAGGGAAGGAAGGAAAAAGAGGTCAAAACTTATTGGAAATAAACCAAGATTGTGGAGAAGCTTACTCTGTTTTCTTCTAGTTTGGAATATTTCCCATGTTTATACTGCTTTGAATACTTTATGGACTAAATTTGATAATACCCTAGTTACCTGGGGGAAGGGTTACAGGGAGGCACCTCCCTTGGCAGCTATTCCACTGTGGGACTTTCCAGCCCTTTCTCAGTCACTAATGCACTCACTGTAATGAAGATGACACATGTTTTGGCAAAATGTCTCCATGTTCAGTAGAACAGCCCTAATGTTCTTGATTCTATTTTAGACTTGTACTGAGGTTATCTTCCCACCACAGTCTGACTTCTTCAAACCTCCTCTAATTTTTTTCAGACTTAGTTTGGTCACTCAGACTAATTTCCCAGGATAAAGAAATAATATTGTCTTCTAGAGTCGAAACTAAATATTAGAGACTATAGTGTTAAGCCGTAAATTTCTGAAGATGGTAGTCTCATTTAAGTTGGTAGATGCCTCTGTGGCTACCGTTGGTTTTCTCACAAGATATCATATGAAACATCGTTTATAAAAATATGCTCATGATGTGGAAGGTAACAAGGAGCACTTAAAAATATTCTATATTTGCTTCTATTCATTAACTGGTTTTAACTTTTCTTAGAGGGTTTTTGTAGTGAACTATGGGCTGGCCAAACTAAATTCCCAAAGTAAATTCCTGAAAGATAATTTATAATAGAAAGCAGGATGAATAAAAGAGATATTATGAAAAACAGACAATTTTTAACTTTCCCAAGTTAATTACGCAAAAAAAAAAAAAAAAATGCCAACACACTTTCATTTACTATATATTAACATCCTTTTTGGAAATGTGTACACTAATTGTAAATGAAGAAACACTCTGAATTTTCCAATGGTTGTACTTGTTCACTTGTCAACAATTCAGATTTAGAAACACTTATTTTTGTATGTATAGCTGAGTTTGTTTTATTGCATCTGTGTCTATTATTTTATTAAATGAATAAAATGAATAAATTAAGATAATAATATTATGAATTGTAAATGTTGTAAATCCAATATGATTGAAAAGAGATAAAATCATTATGCTAAAGTAGCATTGGATAGTTATACTAAAACAGATCAACTGTTCATTCAACTGTTAAAGGACAGAATTAAAGAATAGTATAACATTAAAGAAGTAGATCACCAAGATTACTTTAATAGCAGAGATTTTTTACAAATATCATAATGTTTTTATCTTTGAAAATAAACTAGTGTCTATTCAGTTTTTATATTTTAGATCATGCTTATTTTTAGGAGAACATAATATACAAAAGACACTATTAACTGTAGGTGGACTGATCATAGTATCTGGCATGTAATAGGTTTTCATCAAATTTTATATAGGAAGCTATATATCACATATGTACTAATTGTGGACTAATTTCTGAAAACATTCCCAAGATAAATTGAAATTCATTTACTAAATACTAAATAAAATGGCCTATCTTATCCTGGTAAATCAGGAAACAAGAAGCATAGTCCTACATTGATGAAAAGGAGGCTTATCTGCTCTTAGCCGCCACACCAACACCTTTGAGAAAGCTCACAGTGGCCTTCATGCCCACCTGGATCCCATGACCTACAGCTGCACCAGGCAAACTTGCTCTGGATTATCTATTGACCAACTCACTTGAATGAAGAGGAGAATGCATCCTGTTTTCGTCAGGGTTCTACAAAAAAACAGAGGCAATAAAATGTGTGTATATAGAAAGAAAAATTTATTTTAAGGAAATGGCTCATGTGATTATGAAGGCTGGAAAATCTAAAAAATCTGGAGAGTGGGCCAGCAAGGTGGAGAACCGGTGTTGCCATTCTAGTCAGAAGGCAGTCTGTGGGCAGAATTCCTTCTTCTTCAGTTTTTGTTCTATTGAGGCTTTTAACTGATTTGATAAGGCCCACTCATATTATGGAAGGTATTCTGATTTACTCAACATCTACTGACTTAAACATTAATATAATTTACTACAAATAACTTCACAGACACATCTAAAATACAGTTTGACAAAATATCTGGGTACCACGGCCTAATCAAGTTGACTCACAAAATTAACCATCACACATTACACGAATATCATCCTCAACAGATGCTAACGAGAGCAGTGGTTAAGATCACAAGTTTTGGAGCCAGGTAGAAATGTATTCAAACTCTGACTCTTCAACTTATTAACTCTATGAAAGCTATGTAAATTTTTAAAATCTTATCTGTAAACAGGAATCAAGATGCCCACAGCAAAGGTTTGATAGGATTATTGTAAGAAGAAAATTAAATCATGATGCAGTTGACATGTTTACAATCGGACCTGGCATACCCTGTGTATTCAATAACTAATAGCATCTTTTCCTGGTGAAAACAAAACAAGAAGTCTGGTTAAAAGAGGACAAGCCCAGATTTGTTGATAGATCTGCCTCGGCTGGCTCCTAACCCATCTTAAATTATCACTCTAAGTAAAGCCTTTCTTTTAATTGTTTAAATAAAATAAAGAAAATACTCCATTTATATTTCGTATCATGCACCTCCCAACCAGTATCTCTCCATATACCTTTACTCCCTTGTCTGTCTGCTCACTGCTATTCTCTTCCGCACATTTTTGCCAGGTACAAGTCAGTAGAAGTCACAAGAATAACAAAGGAAAAGAAAAGCGTTCTGCATTTCCATTCTTGTAAGCACAAAACTTAATCATACTTTCTTTCTCAGTAAAGAGGCAAAGTTAGTCAGCTCTGCGTTTGAACATGTTCTCCCTGAATAAATAAATAGTTGAGATGGGAATGTTGATTAAGGTATTTGAACAGAAGTGTATTAGTGAAGCTTTCAAAAAATGACTATTCCTTCATTTCTGTACAGTTATACCCACAAGTATACATACATCTGCACACTCACAGTTCATACTAGTGTTGTAGAATATCCTAGAAGTGGCACGTTTCTTTACAAATGAAGCGACAGCTTTCATTTGCATGTTAATCTTCAAATTGATTTTGCAACAATCCATTTCTGTTCCCAACCTACATCCTCAAAAAAACTGCAAAGTGCTGAATGACAGAATAAAAAATGTTTTGACTTTAGACTTTACCCAAGCTCACTATAATTTTATGTGAACATGGACATTGCTCCTAGATTAGGTAGTTCAGATAACAATTTATCATTATTCTTAGTAAACATGTAGTTTACACTAACAACAGCTACTACATCAACAAGAAGTCTCCTAGAAAGTCATATGAAGTTCACAAAATCTGGGGTACGGACCATCAAAGACTAATTGTGTTGCAAATGTATTATTATGTTTGTGTAGCTGAAAGAGCCCTGGACTAGGAGACTAAGGTGCAGGTTCCAGTTCTTGATCTATCATCAACTGCTAATCTTAAATCAGCCAAATAAACTTTCTGGGCATCGATATTGATCCTGGCATGAGGATCCTGGTGAAAGTTAATTGAAATATCATTAAGTGAAAGCATTTTATAAACTTAACTTATAGATTAGTAGAAATGGCTAGTAATGGTAGCTAATATTTATTGAGCACTAAGTACGTACCAGATATTCTTTTTGTTCCGTTTGTGTGTCACAAGTGTGTATTTGTGTGTGTGTGTGCGTGCATGCGTTTCTCAATAAAGTAACTGGACAAGATGACAGCAATAGTAAGTGCTAGAAACGGGCTTCAAATTCAGGCATTCAGGCTTCAGGAGTCCAGTCTTCAAGGTTAGGGCTTGAAAGACTGTTGACATTGGAGAGCCTACACTGGCTAGGTTTGCCGAAGAAAACACTGAGGCAAAGCAAATGTAAAATTCACACTATAAAACACTAGACACATACATTTCTCATATCATCAGTGTCAATGTTTTTTTTTTTCTCTGAAGGGAGACGAGGGCCAGGAGAATACTACTTGGGAAAGTGGTAACCAGAGTGGGATGGCAGACACACAGGAAGGTTAACAGGTGGGAGTGTTATGAAGACAGATTGTGGGGCTGATAGGAAAAAGAACATGAAAGATATAGATAAGAAAAGAATATAGAACCTTAAAGAGGTGAAAACTTTATTTCTTTGTTTGCTTTTTCCACGTGTTATTCTAGGAGAGATAGCAGAAAGCTGTAAAGTTCAGTGTGAATTTCAGAGTCAGGCCTGAGCCCAAATCCCTGGTTTATGTAGGTCATGAAGCAAGGCATAATTAACTCGGAGAATTTCCACTCCACACTGAGATTAATACATGGTCTTTTTTTCTTTCTTGATATACTCTTTTGAGCCCTTTTAATACTTATCTGCCACCACGGATACAATGAGAAATCATGAGAAAATTAACAAGACAATGCTTTTAAGATTTTCCTGACAAGTTTCAAAAGCACACCTAACTACAGATGCTTATCTGTGATGAACTATTGAACCTTGAGAGTGTGACTGGTTGAATCTTGTATATGGCGAATAATAGCTATAGTAGTCTAACAGTTGACGACTTCCAAGGAAGTCATGGTGATGGTAAATATTAGCCTTCACCAAAATAATTTGGTTTATTTTTTGGTCATTTCATTTAGAAAGTTCCTGTATTTTGAATGTAGATCAATAATACGTAACTCTCGAAAAGTCAGAGAAATAAATATTAATTTTATTTAAAAAGAAATCAGAGGATGGGAAATTGACTAATATACTGTATTAAGTACAAAGAAGATAAAAAAACAGAAGAAATAATCCAATCACTTATAATATTAAAAATCCACCTTTTTGATTTATTTCAAATATCACAATCCAGAGAAAGATAAATTATTTGTGTTGGGTTATTTATTTATTCTATTTTTAAAATAATGGCTTTTTTTAGTACTATCCTCAAGCATAAGTATAAAAAAATAGAAAATATTAACTAAGTTTTATAATAGTCAATACTGTTATAATTTTATAGCCAAAATAGTAACTAAGTTTTATAACAGTCAATACTGTTATAATTTTATAGCCAAAATAGTACACGAAAATAGCTTATTAAAGTACAACTATGTTAAAAGTCTTTTTTTGGTGAATTCTAACTTTTAAAAGCCACTTAGCATTGGGCCCTGATAGCCAGGAAGTAGGTTTAAGTCAAACTGACCCAGGGCTATAATCTTATTTCTGACAGAGAAAAATAAGACTGTGGTAATCATTGGCACTATTTTACCAAGAACAGCAGAGCTGTATTTATTACCATCCTGGAGAGTCATTTCATGAGCAGTACTGTTTATTTCTTTGCAGGCTTCACTCCTGGGGGAAGTTGATAACATCTGTAAATCTTTCGAAATAACAGAAGTCCTATGCAATGTAAAGACATAATACTAAAGAGAATAACTATCATTTCTTAAGCACTTATTATAGGCCTGTAATTACATACATTTTCTCATTTAATTATCATAACAACGTTTGGGGGGGGCATTATTATCCTCATTATACAGATGGGGAAACTGAGACCTCAAGAATTTATAAAACTTGTTTAATGGTGTTATTTATCCCATAACTACTACAATAATCATGCCTGTAGTCGTTATTAAAAAGTAAAATGACTTGATCCTAGAAATGCGTTTTACCATGAAAGCTAGAAGCTCATTGTTTCGCACAACAGAACATCTCATTCACTGAAAAGTTAACGCCCATCTGTGATTTTGCAAAAGGTAGAAAGCAATTCCAGTAAAGCATGCAGGAATCTTGACATTTGGTCATTCAAATATATACTTTCATACATTTGTATGAAAACAATTCCCTAGGAATAGTAAATCTCAAAACTGTGATTTAAAGAAAAAAGTCCATCCATGATATAAATGATTGCCCTCAAATAGGAACCTCTGTATTTATAAATGATCGTTGTTCACTGTGCCTAAAATCTCCTGACTGAACATGTTTTTCAATCAGAATTGAACGATTACCCAGGCAGTGCAGTGGTGGGGACTTACTTTCCACAGAACGCTGGATAGGTAGGTTACCTCTGAATAATGAAATCTGTGCCTACAACATAATTCCGCTGTTTAGAGTCCTCTTGCTTCAAACATCCATGCCTCTCCCTGGACATCTATAAACAAATGGAATATTTTTCCCTTTTGAGAAACCTAAAAAATATAATAATAAATTAACCTAATTTGAGCATCACAATGGAAATAAAATGATTCTCAATGAACTACATGCCATTTTAAAATAATGTCTTTGGCCAGTTTGAAATATATGACATGTAACCTGCGCTTTTTTCCTAATGACAAGTGCAACACCATCTGCCACGTACTCAAGTCCATTCTTTTTTTTTTTTTCTTTTTCTTTCCTAGCTCTTATCTCTTTTGTGTCAAACCTCTCACTGTGCAGTGTTACTCTCACAAAAGTCAATGGGTGTTTATTGTTGTTTTTTACCACTTAAATAAAGCATTATGAAAAGAAAACATGTTTTCAAAAAACTAAGATCATTGATACTCACACACATACACACACACAGCAATTTTTGAAATAAATTAATCAAAGCTGTTCTGTTCTCTACTCAGATTGACAAGAGACTATTTGTAATTTTGTCTAATGCCTTTTATAAATTTTTTTTTTAAAACCCATTATTTTTTAATTCTTAAGGATGAACAGTTATATCTTTTTTGGAAAAACATAACAAACACACCAATCTGGAAAGAAAAACATTTAAGTCTTGCTTCTGAAATATGTTTAAAACCATTTAAGAATGTTCTATTTAGAATCTTAAAACTTGAATGTATATTTAATATCTCGATTTCTGAAAAAGGAATGTAATGTTTAAATCTTAGCAAATTGTTGAGAAATTAGTCAGAAATACACTAAGTCCTAGAAGTGATAAATTACGTCTATTGCAAACAAAGTGTTTCAATGAGTTTAGCAATATGTTTGCAGAAAGGAGGCCCTGTCTGATGGGGCCTCTCTAAATTCTAAGATTCCCATATTATTTTCATTTTAATCAGAATAAAATTTACCCTGGTACAGCACAGATTTCAGATACCTTCCATTGTTCCATGGAACAGATGTTTTGGAATTCACATAATGACCGACAGATTTCCTTTCTGAAAGTTTTCTAGAATGAAGGTTTTGATCAAACTAGTCATGCCTGTTTTAAAACTTTTCACTCATCAGGACAATATTTGCATTTTTGTGCTTATCTGTCAATCTTATCTCAATAAAAGTCAAGTTTTTAACTTAACTATATATCCCATTTTTTCCCCCCCAAATCACATTCTTAACATTTGGAGTATTGGATCACCAAGATTGAAAATAAGGTCTAATATTTTTTGAGTTATCATCTCAAATAATACACAGATGAGGAAATCTATTAATTGAAATTCATTATAAAGACTTTTGAATAACTGGCACCCCAACCTCTAAACATGCAAGAGACCCAAATGGATAACTTTTCCTAGATTAAGCTTTTAGGCCCCCTGGAAGGCATTCATGGCATAAAAGGGATACTTGTCTATCATGTACCCTTAAGAAAGTAAGACGAATCATCCCTGTGTCTAGGCTGATACCCACGAACCTCCTCACCAACCATACAACTGTGAGCCAATCCTTTTCAGATGTCTTGGTCTGGATTATTGAGGAGATTGTTGAGAGTTTGGCTATTTTTTGTAATCATCTGATATTGCTGTTTACTTAGCCTGACCCATCCATTCCCTGGGTGTGAGGTATTTTCAGAGGCACACTGACTCATTCAAGCACTAAAGTACCATTTAGGGCATTGCAGCAGTAATCTTCTAAATGCCACCTGGGACTGCACTTAGCCGAGTAAATATCCCCGGTTCCTGTCTTTGATTTCCTTGAATCTGAGGAGGGACAATGCATGCCCTTTGCAATAAAAAAGTCTGTATCCAGTCTTGTTTGAGAGTTGGAACTCAAAAATTTCCAAAGGTTTCTGTTACCTAACTTTAACTCCCATTACCCCAGTGGACCAAATAGATTATTTTCTGATTTTACATACTTCTAAAAAATAAATGCGTAGGGCTCTGCTCTTGGAGCTGAGTATAGAAGAAACTAGATTTGCCAAAGAAAATTCGCTACTTTTAAGTCTTCTCTGACTATAAAATAGCTATCATTAAAACCTGCTTGCATAGAACTAGTATATCTATCCAAAGAATGGGCTATAAGTTTACCTAGAGTTTTCCCCAACAGATTTCTACAAATATATATATTGTCATATTTGCATAATATCTGAAATCCAAGAAATCAGTTACAAAGAAGACGTATTTCCTGTTTCTTAAAGAGGTGACAATTTAATTGGAGACTATTTAATTCTACGTGACAGCTATTATCAGGGTGGCACTGGAGCCCAGAGATTGCATTTTATGCAAATTTAGGGTATTTCAAGTGGATGAGATTTTTAGAGGAATACTTCCTTACTAGTAAAATTATGCTTAAGATAACTTTTACTGTATATAGCATGGCTACAAGAAAAAAATATTTCTATCATTCAGGCTAATTACTAAGATACTTGCTTCAGGCTTTATATGGAATCTCTAGTTAGGTAAGCACTGCTTTGAAGCAGATTTCCTATCAGAACCAAATCTAACTTTTATAAGAAAAGGAGATCTTTAAACAATAAAAATTAATCTTGACTTTTTAATGTATATACATAAAATGTATATACTCTATGTTTTATGTATATAAAACATAGAACTCAGATTTCTCATCTCTTATTATTATATTCTCTATTACTCTATGTTTTATGTATATAAAACATAGAGTAATAGAGAATATAATAATAAGAGATGAGAAATCTGAGTTCTATTCTGCCATGACTGACTTCGGTCAAGCCATTAGACCTCCTTGATACCAAGTTTTCAAGGGAAAATTATAAGAACTTTGAAATCAGAAAAACCTATGTTTGAATCTCATCTCTGCCCTGTATTAGTTGGGCAAACTTAAGCAAGTTCAAAATGTATCTGTTTGCTTTCTAATTTTTACCTTGGAGATAACAAACTCTCTGAAAGAGTTGTTTTGTGAATGAAAAGAGAAAACATAAAATTTCTTACACCATAAGCTCTAAATAAATGTTAATGTCTCCTTGTGAATATCCAGATAAAAATATTTTGAAGGAAGTATAAACTTTATTCAAATTTAAGAGATTATCATTATTATTTATAGTCTATATTTAATAACTAAAAATTAAAAACCATAGAGAAGAATATTCTTAGCCAAGAAGTGTTAATAATTTTATGGCTGGGAATATAGTTTCAATATCTACCACCAAGTTTAGTCATCTGTTTGTTCTTAAATGAGATGTTTTATCTTGATTAGAATGACCTAGCTTAATTTTGTGTCGGTCTACAATTTAAAAAATGTCAAAATTGCACACCTTGCAATTCTCGGCAAGAAATCAGGTTCAGACAATGTAAGTGCCAGTACTATGTACCTACATTTACAACAAATTTTTAAATTTTACTTTAAGAAACGATTACCTTAAACATAGACATATGAACATAATTCTAATCATTAAATGTCACATGTCCTGTTATGGGCCATGGTTGGTACACACACACATACACACACACATACACACACACACACATACATACACACACACACACACACATAACAAGACCCTCAATAATCCTAATAATAAAATCACTTCATATTATAATATATAGAATACATAAAATGCTGGGGTATAGCCAAGTATGTCAATGAGTTTGCAGCATTCAGAAAACCTTCAAGATTCTATATTTTTATATAATTTTGATTCATCCTAGGCTTAATTGCTCCTGTTCCTAGCGGTTCTAACTCCGTTTTTCTCATCTCCAGCCATTACAACCCACAAAAGCTATGAAAAGCTCTCTCTTGTAGAAACTACAAAGTGTTAAAGACTTAGTAGTATTTAATAAAGATTTTCCTCCTAGATGAATTGAAAGAAAACCCTTACAGAGGAAAAACCACAATAAATATTGGCAGCATTTCAAAGCAGCTTTTGATAGCAACTGAAGCATTGCTAATTATCTGATTGTGGGGATCTCTAATTATCTACTCTTCACTATATGGGACAGTATCTTAAGTGTGTCATCTGTCTAAAATCTATTTTATTAAAAATAAAGGCATTGGCGAGGTTGTTGGATGTGGCCGAGTGAGTGGCCAGAATGGAATGACATTCAAATCTCTACTGGGTAGCTGTGAACATGTCTCTCTGATAGGTGCTCTGAGTGACACGAGAATATATACAAGTCAAGGAGTGTACACTCAAGAAGAGCTGGACCTTACCACAATTAACTATTGTACCAAGTACAAAGTGGCACTCAATAAATGTTCTTTTAATGAATGTGCCATTGCCAGTGTTCTGACAGGAATATAAACAACACACTAAGGGAACGTAAGAAAAGTGAAATATATGTGCTGGAAGATTGGAGAGGAAGTGGCCTTTGGACTGAACCTTGGAGAACTAGTAAAATTTTAACAGGGAAAGATAAACTAGAAGAAATGTGTGCAAAAACAGGAATGTAAGAGAGTCTGTGTCTACATGAGCCCTTTAAATGGTAGCCTAGCACTGTTGCTTTGCTTCACAAGCTCAGTGCATCGCTTAGTCAGAAAAAAAAAAAAAATCTAACTTCCTCTCTGATTGTTAAAATAAAAGATGATTTGTCTGCTGATTTACTCAAACTTCTTTGAGTTCCAGCTTCCTTGTATATAAACTAAGGATTATAACCCACATCATGAATGGGTATCTGACCATTGTCTGAGATGGTATGCTTGTGACAGTGTCCTATACCTACAAGGGCTCCCAGTAAACTATAATAGTAGCAATTCCAGCAATAACAGCTATAAATTTCTTGAAACTTTAGATTTGTTTAAAGAATAATTGTGAAAATACTTAAACATAATCAAAGCAACTATTTTTTTTTTAATTCAGTTTAGCTGTACTCTCATGGTAATTTTTTTTCTTTTTTAGACCTTTTAGATTTTTCTCTCAAGTTAAGGGCAGGCATAATGTTCAATTTGGTGTTCTCAGGGTCTTACACATGTATTCTAACTTAGATCAACTGACACACATCTTAAAGATTATAAAACATGTCTCCATGATTCATGTAACACAAGGGTGGCTTCATCTGATATTAACTCTTATTAGAATAGTCATCTGTGGTATCACATTTCAGAGAACTTACAGTGAAAGGCTTTTGGTTATAAATATTTATGATATGTGTTATAAAATGGTATAATATTTTTTTAAATGTATTTATAGATAAACTCATAAAATATCTAGACTTCAGGCTTGGCTAAAATGTTAAAGTATAAAAAATGTCATCTGAAAAAGGCAAAAATTGGAATGCCTAGGCATTCTCTGATTCATTGTTTAGAACAAAATAGCACTTTCATTATTAAATGCTTACCAACATAATAAGCCATATATCAATTGTTTCATATGCATTAAAGTATATAAACCAAAGTGGATTACTTTGAAAAATATTACTTCTATTTGCCAGTCAAAAGAGTATTGAGATTTCAGCCTCAAATTAGAAAATATAAATCAAATTTAGTAGCTAAGAGTGGAAATTTTTAATTGAAAAACATTGAATAGGTGACCATAATTTAAAAAAGTATTCCTCATTAAAAATACTTTTATAGTCAAAAGAAAGAAACTAAAATTCACCTATATATTCTCAAAGTATAAAAATAAGAAAGGGGTGCATATCATCCTACCCTTGGAATCATTTGATGTCATTTGGGGGTGATTTGACAGACACACTTACATAGCAGCAGAAAAAAAAAAATGGTACTAGTTAAGTGTCTGAAATTATTATTGTCTCCATAGGAGAGAACAATAATGTTTACTGTGTACAAAGCATTTTGACTAAATGTGGTGATTTTCTCCATTTTCTTCCATCTTTAACTTTCCCAGATTGGAGATGTTGCTTGCCCTGGAAGTTCTGGCCAAAGGACAAGAGATTATAAAACAAGATATTGAGTGAGAAATAAAAGAAAAAACTTATCATACTTTTTCTGAAATATTTTTTTATTATGAAAACATAAGAGAAAAATCTTAAAATTGACGAGCCTTAGTCACAAAAGAAAAACGTATGTAAGATTTAGTTTTCAAAACAAGATTCCTTTGTGTAACTGTAGAGTCCACTAGCACACACACACACGGAGACACACACACATAGACACACACACACACGCGCACACACACTCTCTCAATATTTCTGTGGCCTAATATGAAAGCAAACCCTACCCTACATAGTAGTATAATTTCTTTCTTTTTCAGAGTTACTGTATAATAAAAGATGAAGACAAAGTAGTTTTTCTCTCTGTGGCTGATGCTAACACTGAATTATTTTGGAAGATTGCAAAATAGTGGCAATATTAATTAAAAAGTCAACAATTATCATCCATGTAGTATTTTAGTATTTTACAGAGTGTTTGCTTCTATTTTATCTCATTTAGTCTCTGAAATTCTAGGATAATTTGAATAGGTGTTTTTATCATTTCTAATATATAAATGAGGAACTAGAAATTTGGAGAGATGAAACAACTTTCCCAAGGTCACGTGCTACAGGTGGAACTCAGGACTCTGTCCCATGATCCATCCTCTTCTAAGTCTCCTATAAGCTTCCACATAAAGTATAAATCCCTCCTCCCTATACATACAACTCAACTTTTGAAAGATTTGGGGAAATATTTAAAATATATGAATTATATTTAGAAATTCCTTTTTTTTTTCCAGCAACTAAGTTATTTTTCCCTCTCATAAAGCTTATCAAGCTTTCAGGTTACCTTAAGAATTGTTGTCAAGTTTGCTGTTAAGTAGAAAACTTATGGAGAGGTATTCTAATAAAACAAAATTATTTATATCTTTCATCTGTTATCACTCAAACACCAAACACTAATAGTGATATAAACCCCCATATTGAAATCATGAGAGCAGATGCTCTAAATTTCTGTTGTCTGATACAGTAGCCACTAACCACATGTGACTATTAAAATTTAAATTAAATTTAATAAGTTAAATGACATAAAATTGGCAGTTCCTCTATCACACTAATCCTGTATCAAGAGCTCTGTAGCCACAAGGGGCTAATGACTATAGTATTGAACATCACAGATGTAGAACATTTCCATCACTGCAAAAAGTTCTGTTGGGACATAGGCCTTAATTCTAGCTATTGTCATTAGTGTCAACCTATATCATTCTCAACTCTACAGAGCTGTCCTCTGGAATGAATGGTATCAGAGAGAGAGAGAGAGAGAGAGAGAGAGAGAGAGAGAGAGAGACAGAGAGAGAGGTGTGTGTGTGTGTGTGTGTAAAACAAACCATGATTCTACTCTCCCAGAAAATGCTAAGAAAACCAGCAAGTTACAAATAATCATGAGATATTTATGTAGAAAGAGACCCAAATCTCTATGTTAATATCAGTCAACTCTTAAGACCATTTTAGTGATGCGCTGTAATATTAACAGCTTTTTTGATAGGTTAAACAGAGCATCTTCAGTTTCTGGGATTTTGTGGATATAGAGAGATCAAATGAGAGGGATTAGTCTCTGGAGATGGAGTAGTCGAGACAGGGACAAGGAGATGAGATTCTTTCCATGAGAGAGGCCCATGGGAAAAAGCCAGGTCGGTCTAAGAAGCACCCAGGGAATATGTTCCATCAGCTCCATTTGAGAATTTTCTTTAAAGAACCAAATGGTTGCCTTGGATGAGAGGATGAAAATAGGGAAAAGATGAAAAACTAAGTAGAAAGGACTGAATATTGTTCTTACTGAACTGTCTGCTGCAGATGGCCAGGCATTGCTGAACTTTGAAAGTAGGTTAATCTGAAGAGGCAGTGGTTTAGGGAACTGGAAAGCATCCATGCCAGAATCCTCCATCTGTTACTTCCTACCTCTCTAGCTTTCATCACATTTAACATCTTTGAGACTTAGTTTCAGATCTCATTTGTTCTACTGAAAGCTAGACATGTTAAGGGTATGGTGCTTAGGAGGGTGACAAAGATGATTAAACACAAATAACTCACACAAATAGATAATTATCACATAATTCCATGAATGCAATGACAGACATATGCACAGAGATCTCCAAAATCTTGAAAGACTGTGGTGTAAGATGCAGTGTCTGGGCTAAATCATTAAGCATGAAGAGCAGTTGAGGAAGGGATAGATAATTCATGGAGAGAAGGAAGCATGCATGAAAGAAAGGAGGAAGCTATTCACATATAAAAAAACATTTATATATTTAAAAAATTCTTTCCCAATGTGAAAGGACAGAGACATTTATAAAACAGGAAAACATTCTATGCCTGAACAGGCAGAGTTAAATGGAGTAGAGAAAAATCATTGTTTGAAAAGGCAAGCAAAAAAAAAAAAGTGGCTGGAAATGCCAAATAAATTCTATCCTACTAAGAAACCCTTTTTTTTTTTTTTTTTTCTTTGCATACTGCCTCAGCCTTTACAGTTGCATTTGCACAAGACAAAGTAGCATTGGTGCTCATGAAAATTACCTCTCCTTTCTGGTCAGACAGATTGCACCAGCAAATCTCTGATAACAGACACACTAGGCACGCAAGCCTTTCAGATCTCAGCAACCAGCAGTCCCCCACATCGAGACTTCTCATTGCCCTGCCTGTTGTCACTGCCACCAGTACTAGGAACCCCTTTCCCTTGCTCTCAAAATTAAGGCTGCACAATGTTTTACCCCTTCCTCTGCATGGCCATTTCGAATTATTGAGAAAGATTGGATTTCCTTAGATTTAAATATCACTCAGAACCTACAGACTCATTATTCACTCTTTCTGATTCCAGATGTCTCGTGAGGCTGTAGTTTTTGGTGTCTAGACATCTGCTATTTGGAACCTTAAGGCCCCTGGAGTGACGTTCAGAGAACAGTAACTCACTGTCTGCCCCCTAGAGAGACTGCCATGTGAGTCATTGGCCTATTCTCTTGAGGGACTGCTCTTTCTTTCTGGAAGCAAGAGATGAGACGAGAGCTGCCCCACCTGGTGATCTCCATTTAATTTTTTTATTAATAACAACAACAACAAAAACTGAAAAAAACATTAACTCATTTCGGACACTATTTGCTATCGGTTATTTTTGACAATTAAATGACAGCCCTTAAATTAAGGCTTCTTGAGACTTAACAAGTTTATGGATTGTTGGTGGATAAGGACTTATAGAAAGGGAAAGAAAGTTTTATTTGTAATCACAATTATTCTCTTTACTGTCCCTACCACCACTGCCACCTAGAAGCAGTAAGAAAAGATTAGCATCACCTTCACTTGGAGAAGGGACTTGGGCCTATGGCAAACACCAGCAAATTTTGGCCTGCAGGCCAAAGCCAGCTCATCACCTGTTTTATCAATAAAATTTTGTGCAACACAGCAATACTCATTTGTTTACATATCGTCTATGGCTGTTATTATGTTGGTAAAAGTTTGAGCAATTACAACAGAGACCATATGATCCACAAAGCCTAAAATATTTACTACGTGGCTCTTTACAGAAAAAGTTTAACTTGACCCAAGGTAAAGCAGAGACTCGCATTGGAAACAGTTTGCCCAATATTTATCATGTTTTAGTTCATTTGACAAACACTTATGGAGCACTTCCAGGGTACTAGCCTCTGAGAACACAACAGAGAATAGAACCCATATAGTCTTTTTCTTCAAAAGCTTACGATTTTCTCAGGCTTTATTGCAATGGTCCCTATTCAACATTTTTTTTTTCTTCTGTGTAATTAACATAACACATTAATAGGCATAGAAGATTATTACCAAATAAAATAAAGCATACCCAGTTAAATTCAGCAAATATTTATTAAGTTTAAATAGCAACTATGAATGAAGCCAAATGTTATGTAATTATTCTCTCTCTAAATGGTACATCAAGAGAAGACCAGAGAGAAGTGTTCAATGGATTTAGAGTGTTTTAATCTCAATATGAAGTCAACATAGGGTTGTGATGGGTAGAGGTGATGGACATTAAGCATTAGAACAAAGCCATCACTGATATGAAATGTATGTTTCAAGCTACCTAAAAATAATGCTAACAATTCATTTTTTTAAACAATAATAATAATAGTAATAGTAATAATAATGGGAGATATAAATAAGAAGAGAAAAATTCTTCTTCCATTCTAGTGGAAAGGAGTAAAGGAGAATCTGTACCTAGTGCACAGAGGGAAAAAACAAGTTGAATAATTTATGAGTGTTGAGAAATATGAGGAGTGCTCTGTGTACAAATATATATCTCCTACTAAAAACATCTGGCTTAACAAATCCAAGCCCTTAGTCTTGTGATAACAAGAAAAGATAATAAGAAGGAGAAAATCTGGCAGTGGCTGAACTTGTCACATCTATGTAAGACCTAGACCCAGAGTGTTCACGTGGGCAAAATGGAAACCCTTCTACCAGCATAACAGTGAGTTCTGCACAGCCTGTCCCTAGTGACAGAGAGGCATGTGAAAGGAGGCATCGTGTTTGCTGTCTAAAATAGATGGTAGCATTAATCCTTCTCATCAAACGAATATTTGTGTTCACGAACAACAGCAGATATGTAACTCACACACAGAGATAATGGATAAAACCAAACACAGAGACGAGTGTTTTAAAATCAAGTCTGGATTACATTAGCTAAATCTTAAGCTAAGCCTAAATTTGAAACATAAATAAAAAATGTTTGTTTTTTTTTTTTTTCAAGCGACCCCAAAAGGGACTTCATCAGGTCTTTAGTTTGTCACAGTAGCAGACTGCAGATTTCTCTTCTCAAGCATTTCCCATGAAGGATTTTCTGCTTTGTCACACATGTTCCCATTCACTGGTTCAGTGCCCTGGCAAAACCAGAGATTCTAAACTTGTCCGGAAAAGGGTTTCATAATTCATCATGCATATCACTCTGCTTGGCACCAAGAACAGTAGCCTGATCCAAGCACATGCTCTTGGACATTCACGGTTGACTGAAGGCACCAGATTTTTGATAAACTAATGTAGGACAAAGGGAAAGAGCCTGATAGCACAGCCCCTGTGACTGAGATGGAGGAAAGAAAAAGAGAGATTGAGATTGAAGAGGGGTGAGGGTCTCCCCTTGATGGGTGTCCCTTGAGACAAATGTATGAGTGCATTGGCTGAGAAAGGTTGCTCCCTGCAGCAAGGTGGTGAGGGTGGGGTTTACTAGAAGAATGGTGAAAGACTTGAAAGGATGAGAGTGAAGGAAGGGAAAAGGGGGAAAGGTAAGCCTGGTGAGAGAGCAAATGTTCCAGGACAGATCATTTTGGAAAACATAATGCCTGCCAGTCAGCCCAGGAAGTTCATGTTGAGGGCCATCCTCAATATAGGGCATCTGTTAACCTTGGCTTTGACAAGGCTAGGGGAGGGGAAAAGGGGGTAATGGAAATGATGCATGGGCTCCACGTCATGCTAATGTTCTCTGAAAGTGCCAATTTGTCTACAGAGGTAAAATATTCTGAAAAGTTTCCCATTTCCACTGTTTTCATAATGATTTCAGCAATGAACCATCTGAATTCAAAATTAAGATTTACTTTGTTTGAAATATTTCACCTTAGAAAGATAGAGCAGAATCATAAGAAAGGAATATATTTAACTATTGTTGTTAAATCTAAGTATTCAGTCAGCCGCCTTCTCCTGCTGAATATTCAATTGGAGAGTCACAGAGGACAAAGAGAAAAATAAATGCATTTCTGATTAGAAAATGCAAATTAATGCCTGCATTCTGCCTAAATTCCTCCAATATATTCTTTTAGTTGTTTTCTTTCATTACCATCTAACTAGAAAACTTATATAATTTCTTTTGGTAGGTAGGTGAGTGGGAGTCTCTTTGTAAATTTCCTTATTTAAAAAAATTGTACTAATAATTAAAGAAATGTAAATTAAAGCTAGAAAATAACATTCCTCCTATCAAAATGGTGAAGCTCCAAAACACTGATCATTCTCCAGGTTGGCATAGTTGTAACAAAACAGAAACTCCAAATAGTCTTGATGGCCTTATTTATTGATATCACAGTTTGAAAGAACGATTTGGAAATTTATCTACACTTTAAATCCTTTTATCCCAAGAATTTCACATTGTTGGAAATACTTTACAAAGATAGTTGCCCAATTGATCCAACATATATGAACAAGAGCGTTCATTACTGAATATTGCATAAGTGCAAAGAACTGGAAACGATTAAAATGTCCACCATGAGAGAACTGGCTTATTAAGTTACGGTATGTCCTTTCAACAAAAATCCTGAACAGCATTTAAATGAGCTACATTTACATGGTTTGGCATGTATTATATGTTCTTTCAGTATATTAAATGGGGAGAAAAAAAAGAGTCACAAAATAACATTATGATTTGATTATTCTGATCTTATTTTTTTTTTATGACCAATGAATAGATCTCATGAATATTTCTTAGGACTGTTATGCAAAAAAGAAAATCTGGAAGAATTCACAATAAAATGTAAGCAGTGACTATTTCTGGAAAATTCAACAGAGTTGGGGGACTTTTGACAGAGATAAGAGATTTTTACTTTTTCTTCCTATTATACTATATTTTTCCTTTGTTTTTTACAAGCCTGTTTTCTTTCATAATTAAAAAAAAAAGTCAATGTATTTACTCAGATATTTTAATTCACTTTTTTCAGGAAAACCCTGGAATTTTCAGATTCTTCCAAGGAAGAATAAGACTGAAAAGTATAAGACTCCGTATCTGAAAAGTATAACACTTACCATGCAGTACCAATCCCGCCACTTTCTTTTAATTATTTTTACTCTAGGCTCCCAAAAGCCCCTGGGATTTATAGCATCCTCTCAAGTGAGCTCTTTTTCTTCACCATAGGTACTTCTACCAACACCACACAGAAAGAGGAGGACACTGAGTAGCAGAGCAGAGAGGATGAATGATTTGCCAAAGGTCATGCATGTGCAAGTTGGAAGATGTGTTATTGACAGGATTTTAATTGCTTGTCTAAGGCTGCATAGTTAGGAATACCCCAGAGAATGGAATTAAGCATATATTTTTATTAAAATTAGAACATCAGAAGGAATATTTTTCTATTCCAAGACATATATTGCTTGAAAAGGACCATTACTGATGATGCTTGTCCATGTTAGTAAACTAGATCTCATGCTGCCTTGATTGTAAGTAAATAATTTCTCAGAACATTGTGTCTAGAAGAGCTTAGTTGCCTTAATTGCTTGCATCATAGCTCATCAGTCTATCAAACACATTGGTAGAAAAGCCCAACAGCAGATTTAATTGTCTTACTAAAAGAATATTATAACAACTTGTGTTATCTCTGGTTATAGCTAAGCATAAATTAGGTCAGAATAGTAATTTTTAATTCATCTCCTTATATTTAAATCTAGGAAACCATCTAAAATGGATCAAATTTGCACAGGGCTTAATACACAACTCTTAATTTTGAATTGTTCTGCAAATGAATCACAGAGTATATCTAATTATTATGAATATTTTTAAGAAACCATTTAACTCTCAGAAATTATATTTGTATCCCAACCTTATAACCAATGAAGAATTTGAATGCACTTCAAGTTCTCATGCTAAAAGTAAACTTATCCCTCCCAGCCACAGGTACATACATCATTGTTGTACAGCTCAGAAATCATAGTTCAACTTTCCCCTTAAAGGAGTTTGGGAGCTAGAGGCTGCTATTTACTGTTTTCAGGCAAAATTCTAAAATTTCCCCTACAGTAATTCCAGTTTCAAAATCTCAGATATCTGTTCCAGGAAGCCTGTGCCATAAGCACACTCTCAGCTGACAAAGAATTGTAGGATAAAGAAAGAGGAAAGTCTAACCCTTTTTAAGTCTTTGGAATATCTTTTATCAAATGTGTCTTAATCTAAACATGGCTCAAGCTAAGACAAAAGGTAAAACACACTTAAAATTACAACATACTTAAACAGGAAATGTCTTTGATCTGCTGCTTTTTTGTTTTCCTGTTTTCCAGAGAAAACATCAATCTTAATAAACTTTTCAAAATTCTCCATGAATAATATAAATAAATCTAGATTACAGCTTTAAGCATTAAGTACTTAAAATTTCCCCCTCTTTGAATATGGACACTTTAGTCACTGGCCTGGGGAAACCTGTGATCTCACTGTTGTTTCGTTTTAAAAATTCATTGGATTTTTTATCTTTGTTTTTGTTTATTGTTTTCCCATATGAAGAAATATTTAATTTAAAAATGAGCTTCTATTGGTATATTTGGGACTGCCTCATTACATCTTTCAGAACATTAAATTCTCCATCTTTTATTTTCTTTTCAATAATAAGATAAATCTTGTGGGCCTTTGCCTGAGCTAGACAACGTGGCATTCATTCATTCAAAAACATTTCCCAAGAACCACCTAAAAGTTTCTAAATTCCTTAATAATATTATCCTATTCCATCATGTTTCTTGCTATTTGCATAGTCATTTCATTGGATAGTTTATGATAAATGAAAGTGAAAGGATTTTCCTACACTGACATTTTCACAAGATTTACTTTCTTACTAAAACATATGGACAGTGTCCTCTTGAGACCTTCAGTTGGTCCTAACTTTCTGAGGGGACATGAGTCTGCCCTGGCAGTGTACTGACATTGCTTGCTAATCTCTGTCCTCCTCTGCTGGGATCCCCTCCCACAGTGACTTCCTAAAGACCATCTTCCAGAAAAAATGGTTCTGAGATGTCTCATTCAAGTGTGCAGCCAAAAGCACGAGGGCTTCAGATTCTGTCATACCCAAAGCTTCTATGAGTCATTGAATTTTTCTTCTCTTGTTACCTCCTTACAAGCACTTTACAAATACAACTTGGCCTGCCCAAACTTCCCAGAGTACATTCATCAATGGCTAACAAACATTATTGTTATGGGCTGGATCGTGTCCCTCTGAAATTTGTATATTGAAGTCTTATTCCCCAGCACCTCAGGATGCAGCTGTATTTGGAGATAAGGGCTTGAAAGGTAATTAAGACAAAATGAGATCATATGGGTGGGCCCTAAATCAAAATGATCAGTGTCTCTATAAGAAGAGGAAATTAGGACACAGATTTGTACAGAGGGAAGACCATATAAAAACATACAGAGAAGACGACTATCAACAAGCCAAGTAGAGAGGCCTCAAAGGAAACGCTGCCAACACCTTGAACTCTGACTTCTAGACTCCAGAGTTGTGATAAAATAAATTTCTATTGGTTAAGCTTCTTAGTCTATCGTACTTTGTTATGGAAGTTCTAACAATAGTACAACTGTTTTCCTCTAATTCAACTTTGAGCACCTATTAGAGGCCAAGGGTAAGTATGGTAAGAAATAAAACTGGAGAGAAAGGCTGGGTCAAGATTCTGTATAGTCTTTAAGAAATGGAAAGAAATTAGAATTTATTTTTAATGAGATGTAAGGGGACTATGGGATTCAATACTAAAGATAAATCCTTTGAGAAGGTAAGATTTGAGCCCTTTGATAGAGAGGTAATGTAGATACGCAATGGATTAAAAAATAAATGGGTATGAAAAACATGGACTCAGAGAATATAAGTAATGAAACTACCTATGTCTACCCTCTAAAGATAACCTAAGTAGTACTAGCTGGTATTACAATGAGAAATTATTATGTCTTAATCTGATACAAACATTTCTGCTTCTTCAGTAGAAAAGAAAGAGCAGTGACCTGACATTGACTTAGATCTATTATCTAAATATGCACATTTGTTTCTCTTGTAATGTTGACTACTCATAAAACAAATTATAATTTTTCCACATCTTACATTTAGAATAATTGAAAAATATTTTTTCTGTGGAGACTGGTATTTATGAACTTGCACAATTATGCTATGTAGATATAAAATGGTAGAAAACAGTAAGTCGAGAGATTTTTTTTTTCTTTTGCCATCAAGCATTAGGTACCATTAGCTTTGCATCTTTAGTCAATGACATTTCACAAGTGAAAGCTAAAAATCATATTTGTGCTACCTCGTGATTTTTATTTCTCACATCAGATTTCTCCAGTAAATATGTGAAACTTTAAGTAGGTCATAATAATGGCCAGAGAATATCATCTGCTTGCCAGTGTAATCTTGGAAGATAGCACTACATTTTATAAATAGGAATTTTTGTTTCTGCTCACCTAGGTAAGAGTAGACATAATACAATTGGGATTTCACTCAAAAATTTGCAGTGGTAGCCAGAATCAAGTCTCCAAATAGTCCTGAGATGTTGCCAGAGCATATTAAATATTCACCATTATTTTGCTATTTGTTTGGTTGATTATGGTTGAGATTTTTAATTAAAATTCAGTAAGATAAAGCACAATGTCTAATGAACATTCAAATTATGTGTAATGGATGAGTTATTGAAAGAGTAAATGAAAGTATCATAGCGCAGAAATGCAACTGATTGTCGAGGAGACTAGAACCATGTTCAAGAAAGTTGTCAGGAAATCAAGCTATATCTTTTCTTTGCTTTTATTTTCATTTCATTGTTCTCCTCCGCTAACTGGCCTACTCCGCTGTTCTGTTACCTTCCATGTCCCGGTGCTTCTGAGTTTAAATCTTTTTAACATGTCAATATATTATTATCTATCCACCCCTCAGAGACAGGTTTTTGTTCCCAGTGCTAAATCACTGGGATGATATGATTTGTGCATCTTAAATCAAATGTTCACACAGGGTCCAATTGGCTTTCACATGGAGGACAGATTTTCACATTAAATGTATGGCTCTGGAGTGAATTCTCTAGATAAATGGAAAGCCACTTAGTTTCCAGAGAAAAAGGAATTGTTGTAAGTTGGGCAGATAACCAAAAGGTGTCTTCTGATGATCGATGATGGGAAGAGGAGTGAATTTTACTGAAAGATGAATAAATAAAAGGACATCAGTACAAAATACAAAAGAAAGATGAGAGAATGATGACTGAATAAAAATGAGAGAGTTGAAGTTAATATCATAAAAGAATCATTTATAATTTAGTGGGTTTATCTCTCTGCTCATGGCCCCGAATGGAATTTGATTAAGTTTTGCCAAGTACATATGTTTCAAATTAATTGTATTTTGGATACTTTATTATATTAATCTCATTAATATATGTAAGTGATTTGTTTTCAAGAAATTTATACATATAGTATATACATGAGGATTAAGAAACATGTAAATTTTACCTATGTATATTTTCACATTTTTTGTTATTTCTTGTGCATTTATAAATCAAGAAGAGCACAAAAATCCACTTCAGAATATGTTTTTAACATCCTTTCATCACTGGAGAGTAGCTCGTATTGTTTTAAAAATTAGCTAAAGTTCGATTTCTGCCGAGGAAGCTGAGGATCCAAGATGCTCTAGGCTACAAAGCTTAAGTTTGAAAAAAATTCAACCTGCTGACTTTTATCCTCTCCTTTGGACAAGATAGCTATGGGTAATTCAGGCCTCTGGCTATAAAACATGGACCTGTCCCTCTGCATTATTAATGGATGCTTGATGGGATGAGCTAACAGGGACTTAGATTTCATAGTAAAAAGACCAAAGGAAAATTTCTTGAGGTGGAAAAAGTCTAATGAACAAAAATATGATGATAAGAACAACTAACATATGTAGATTGCTTAAGATATGCTAGGCATTGTGACAAGTACTTTAAATGGTTTATATGATTTAATACCTACAATTAACCTACGGCATGGATACTATCATTACCCCATTTTAAAGATTAGATGACTAAGATTTGAAGAAGTCAAGTAACTACTCAAGGTCACAGCAGCTAAGAATCGAGTGGAACCAAAATTTCATTCTGTATAATAAAATTTATGTATATATGTGTGTGTGTGTGTGTGTGTGTGTGTGTGTGTGTGTATTTTGTTTTTGTTTTTGTTTTTTTTAACACTTACAGCACCTGGTATTCCTAGGTGGTCTCCCATCCAAGTACTAAACAGACCCAACCCAGCTTAGCTTCTGAGATCAGACAAGATCAGACGAGATAGGGCATAATAGAACCTTAGAATATCGTTCTCCTACGGATCATAACTTATACTTTACTGCTTCCTTTACGTTGAAGGTTAAATTCCAGGCAAAACCAAAAGTCATGGAAGTAATGGGCCTGAAATTCTTCTCTCTGTGCTAAACCATTTCTTGATTCGTTTTAAGCATGATATGAAGAAAGGGACATAGGAAAAGTGACACTGGATACAGATAGAATTAAAACCACTTTATAAAATCCACAAAACAAGGACATTAAAAAGATTTTATGTGCATTTATTCCCTGGTTCATATGATGCACAAACAGCATCTAGCTATTATTTGTTCTTCAGCTGTTTCAATTGTTCTGAGACTAAAAGCTGGAATTTCTCATTCATGAATAGGAGAAGAAGCAGCAGGGAGAAAGTGATAGAGAGGTTATGCCAAGACTGTAATTAATACTCTCCAGTAAACACCAAAGAACTACTCCATAAAAGGGAAGGACTTTTCTGACCACCACTTTTCTCTTACTCCATAAGAAAAGAAGAGAGTTCTGGGTAAATTGTAAACCCAGATGGAAATTTACTTACAACCTCCAACCATTTACCGTAAAATCTACCCATGGTGAAATCATATTATCATTTTCTTTTGTTTTATTTTGTATAGAAATAGCACATTTCTTCTTAATCTTTGTATATAAATATTGATACGAATATATAAAGATACAAATATATTAAAAATACTTTAAACAAAAAAGGAATCTGTGTATTTTGCATATTTTCATTATTCTTAAATGAGATAGGCTTATATCTTACAGATAGATCTCTAAAACTTTTATTGTCATACCTTAAAATAATGGTCATAAATTATTATTTTCATCTATTCTTATGAGAAGGAAAAATTAATACATGAGTGTTACAGGAATTTCAGTCCTATTTGTTTATTTTTCCAGTAGTATCTATACACTTTGCTCCCACAAGCTTCCAGATTTGCTCCTAGTGTGTAAATGGAGAAAAGGGAGAGATAGAAATCTCCCAGGGGCACACTAAATATGGGACAAGGGAAACAAGGTCAAAGAGATTTTCATGGGAAAGAGCAGATGGCTTTGGTTTTAGCAGTTAAAACCAAAATCCTGAACCACAAATTCTTTTAACCCTACCGCAGAAGTCTTCGTCAAATATACTCTGGTCTTAAATCAAAGTAAAGAGCACTCGTCATAAGCCTTCTTCCAATGCATGTTTTTTGGGAAATTAATGTATAGATTCAGAGTTGAAAAACATAATTAAGTTGTACTGAATGAAGTATTTTCAAGTATTTTAAAATCCAAATTTGAAGAGAATCTGAATGTATTTATTGGCTTCTTTGCTATGCTTCTTTGCATTGTGTTGAGTGACGTTTTTAGTGATTGTGTTGAGATTACAATGTACATGTTTAACTTTCAGTCTTCTTAGGGTTACTATTGTGCTACTCTACAAAAAATGCAGAAATTTCAACCATATACAACCACTTATCCCTTTCCTCTGTCCTTTACATTATAACTGTCATATTCGTTACATCTTCATATAGTAAATACCTCATAAATAATATTATTACTTTTTCTTTAAATAGTCATATATATCTTAAAGAAATTAAGAATAAAAAATGGTCTTTTATATTTCCCTAGACCTTTTTTAATGCTTTTAATTTCTTCCTAGATATCTGAGTTTCTATCTGCTATTATTTCTCCTAGTTCTGAAAAATTTCCTTTAGCATTTTTTTTTT
>NW_011888851.1:4848768-4920109 GCF_000151845.1 Pteropus vampyrus
CCTAAGTCTGTACGTCGAGTAATTTTAAATTGTGTTCTGAACATAGTGAATAATCTAAGAATAATTTTTGTTGTTCTTACTTTAACAATCAAAAAATTTTGTTATTGTCAAACTGAAAATTCTGTCTTTTAGTAGCAACTAAAATATCAGTTTTATCCTTTTATTTTCAGTTGAAATACTGTAAGTCTGTCCCACCAATTTATGGCTCAGGAGTTAGTCTAAAATTTGGGCGGAATTTATATACAGAATTTGAAGCTTACTGTCTCTGGATCTCTCCTTTCCTGAATTCCTCCTTCACTTTTCCAGCAGCCTTGATTTTCCCCATCTCTGTGCTCTCATTTTTGAGGCCAGAAAAGCTTGAGCCATGTATAAAAATAGGACACTCCCCTGTTATTCCACTCACTCGTGTGTCAACTTCTGCCCAGAATTTGCCCAACTTTCTTTAGTCTCCAGTGCTGTAAAAATTATTATTACTTTTTTTTAATTTGGCCAAAGTTTTAATTATTATCTGTGGGAGGATTGGTCCAGTAAGGGGTTACTCAGCCATAGCAGAAGTTAAACTAGAAGTTATGAAATGTAGACACTTTTCTTATGGCTGAGTAATATTCTGTTGTATATGTGTACTACATCTTCTTTATCCAATCATGTATCGAAGGACGCTTTGGTTGATGAACAAAACAGAGACTCACAGACATGTACAACAGTTTAGTGACTACCAGAGGGAAATGGGAGAAGGGAGAGGTAGATAAGGATAAAGGGGGTGAAATACATAGTGATGGAAGAAGATTTGACTTTGGATGGTGAACACACAATGCAATATACACATGACATATTATTGAATTGTACACTTGACCTATATAATTTTATTAACCAATGTCACTCCAATAAATTTAATAAAATAAAAAAATGTAGACACCGATTGTTTGTGTTATTTCTCCTTCTTTTCTTTCTCTTTCTCTTTATTTTCTCTTCTTTCTTTTTTCTTTCTTTTTGATTATAGAAATAAACTTTGAAGAACATAGTTTATTTAAAGATATTCGTTGTTTTTGTTATCTTAGTTTTTTCATCTTTTTTTTTTTTTTTATGAAATGGGTAGCTTCTCTCCTCAAACATATGAGGCAAATTTGCTAAGAGAAATAGAGGATCTGAAGAGATTTTAATCAAAGAAAAAGAAAGTTCATGATAGAATACAGTAGGAGTTAATTCTAAACACATTGATGACACATTAGATGATAGAGAAGAGATGAATGTAAGAAAAGAAGACCAAGAAGAATTTGGCCAGAACTCAAACCCAGGTTTAAATTACTCCAGGATCCATGCTCTTGACTGCCAATGTTGTACTGAGGAAGACCATTAAAACTAAAAATGGGAAACACTATATAACATGGAGGAAAGAAGAGAAACCAGTGTAGATTTTTTTTCAAAAAGTATGAGAAAATTATAAAAGTTATTTTTAAAAATGGTGCTGTTCGTGTTGTCTAATATGAAGCCAATTTAAAAAGGGAGTTTCTAAATTCTAAAACTGAAATGGAAGTCTCTTTATATAGAATTGGTCAAGGATCTTGAATTTTGTAGAGAGGTTATGATAAGGTTTATTAAATATGTACAAAGAAGCATTTTTTTTCTCAGAGCTCTCTTCTCTATTGCCCCTTATTGTGACCTGCTATTATTGTGAAAAAATACGGTAAAGTATTTTGACCATCTCCAAAAGCCTCAGGAATGTTGAATCCCAAAGGTAGTTGCAACAACTTCTTTGAGAATTCCTATTAGTCTATCACTAGAACAGCACTTTCTGACCACCTATTTACACACATACTCTGCTGTTGAGTCATTGACACGTTAAAGACCACATTGATGTAGGTTGACAGAAACAACCTAGTGAACAACCTGAACAAGTGTTTGCATTAAATAATAATTTATACTATGCATAAGCAAAGGTAAGTGCATTCACTGTGGGGTGGCAGATAGAGACTAGCGATTCCTTGTTTAGACAGAAAGAACTGACAAGGAAGAGCTCATTAGAGTCTCTGGAGAGAGGCTGACAGCTGAGGAGCTGTCGGCTCTGTCAAAGACCTTTGAAAATAATTCTTGTTTTTGAATCAGAATTTTCTGAATCACCAGCAGGATGCCAGAAGCGCACCGTTTGCTTCCTTGACTATTTCCTCACTCTTCAGTGCTATCAGAAATTGCCCAAAGCCTTAGCTGATTTCAAATTATTTTTTGCTTTGGCATGCATGCCCACAGATAAACTGGCATTTGTTTCTTTATAAAAATCCCTTTACTTCCCCTTTCTTCTATTCTGACTAATTAATGTCAGGCCTTGCATTAAAATATGAAGTTCCTGACGATATGTCATTGTGTGTGTGTGTGTGTGTGTGTGTGTGTGTGTGTGTGTGTGTAAGAAACATACACAGATTGACCTTGATTTTATGTCTCTAAGATGAACAAAATGAAGATGGCAGGGAAAGAATGATGGACTTGCAAAAGGAAAACTTATTCAGATGACTATAGTTTAAAAAAAAAAAAAAACTCCTGTGCCAATTCTCATGCTGAGCAGGAACTCCTATAGTGTTCAACAAATTCTGACCTCTCTTAAAATCCTTTTCATTTCCTTCTGTATCAGTCCCTATAAGAAAAGATAGCATACTCAAAGATTTTAGATTTTTATAAAATTATCATTTTTTTAGGAATGCGAGTAAGGTTAAGCACACCATGCTCAATGGAGAAGAAACACCCAAGGACTAACAACAACAGGTATCCATAATCACCTGCTAAGCCTAACGAGGCAAGGAAGAAGGATGGTGTTGTGAAACCAGTGGAAGAGGGGCTGTGGCTGTAGAAGAATGGAGCCTCTCTATGGTGGTGAAGCAGGGAAACAACAGAAGAAATAAATACTATAATCTCTCTCTCTCTCTCTCTCTCCCCCTCCCTCTCTCTCTCTCCCTGCTCCCTGACCCATATCCAATCAATTGCTGCCTTCTATTAGGTGAATCCAACCAGGATACAAAGTACAAGGGAACTAGGAACTCAGGGCAAAGTAAAACAAAGTAAAACAGAAAATGAATCAAGAGGGGCAATCAGAGAACCACCAGTACACCTCCCATCAAAACTACCCTTCTAGTAAACAATCTGGACATTTTCTGCGAAAGCTAAACATATGCATATCCTATGATCAGAAGTTCCACTCCTGGTATATATGTAAGAGAAATGAGTGCATATACCCTCCAAGCTAAATGTACAAAAATATTCAGAACTTTTTACAATTTAAACTAATCAAAAAATGCAAACAATCTAAATGTCTACGAATAGTAGAATGGATAAATTATGGTATATTCATAGAAGATTACAAAGCAATGGAAAAGAACAAGCCACTGATAACTGCAATGACATGAATGAGTCTCACTGATATAACGTGAAGATGAAAAAGCCAGACACCAAAGAGCACATACTGAATGATTCTATCTATAAAAAATTCTAAAATAGGCACAATCAAGCTGTGATGATAAAAGTCAGAATAGTGTTTAGCTTCTGTGTGTGGGGAAGGGAAAACGGAACTGGGTACTGACTGGAAAGGAACAGGAAGGAACGTCTGAGTAGTAGTTACTTACGTATACACACGTAAAAATTTATTGAGCTAAACATTGAACACTGTTTCACTTTATGCAAGTTATATCTCACTTCAAAAAACAATAACAACCATCACTACTACTACTACTACTACTACTACTACTACTACTACTGCTGCTACAACAACTACTACTGCTACAACTACTACTACTACTATGACTACTACTACTACTTCTACTATTCCTCCTTTCCTGTGTACCAATGTCACTGAGAATTAGGTTGTCTGCTAGGTAATAGCAGCAAGTGAAAGACTTAATCAGAAAATATTCTCTTCTTGTTTATAAACTGGATATTCCTCACCGATAATAAAAAGAACAGATTTTTTAAAAGAAAATGACAAAGACAAAAAATCTTTCAACTCCAAAAAACATTTAGGTAGTGAATCCAACTTTCAGAGACAATGGGAAGACAGTGGGTTGAGTTAGTATTTTGTGGTGGGAAGTCCTTGGGGACCCTCAAATCATGCCTGGCTGGCTAATGCCTGTATAAGTCTGGCTCAGAGCACTATTTTAAAATGTTACTATATCACACAGGGACAAAGCTTCAGAGAACTATGTTAGATAATCCATTTTTATGAAAAAGTGGGCAGAAATATTGCATGACTTTCAAACATAATTTATCTTTTGCCTGGTAAATTGGGCAGAACATAGAATCGAGTATAATTATCCAAACCCTCCTGGCTTGCTGTTTTCTCATTTACTACCAGGTTGGTTTTCAATGTTATAGTTAATAATATTTCTAAATAGGAGTCCAATTACATGGCATTTTAATATCCTGACCCATAGATAAGAATTTAACAGATATCTTCACTATGCCGCTATCTCAATGGTCCTGATTCTGTGGTGGAAAAAACCATACCCTGAGAACAAATTGTTCACCATAAGAGTAGGATTAATGTTTCTAAGCATCACAGTTCCATTTTGCAAATTGCTTCTCCATGGTATGTTACCAAGCAACCAAAGAGAGGTATACAGACTTGAAATACAAGAGAAAAGACAACTGGAGTTGGAACTTTACAGAAGCAAAGCTTTTAAGGGTGCTCTCATACCATAAGGGAAATCAGGGCTATTATTTATGCACAATTTGTATAACCCATGAACCCAGGGCCACAGTCCCTTGTAGAATCAGAATATATAGTATTTCTCTTATTTGTTCCCACCACACCTGTGAGAACTTCACCTCAAATTCCTCTCAATTTCATACGAGATTCTCCAAAAGTCTTTTCATACGTACTCCATGAACAAACCCTCAGGGCTATCATATGTCATTCATTATTTTCCTCACTCTGGGCGTGTCTCCCACAGGGCCAATGCTGCTCTTTAGAGCACTGGTGTCTGTGCTGAGGGTGCTGCTTCAGTCAGAGTTATGAGCTGATGTCTTAGCACTCCTCCAATGTCACAGAGATTTGAGTGAAACTGCCCTTAAATTTTCTTCAGCTTCTCATAAAATATATGGTAGCTACAAAAGAGTATCCTATATAAATATCCTTTAATAATAATAATAATAAAGTAAATAAATGAAATAAGCCTTCCATACTCACCACTCAGCTTAACAAATAAAACTTTCTCCCAGCTTTGAAGCCTCCTCTTTATTCCTAAACCCTTTCCTCTGTTCTCAGTGTTCACAAGTAAACTTTATCCAGGACATACTATTTGAGGGATTGTTAATTTTCTAAGTGAAAGGGAGATCTTTGTAACCACCCCTCAACCCCGCAAAGAAGATTAGCTAGGACAGAACTGGAGGGAAGCTCAGACTGGAGCAGCTGGGATGGAGGTGGGGCAGCTGGCTCCTAGCATGGATCCCAGTACACCACGACAATTGGGATTCTGAGTATGAGCCAGCACAGAGGTGATAAAGCCAAGTCTGCTGCTCTAGCATTGAACCTAAAATCTTAAAGCAGGCTGAAATGGTCATAAAGTCAGTGGCGTCTCCTGGCTACCTATAAAAACAGAAGCAGAAATAAAATAAAACCCTCTCTAAATAAAGATATCTTAGTGTAGGTACATATACATCACACATATTAAGATCAAACAATAGGTTCAAAATCAAACACCAAGTACACAATAAGGCAAGCTACTGTGAGTAATAAACAATTATTAACGGGAGCAATAAACAATAGTTATAGACAATTCCTCCTTCAAGGACGATAGACACTGGAATCCTTAGAGACAGAATATTAAAAAAAAAGTACATATAAAATTTAAAGAAATCAAGGACACAAAAATCAAAATAAGCAAACAGCAAAGATTATCTATTTTTTTAAAGGGTCCAAACCTAGAATTTTTAATACTTTTTGTGAGCGAGAATATTTTTAACTACTATTTCAATTTCATTGATTCTTTAGGAGTATTGTTTCTAGAGCTTTATGTGTCGGCTTTAATAATTATACTGTTCTCTGAGATGCTTTTTTATTTAAGTTTCCAAACTTACTGACATAAAGTTGTTCACATTTTCATTTCATTTGTTATCTTTGCTGCATCTTCGGTTACCCTGTTTTCGTTTGTAACGTTGTTTCTTCTGTCTCCCTTTTTCTTACTCAAATTTGCCAGAGTTTTATTTTATTAGTTTTTCTCAAAGAACTAAAATTTTGTCTTATGGGTTATTTCCATCAAATGTTCATATCCTATTTTATACATTTCTGTTCTTCTCTTTATTATTTTATCGTATACTTTCTTTCAGCTTATTCTGTTTCTGTTTTCCAAACTTTTTCCACTGAATAATGTGTCAGGTATTAGGTTCCCTATGCTTTGCTTTGTGATGGCAGTTATGCCAACAATAGACAATTCTCTGTCAGAAAGTCTACTGTTAGTTCCTATCTGTAGGAGGAACGTAAGGGGAGAATGAGTGTCAAGAAAAGAGGAAAGGGGACTTGTTCACTTATGCTTATTTATATTTCCTATCAGGTCACCCTGCTATGGCCTTTTATCCTGGCAGCAGAAGAATAAAAGCTTCTAGCTTGCAGCTTACTGGGGCACTCCCACTATCAGTCTCATTGTGCCCCTTCACAGCAGCAAGTAGACAGTGCCTAGTCTTGGTGTGTCTGAGTCACAGCAACATAGGACCTCTCTAGATCTTCCAAAGTAAGAGCACCAGATAAGCAGCATTCCCAACTAAAACTGGTCATCAGAATGACCACAGAAGATTAGATAGAACCTCATTCTATGAGTCCCTTTTCCAAGCCCCTAAAGTATCAGCAGCCCCCAGACAGGTAGCACCCTACTTGGAATTCTGAGTCCTAACTTTGTAGGCCCTTCCATGAGCCTCTAGATTCTAATAATCTAAGTTTCTTCTTTTCATTCCTCCACTCTTAAATGGATAGCAGCTTTTTGTAATGATCCCTTTTAATGTTCTCTTTTTCCTTGTTTCAGTCTTCCAGCACATGATTAGCAAATTCCGCATACTAAATTCTCTGTTGAAATACCTGCTGTGATTTGTTTCCCTGAATGAACCCCAACCAATGTAAGTGCTCAGCTTATTTTCATACTTTTTCCTATTATAAAGATTTAAAGATGACATTATATTTTCTTTTGCCACTCTTTTCTTGCCACATTGCATAGCAAAGGAGAATCTGGGAACTACATTTCCCGGAATAATCTCTGTATGTGTTTGAATGTGGACTAGAATCTCCTCTAAGAAAAGAAGAGAGGCCAAAAGAAGCATGGGCATATGCCTGATACAAAATTCACAGTAGCTTCCAGGTGAGCTCCCCTGTTTCAGTGTTTCAAGTAGCTCTGACAATCAACAGGAGCTTCTTGAAGGTTTTTGAGATTCTTAGGGGCTTCTGGGAAAGCACTTGAGAATCAACTGGAATTCCTTTTACATTTATCTTTAAATTTTCCTTTTATTACAACTGCCTAGCTAATTCTCATGCCACAGTTACCACTTCTTTAGGGTCATCTTTTGTCTTCCATTAAAATACAATCATACTGAAATAAATTGACAGATATGTGTTTTACTTTTTCTCTACCAGTTGACTTGTTATTAATGTCAGAATTTCTAAATAGCTATTGATAAGAAAGTTGACTAAATATCTAGACTAGACTGTTTGGAGCATTTGGAATTCATACTAAAGAAAAATTATGAAATTACACATGCAAATTAAAATATACAAATAGTCTCCCCATATATTCGCTTACAAATTCTTAAACAGTGGCTCTAAACTGAAAACGATCATCAGAATGACCACAGATTTTTAATAGATGCCTGACCCTTAACCTTATTCCTGGAGACTCTGCCTGAAGTAGGGTTCAAATACATATATATATATATATATGTGTATATATATATATGTATATATATGTATATATATATATGTATATAAATATATATACATATACATACATACATACACATGTATATAAATATATAAATATATGTATATATGTATATATGTGTGTATATATATGTATATAAATATATATACATATACATACATACATACACATAGAAAATTTTCAGATGTGTATATATATATATCAGATGTATATATGTATATATAAATATGTATGTATGTATATGAGTGTATATATATATACACGTGTATATATACATATACATACATACATACACAGATGTATATATGTATTATAAATATGTATGTATGTATATGTATATATATGCACATGTATATATATATACATATATACATATACATACATACATACACATAGAAAGTTTTTCAGATGAATTTAAATGATCAGCCTTGTTTTAAAACCACTCCTTTTTATTATCTTATAAATCATCTTGTGATCTTGTATTTTTAAAATAAATCCCAAACATTTCTCCTTTACTTGTTTTACTCCTTCATTGGCCTCAGTATCAAAGTATATTTTTTGGAGTCACCTGTATGCTAGTCCTTTAGGAAGTAGAAGTTTAAAACAAACAAACAAACAAACAAATAAACAAAAAACAACTTCTGCCTGACATCATCTTCCAAACGAAGGATCCCTTATTTTTTTGTACACGATGTCCCTGACTATGTTTATTTCAGAACGAATGATAATGATAGGCTTGTGAAATCAACATGTTTGACTACGTATTTCTATTTTATAAATTTAGAGTAAGTCAGGAATGCCGAAAGGCAATGTCACAATCCTCCTGTTCTCTGCCAAACCTATTTGCCTTATGGACTCAAATATGTTGTGCTTGAAGCAGATGGCTCTCCCTAGCCTCCAGATTATTACATAAGAAAGTGAGGTGCTGTGGGTTGGGTATGCTGATTTCCAGGAAGAATAGCACAATACATGTGACAAGGCCACAGGTGCAGGGGAAAGAACAGAGCTTCAGAGCCAGACATGCCTGGTTTTAAATCCTGGCTCTTACTCTTTCTGATCATGAGAACATCAGCAACTCAGTTCATTTGGCTTCTATTTCCTCTTCTATAAAAATGGTGATCATTATATATCCTTTGTGTGCTTATGGGAAACTTGAGTGATATGTATATAAAGCAACTGGCAAATAGAAGATACACAATGGAAGATCTGCTTTTTGTTTGGAATTTCGACTAAAAATAAATAAATAAATAAATAAACAAACAAACAAACAATCAAACAAATCAGGATTTCTTCTAATCTTTCTCCTGAATGGCATTGTTCTGAATTGAGGAGGTCACCTGATATGATTTAATATAAACACATATCAGCGGTCCTTTTGCAGTAACCTGTCACGGTGGTTGTTATAACTTGAAACACACACAGACCAAAAATCCAGTCTGTAACAGGATGATGCTTACGTGAGTTTGATCTCTCAAGGCACTGTAATCTTGGCTATGGTAGTCTGAGTTTAACCTTCCAATTATCTAAAAACTCTATCCATGTATGTATGTGTGCTGTTGTGGTGTTGTGTGTTGCGGTGGTGTGGGGAGACTTGGGAATTTCAAGGAACCCAAACAAAATTTGATAAAAATCACTGAACCCACTCAATGTAATGAGAACTACATAAGAATATTTAAACAATTCATTTAATTATGCTCACATAAAACAAATAACTAGTAATGGGCAATTCAGAGTCATTTCCACTTTCACTCCTGAAGAGGAATTAGCAAATCTATAACAATAATCAAGGAAGTAGTTCAATTAAAGTATTTTTTTCATATCCTGCTCAGTAGTTTGCATGCCCTGCACCTCTGTCCTACATAAACAGATTGTTGTGTAGTTTGTTTGTTTTTTTGAATTAGTGTTTTTGTATTGTTTTCCAATTTTTTATCTTCACTTAAGTGAAATTTTAAGATGATATTCGTGTCAAGTATTTCTTGAGATTCACCTCAAATTTTTTACTTCGTTCACAGCTGCCACAGTCAACCTCAAGCAGGTAAAACCCTGCCTCAGCTGCACCCAGTTCTCTCGCTTTCTGCCCTCAGACTTCTCTGACACCTAATGTCCGCTGCCAATGGAAACCCGATTAGTTTTAATGTATGCATAAAGCTGGATGATGTGCTTCCTATAACTCCTGGTCAATGAAGAGATGGAGGTAGTGGGTAAATCTCCCTCCTAATGACAATTCAGAGATGCATTCTACATGACCCCTCAGAGTCACAGCTGGACCAAGCCTCAGTAGCCCATTGCTATGACCAATTCGATAATGCATCATTATTTTGGCAATCTCTCCTTCCCCATTTTACTCTTCCCAGTCTTCCACTTATGCCCTCTGAAATGATACCCTCAAATAAACCACCTTCATAAAAGTGCCTCAGACTCTGCTTTCTCATAGAAACCCAGGCTAAGATAGTATCACTAAGGCCAAACAATTAGCTAAGCAAAGTTGCTGAGTGTCTGAGCTTACATATGACAGCAGAAATGGGTGGATTTTGCTAGAGTGTGTACTGTGTCTCTCCAAGATAGGTATTCTGTATTTTTAATCTATGCTTTCTGTTTTTCTGAGATGACAGAGAAGCTGATATGTCATTGTGTTTGGTGGATCAAGGCTGATGTTACACTTCTACTGGAGTCTAAAACATATTTGCCTTTGGGCCAAAATGTGAAGTCACAATCCTTCCTATGTAATAAAATACCTCTATTCTAGTAAAATTAGTTCTGAGACTTACCTATTTAACCACTTCAGCCACAATATCCTTTAAACATTTCCCCTCAAGTTTAAGTTCCCTAAATCTATATCCTACCATTATCCTCTTTCACCATCCCCAGCAAAACAAAAATATTTCCTCCAAATATTTTATTCAGTATGGCTTTTCTGTCAGCCGGACAATATCACCAAACCCTCAGAAGTGTAAAAAAAAAAAAAAAAAAAAAATTATGGCACCAACTGGCACATTCTTGGCAAAATGCTCTTTTCCAGCTGGAGGACTTTCCAAGACCTGCCCTCCTCCCTATCTACTCTGAGACAGGAAGCATTGTCTCTGCTGTGGTCATATGTTCAGGTGTTACTGTAGGTGCTGTGCTTTTTTCCCTGGTGTATCCCTTAGGGAAGGGTAAGAAGAATCAATCTGCACAGGAGTAGAGACACCATTTTCTATATATGTAGACCTTGTATATTCTGACCTTGAAGAGATGACTACAGATGGGGCTTCTTTCACTCTAAGCTCTATTATCACCCAAAATATCTTCTGTTCTCTAGTAAGGCCATCTTTGCTTCCTCTTTTACTTAGCCATATGTTTTTATTGTGTTTTGTTTTGTTTCACCACAGACAGCTCCACACCTTCCAAAAGACTCAGGAATTTTCACACCGACAGTTCTGTTTATCTTACTTCATCACCCAATATGATCTACCTTGTTCAATATTTCTTTTCTTTACTCCACCACACAGAAAGAAAGTGAACTTTGAAGTCAGAATGTCTTGAGTTCTAATCAGAACTCTGTCATTTACTATCTTGTGTGACTTTGAGCAGGTGTTCCTGCTTCTGACCCTGAATGTCTTTCCTTATAAACAATGTGTAGCACAGAACCACAGAATTTTTGCAAAGAATACATAATGTACAGGATAAATACTCAGAAAATGACTGTTTCCTTATCTTTCTCTATTAGTAGCTATATTTTACTTGAGAATATAGTCAGGTATGCCTCACACTGCTTGTCCATTATAGCTAAATTTACTTTTCCCAGCCAACTCTGTTTCCGGCCTCCTAGGTTTCATGCTCACTCTGTTTCAGACTACTCCTTGGTCAGTTTTCAATGAATGCCTTTAGCTTCTTACATAATGTCTTATACATTATTGTAGAAGTTCTTCATTGCTGATCAAAGACAAATATTTAATACTTCATATGGTTTCCAAGGGTCAAGAAGCCAGGAGCTTCTTAACTGAGTAGTTTTGACCTAGAGTCTCTGGGAAAATTGCACTCAAACATCTAGCTGGGGATGCAGGGTCTCTCAAGGCTATCTACAGGGGCTGGAGAACATGAAACAATATCTGCCATAAAACCTGTCTCAGCAATCGAGCAAACTCCATAACCTCTAATTGTCATCATAGCATACTCATTGTGAGTTTACAGTTTGGCTCTTCCCATCTAGATAAGAAATCCCTAGGTTTGGATTAAATTGTTCTTCTAATTGGGGGACTTAATGGTTTGAAGTTCACAAAACCTAATTGTATTTTTGCCTGGTGAAAGTTTACCCTGTCTCCACACAGAAATGGCCTGCAAGCAAGCCAGGAGTTTCCTCATAGAGCCACTTAGAGTGCATTCCAGCTGCTGAAAATGTGCCTAGTGAGTCCAGAGTTCTGCACCATGTAGTTGAGCAGAGATGATCTGGACTTGCAACATATTCAAAGTCAATTTTAACAGTTCCCTCATCAGCCATGGGAAAACCTCGATAACTGTGATGCCAGCTGCCTTCTGTTCGCTCTTCCAAGTTCACTCTTCAGTGTCCTGTGTCTAGAAGACTGACCTATGTGAACTTCATCAGCAGGTTCCCTTGACCTCAGGCTTCTCAGCTAAGGTCTGGTCAGCTGGAAGCACTGGCTGAGGGTTGAAAGTGCAGGAAGAGAGTGAGATTGAAATATTTGTCCATACGCAGCTCTTTCCTGGCCAGATCCCAGCATTAACCATGTCTCAATACCAAAGATCACAGGCCCTGTCAGGAGATTTTCTGCCCATTCAGGCTTAGAAATGATAACTGTTCTCTCACATTTACTAACTCCAGGTGCTTCATTATCATTTTTTCTCTAAACCATGCTCACAACTTTTTAAATAGTCCTTTATTAAACTCTGTTCCACATTTGAATGTGTTGCCTATTTCCTGCAAGGACCCTAACTGATAGCTACTGTGAAGTGGCTCGTTTTAACAGCTCAGCCTCCCAGGCTTACTGCACGTGTACATTAACTGTAAAGAATAGTCACAAGTAATTAAAAATATTTGACTATTGAATTACCTAATTATTTGAATGAAACTTAGTGACTGACAGCAGATTTCATTTCTAGAATATCTATGTGAACAATCATTCATTGCCAAAAACTATAAGAACTAAATATAAAGATCATCTATATTAAATCCAGCAAAAACGCTTTATGATTTAAAATAATAGTAACGTATTAAATGCTGTGTGACAAACATTGCATCAAATAATTTACATTTTTTTAATCCTTACAAATTGATTTTTACAATTTTAAATTCTTTTAGTCCTCATGATTAGTCTGAGAGGTGTATTAATTTTGCCATCTGACAGGTGTGGAAATTGAGGCGTAAGAAGTACCTTGCCAAATGCTACTGCTGGAACTGGTATTCCAATACCACACATGATACCCAATTTCCTCTTTGGTTAATTAGGAACTAACTAAGAAAAAATGACCAAGGTATGTCTTTGTTTAAATGGAAAACCTTTACTAATTTTTGTCTGGTATGAGTAGGTTATTTAGAATTATAAATCATACTACTACTTGTAAGACTTTTACTTATTCCAAGGCTATTGGTTCATTTTGTGTAATAAAGAAAGCCAGAGCTATAGTGAATTTCAAGTGTGGCCCAGAAATACAAATAATTCTAAATTCACCAAATGTGCACGCGTGTACATGAGAGTGCATGAGCTTGTGCTCGCATGCGTGCACATGCGCGCGCATACACACGCGCACACACACGTATGAGTTTAATTCTACTAACTCTAGTGCTTAGCAGTTCTTCAACTGGGAAGCAGTTAGCATTGGGTCTTCTTATAAATATCCTTATAAAAAATGGTTGTGTTTACACAACCTGGAAATACTGGCTTTTTCCCTGAATGAGCCATTGTTTTTGCGATAATACAAATAGAGCCGGTGTTAGGGAAGAGGATTTCTTTTTCTGGTGAAGCTCTGAACATTTAAACAGCTGCTTAGTTTCACTCCAGAGATGTTTGCATTTCACTAACAGATGGAGTAATTTCCAAATGGTTTGCAATCTATAGATACTAGAGATGTGGCTGACAATTATCTCTTGGAGGGGCGGGGTAGAAAAAAATGCAATTTAACCATGGTGTCTTATTTATTTATTTTTAGCATATGTTATTAAGTAACTACCACAAAAACCACATGTTAGGTATGAAATTCTATGCAATGGTCCATATCTAAAGTTGTTTATTTTCATGCCGTTTGGTAGTTTTTGTTTGTATGTTCTTGTAATTTTATTTTATTAAAGAGGAAGAACTGTATCTAAAGCAAATTTATGCCAATGTTACTATTTGCTTTGGCTTCTCTAGGTATCAACTTGTTAAGTGTTATATATAATTCACATATTAGTAATATTTCTAGGGATTTTTAAATAAAATCAGTAAGACTTTATTATTGCCATTTTATATAGCCAATGTTAACAGGTTTTCACACATATCGGTCATATTCTTTGTTCTTCATTTCTTCTTGCTTTCATTTCAGAGTATTTTTCTTTTGCCTGAAATATATCCTTTAGAATTAATTTTCTTAGTAAGAGGTTGCTGGGAGAAAATTTTTTTTTCTTCTTTTTCTGTTTTTGCCTGAAAATGTTTTTCTTTCATATTTATTCATGAAGCATATTGGATATATATAGAATAGTAGTTTGGCAATCACTTTCTTGGCACATTTCTGGTATTATCCCATTATTTCTGGCTTCCATTGTGGCTGTTGAGAAGTCAGCAGTCAGCTTCACTGCTTTGTGCTGCCTAGGACTCCATTATGTTCTATCAAGATCCTTAATGGGGACTAAAGGGATTTTACCCACAGGTTCTGAGTAGTGCACACCAACTGACAACCACAGCTGTCAATCTTACTGGAAATTGCTTTCAATTGAAGAGGCCCATCTCAACCATTTCTGGAGACTGCCTGTATCTAGATACTGCTCTTGCCCATAAACTAGGTGACAGGGAAGGTTGCCAGCTTTGAATGAGGGCCAGAGCAAGAACTGGCTGTGATGCAAGTGATTTTGCCATTTGGGTCATTTAACTCAGCATACCCTAAGTTATTAGATGTATCAAAGGGAAGAAATGGTGCAATGTAGAGTTTAAGCCAAGCCACAGTAGAAGATCACCTTTAGAGTTCTGAAACAAGGTCATGCCATCTGCAGCAGAAAAATATATCTTGTGCTACTTGGCCCATATAAAGACTAAATGCCTGACCATGAAGCACAAAGTGACCATGTGTGTCAAATTTCCAAAGAGAAGCTAGGTTCTGCCAGACACCCTAAATCGTGCTGGTCCAGAATATATACATCACAGCTGGAAATGAAATAATGGGATCAAAGCCAGGGCATGGCCAGAGGAATGAACGTGAGGCATGAAGAAGTAGACCTATGTCATCCATTGTGGTCCCATCAGTGCCTCTTCAAATGGCAGGCTGATAAAAAAGGAAGAAGGCCAAGCTTGGTTCATGGATACACTATCTCACGACCTTTTGGGTATAAGCCAAAAACTGACTTTGGCCACAAATCATCCTTATTCGTCTATGGTCTGAAAGTGAGGTCTGCGAGGTAAAATTCTCCCAGTGGGCAGATAGTTGGGCAACGTATCTTATTTCCTTTATGTGGAAAGAAATAAAATCAATACAAGAACTCAACAAATAGCTTAGCTGGTTAGTCAAAAACTTGAAAGAAGAAATATTAGATCAAAAACAAGAAGGTCTAGAATAGAAGCATGAACATAGACTTTTAGTTTTGAAGAGAGACTATATTTTTGCATTGTCCTTACATCATTACCACTGCCATAAAGTATCCCCTCAAGGAAGAGGCATTAAACAACCAAGTACAGAGAATGACTTGGCCAGCAGACATCAGTTAGCTTCTGTCACCAGCTATCCCAGTGCTGGCACAATGGGCTTGTAAATGTAGAACTATGGTGGCAGAAAAGGAGGCTATGCATGGGCCCATGATCATGAGTTTTTACTCACAAAGGTTGCTGGTAAATGTCCAACCTACCAGCAACATTGACTAATAATGATACCTTTTATACTGGAACATCCATCAGGGACACTAACGGTTTCATCTCATGGTATAAGTTGCCTCCATAAAACCCCTTCTATTCTAGAAGGAACAAAGATTTATTTTGACTTGCCAACACATATTCTGTGTATGATTTCTTATTCACAGGGTCTCAATTAGCACCATTATTTGAAGGCTTACAGAATTAAAGCCACTTAACATTGCATCAGATCATTGAATTCATTTTATAACTACTATGCATTATAAGTAAATACTACGAAATCTACTGGATTTATAACACATCACCCATAGGCTGAATGCCTGAGTGATATGCTGAGCGGTTCAGGGGATGGGAGAAAGCCTAAGGTCTGAGAAAAGAAGTTTCATGTGTTCATATCTTATTACTACAAAGCACAGTAAAGCTGTTGATATCAGTAGAAAATTCTGGCACATTCTCAAAGGTCTGGCTAGTGCAGTTCAGACAGATATAGCAAAGACAAGGTTTATACCAAAAGACCAAGCAGAGGTAGTGGGAAACTAAGAAGGATATGTGGACCAACTACACTTCTCCCAATATATGATGTTCGTAACTTCCTGGGATGAAGAAAAGCAGTGGGGAGAACCAAGCCCAGAACAGCCCAAATAGACAGTTTGACCTTTGAGTTAATGAGTTTAAATCCTGAATGAAATTAACAAATTTTAAATACTTGTTACTATTTAAACCAAAAGAGACCATGTTACTTTGCAGTGGCAAGATTAGGTGTTTAACATCAGTAGAAATAGGGGCACCAGAGCTAAATTGAGTTTAGTGATTGAAAAGGCAAAGTTACATTTCTGCCTAACTAAGCTGTGACTGTTTCAAAACACTACACATGTAATCTTTCCACATGTGGGTGTCCTGACAAGCAGCTTTCAGAACTTCCTGGGACTTGACTCAAAATTAGCCATCCTAGTTCATTCTCATCCCTGAGGGAGGGAGAATTTAATCAAGGAGGAGAAAATAAATTCATCTCGTTTAAAAATATAAATCTGTTTTCTTTTGCCAGCATTCAAATGTCTTTTAATGATTCACTTATTGGCACAGACACCTTTATAAACATCCATAAAATTCTCCAAAACTTCAAAATGGCAACCCCTATACATTAGTGATGGATATGTAAGATTATTCAGCTACTGAGAAAGATAGTTTGGCAGTTCCTCAATAAGTTAAACATAAAATTACCATATGACTCAGAATTACCATTATTTTATTCTGAGGTATAAAAGCACAAGAATTAAAAACAGGTATTCCAACAAATATTTATGTACAAATATCATATCAGCATTATTCACAATAGGCTAAAGATAGAAACAATTCATATGTCCATCAAAAGAAAAATGCATAAACCAGTTGTTTCATATACCCATACAATAAAATATTATTCAGCCATAAAAAGGAATGTAGTACTGATGTATACTGCAGCACAAATGAAGCTTGAAAACGTGCTAAGTGAAAGAAGCCAGACACAAAATGCCACATATTATGTGAGACAGAAAGCAGATTTGTGGCTTCCAGAGGCTATGGAGATGGGATAATGAAGAGTGACTCCTAACAAATAGAGGATTTCTTTTAGGGGGTTAAGAATATTCTGGAATTAGATAGTGGTTATGGTCTCACAACATCATGGATGTACTTAATGCCAATAAATTGTATAGATAAAAATGATAGATAAATTTTATATAATGTGCATTTTAGTGCAATAAAAACTTCTCCAAGACTTGGTTAATAGGTATTTTTCTTGTCCCCCAAAACCATTTTAGTTCTCAAGGAAAGTTTCCTGCAGTACCAACTAAAACGGGTCACCAATTTTTCCTTGTGGGAGGCAATCCTGGCTTCTGACTGAACTGAGTAAAATTGGTCAGCTGTTTTACAAGGAAAACACCTGGCACCAAATTCTGGGCTCTTAAAAGAACTGCTAGCTAAGCCTCTTCCCCAGGGTATATTCAAGGAGAAGCGCTATGAGCTTCAGCTTGCGAGGTTTATGTGGGCCACACCCAGCAGTTAATAAGTTGTTCCAAACTCTACATGCCCCATCTTAATAACTAGTTTTCTTTCTAGTTTGTAGGTTCCCATAATCATGTGGCTACTCAAATGAGAACAGCAAAAACCACTAACAATTTGGAGACGAGACAGAGTCCAGAAAAGGAAGAAAAGTCATGAAAATATAAATTTAGCTTGAGGTGTTCCATGAACACAAGGCAGAGACCTAGAATTAGGGCTTGTTCTAAATTTCAAAATTGACAAAATAGTGGCTTCTCTGAAAGCAAAGTCATTTGAGTAAGGAAATCTCTTAAGTCGGCATCTGCATAAGTATGAAGTTGTTGAGCAAAGACTGCAAAATTTTAGGAATTCAAAACAAAATTTTGACTCTTTGGTCCATTCAATGACAACTGGTCAGAACCGTTTGCCATAATAGAAACCTGAGAAAACTGACCTACAAGCAGTAAGGAAAACTGTAGCTTCATTTACCCCTGAAATGATAGTTAAGAGTACTAGCTTTTAAGTCAAAATCAGCCAGCAGTTCACGGGGCAGGGGGACAAAAAAAACTAAGTAAGGAGCAGTGGGCAGGAGCCATATAATGAAATACTTTGAAGTCTGTAATTTCTTCTAAGTCCAATTAAAATACATTGCAGAGTTTTAAGCAGGAAAATTGGCATCAAATAATTTTTATTAATAAAAGATCACTCTGATCGCAGTGTGGAAAATGGACAGATTGTAGGAACTTGAGAGTGGAAGCCAGAATAGTTCCCAGAATAAAAGCTGGATAATGGTGGCTTGGACCAAGAGGATAACGATGGAGATCTAAAGGAGTAGATAGATTCTAATGTATTTAGAAGAGTCTATAGGGCATGTTGATAGAATAGAAAATATGGAAGTGGAGCAGAAAGGGAGGAGACAAGAAGAACTTGTAAATCAAAAGAAAGGCTATAGCACCTGGACTTTTCGTTGCAATAAGAAAAACGTCCTCTCTGTAGAAAATCTAGTATGCATTTGCCCCTTCTTTTCTATAAGATAATGCTGTGAGAGGTGAAAATGCTCTCTCATTATATTTTTGAAATTAATATGAGATAAAACATATGTGCATATGTTTGTTAGCTATTTGTGTTTCCTGTTTGTTGATTATGTGTGTTCTTACTGGTGTGTGAGACCTGACCACCAATCCCCTGGAAGTCCTTTGTCGCCCATGGATTTCTTGGCACCATCTTTCTCTTACCTCCCTGAAAATTCCTGCTCAGTCTTCTTTCTTGCCTTCATTTCTTCAATACTCTTCCCTTGTCCCATTCCCACTTTGTCAAGTTTCTGCTCTCAGCCTTCTTCTCTTCTTTCTACAAGTATCCCTAGATGAGCTCTTCTATTCACACAATTCAGCTATTTCTCCACATTAATCATCCTAAAATTTCTATATCCAACCATGACCTCTTTCCCAGTGTTCAAACCCATGGCCCCAACTGTCTACTCTGCATTTCCTACTCTCTATTCCCAGCTGACACCTTCATTAAAATATTTCTACAGTAAAATCTTACCTACTCATTTCTTCCAGCCAAATCCTTCTCCTTATTTTCCATTTCCATCAATAGTACCAAACTTATCTGAATTTCTCAAACTATAACTTCCTTCATTTGCTTATTCATTTTTTCAACAATTATTCATAGAATATCTGTGTGTCAGGCACTGTGCTGGGCCATATAGTGTTTACTTCCTAATCTCTTTCTCTATATTTATTCTATTATTAAATCTTATGAATTTTTCCTTTGTGATAACCTCTCAAGTTTATTACCTCCTTTTTATTCCTGTTGCTATCATCTTAATTCTTAGTCTTTCCAGCAGATCGTTTATATCTCACCCATAGTTTCATCACATTCTTTCCTTATTTCTCACACCTAAGGAAGGTGATTCACCCTAGAACGTAGCTCTGATCATATCACTTTCTTTTTCAAAACCCATCTTTCATAGTACATTTACAAATAAAGCAAAATACACTTCAGCTAACATTGATGGCCCTCATACCACATCTCTCACTAATCCTTGCTCTCCATTCAATTCTCCATGAACACACTTGCATATTTGGGTTTCTCTTCTTTTTTGTATCTTATTACTTTATTTAATATATCTTTTTTATGAAGTCATATTTTATATACATTAACATGAAACGAGTTTAAGTGTACAGTTCAATGACTTTTGACAAATGAATACACTCATAAAACCTATACTCAAATCAAGATATAGAATATTTCCAGTACCTAAAAAGTTATCTTATGTTCCTTTTCTATCAGCCTCAACCCTAGCCACAGGCAAATGCTGTTCTGATTTCTATCAACATAGATAATTTTTACTTCTCCTTAAATTCCATATGAACAGAATCATGTATAATATAATCTTTTTGTCTGATTTCTTTAGCTAAACATAACATCTATATAATGCGGGCATGTTTTTTCAAGCATCACTGGTTTATTCCTTGCTTTATTCTTGAGTGGTATACTATGATGTGACTACATCACAATTTGTTTATTTGGTTTCCTATTGATGAACATTTGGACTGTTTCTAGTTTGAGGCTATTATGAATAAAGTCATTATAAATATTCACAAACAAGTCTCTTTGTGGTCACATGTTTCTATTTCTTTTGAATAAATACTTAGGAATAAAATTTTGGTGTTCTATAATATATATATGTTTAACTTTATTAGAGATTTTATACAGTGTTCCAAAATGGTTTTGCCATTTTACACTCCCTCCATCAATAAACAAGAGTTTCACTTGCTCTGTATTTACACCAATATTTGCTGTTGTAGGTCCTCAAATATTTGCCATTCTAATTGGTGCGAAGTAGTAACTCAATGTGGTTTAATGTGCATTTTCTTGATGACTAATGATATTGACCACCGTTCCTATGCTTATTGTCAATTTAAACATCTTACTTTCTGAAAGGACCCTTCAAATCTTTTTTTTCCAAATTTTACTGTGTTTCTGTCTTTTTATTATAAATTTGTAGTGGCTCTTTATGTATCTGGATATAAATTCCTTATCAGATATATGTATTGCAAATATTTTCTCAGTGTGCACCTTACCTTTTCATTTTTAACTTGCCTTGTGGTTAGCAGAAGTTTTTCATTTAGACAGTCTAATTTATCATGTTTTTTAGAATATTAGTACTTTATAGAGTCTTTCTGAAAAATCTTTGCCTACCTGAGTAGGTAAATCTTGTCATAATTTTTCTTATAGAAATCAACAGACTGATTCTAAAAGTTATATGAAAATAGAAAGGATTTAGAATATTCAAAATAATCTTAAAAATGAAAAACAAATTAAGAGAAAAGAAGCTACCTAATTTCAAAATTTTCTACCAAACAACAGCAATCAAGGCAGTGGTATAGTATAAGTATAGAGAAAGATTGATAGATCAATGGAACAGAATTGGGTCCAGAAATAAACCCTCTCATGTAAGGTAAGTTGATTTTTGATAAGAGAGGCAAAACAATTCAATGGATACAGGAAAGTCTATTTAACAAGTTGTTCTAGAATGGCTAGATAATTACATGGAAAAATAAATATTAACTTTTAGTTTATAGCACACGCATAAATTTATTTGTGATGGACCATATAGCTAAAGATGAAAACTAAAACTATAAAGCTAGGGAAAAAATCTTATTTTCTCCTAAATTTTTCTCTTTCTTATTTTTTTTTCTTTTTGACATAATACCTATACTTCAAAGCTGAGCTCAAATACAATGTTTTTCATGAAGAATTTCTGACCACTCCTATAAGAAATAAATACTACCTTATCTAACTCTGATAGCATTCTCTTTATATCATGTTAAACACTCTATTATGGTCAAGTGTGTACATGTGTGTATATGTGTACACATCGTAACCACCCTTCTAAATGATGTGTTCCTTGACGAGGTGCTGTTCTTCACTGAATCTCCTGAATCATGCAGCAGAGGATTTATCCATAGTAAAACGACAATAAACCCTTGGTCTCAAAAATGTAATTCCTTACTGAAGAACTGAGGGGAAAAAAAAAGAAGGAAATGAGGAAATGAAAACAAGGATTTGCTGCTTGATTATAGGATAGAGAAAGGGTCTATAGAACAGAGTAGAGATCAATCAAACACAAATGAATTTTAAAGATTGTGTCAATATACATTTATACAACTCATAATAACTCTCTAGCAAGAACATATCTGCAAAATTGGACAGGATCTTTGCATGAGCAACTACAAAAGCCTTTATCAAAAATAATGTAAGATTTACAAGTTCTTCTTTTGATGCAAACTAAAAACTTTCATGACTAAAACTCTCTAGAGAAATCAATTGGCAGTAAATGTGCTCTTCCCCTAAGCAATTCTCTATATACTTCTATTTGCAGCAAAAGTCTATTAGATAAGGATTGTAAATAATTTTGTTTTTTTATTACCACTGTTCAACATTTTGCTCAGACTATTTTTATTTATCTGTAAATTCCAGGTTCATTAAAAAAATGGCACTGTCTCAAACAAAACTCAATCAAGAATGTATTCAGCTTCATGTATCACCCTAACTCAGAAGAAGATATGGCACAGCAAAGAAAAGTTCTAATGGGCAATACAAAACGGGAAGAAAATAATGGTAGGAAAGCTTAAGAACTGCTCAGATTTTTAATTTCAGTTGAACAATATAATGAAGCCCATTAAAATCTCAACTTACTTGTTAGACTCAATTTATACCTGTCTTGATAAAGCTTCATTTATTCTCTGAAATCATACCTTTGTTTCAAAGACCAAATCATTCCAGTTACATCAGTATCTTAGAATTGTCTTTCTTTTCATATAAAACTGTATTTGTGTTTGTAAGTAAGATATTTTTAAGTGGCTTAGTAAAAATAATCTAAGAATGGTTGCTGCTATCTTGCCATGGTACATTTATTTTAAAATACGATCTATAAAGCACTTAAAAGAATAAAGCAATTACTATCCTGTTATTGTTCTTACCATGTCTGCTGTTAATAGGTTCTACAGAAACATTGGATAGAGGGAAGGCCATCATTAATACTCTTGACATGATTTCACAGCCCTCTCACACCTGCCTGGTCACTTAGTCTTCCTCCCAGACTTGGTTTCTCCTGAATTTGCAGCACATCCAGATGTTAGCAGGAAGCAGGAGCCAGTCTGTGTAACCCAAAACAACTCTATTTGTCCTTTTCCAGGGAAGCCTTTAAATATTTAAAATGTTTCTCTCTCTCTCTGTAGTTCTCTCTTTCTCAGGACAAAATCCCCAGTTCTTTCAGTTCTCATCTGACAAGATTTTTAGGAATCTTGGTTGCTCGTTTATAAACAATGTAACTTAACTTTTAAAGAATAATTTGCTTTTTATTTACTTTCCATGTTATACATTAATGTGTTTTTCTATAAAAATTAGTTTAATTTTTGCAGCTATTATTTCAGAAGCCAGATAAATTGAACATTCTCTTCAAACAAAAAACTTTCTTTATTCTTTACATATTTATATAGAGTTTTCATCTATGTTTTCTTCTATTCCTAGTAAATAATGAAGAAAAAATTACATTTACATAAACAAGAGAAAATTTTAAAAATTAGGATTGAGTACATTTCCAAGAGCATCACTTTTAAATAAAGAACATCCACGTAACTGATTACAATGTAATTCCTTTTTACATATAAATATACCCTGGTTGTGTTATCTGAGATACTTCTACAATTTGTATTGTTATTATAAAAAGCAAACCCTCCTCTGTGCTACTGCTAATAAAAAAGAAAAAAATGTTTTTCTTCTGAAACCTAAGTAATTCTGGCTTTTGAGTGGAACATCTCTGTAGATAACCATCTGCGCTTTTAGGTGTTTATTTGTTCAAAGTAACTTTTAATGGTTGAAAATGTGTACTCTGAATATGTTTAAGTATTTCTTCAGTGGAAATAAATATGTCTCCTACATTGTTTAATGTCTACTGTGGCATGTGAGTAGTGATGTTTGGAGCTGGGTGGGAGAGGTGGGATGGAGATATACATAAAAATTTTATATGTATTTTTCATTAACACGAATATGGAAAAAGGTTTAGAATCTTCACCTGTTAAAATTCATATGCTTTTAAAGCATAAACCTAGATCTAATGTCAGTTTCAGTGCTTATTTAAATGTTTTATACATTTCACATTACAAGTTACAACAGGGTATGTTTTGAGAAAGTAATTCAGAACATGAAGTCACATGACTCTAATAGCTAATGGTTTCATTATTAGTCTCATTGTTTATACATAATGTTCAATTATTATTTTTTTTTTACTGACAAAGGGGGACTTCTAAGAAACCAAATGACTCAGGCCAAAACTGGGGACATAATTATTAATTCACCTATCCTTACTTCAATATTCAGTTCATTATTTCAGTTTAGCTGTAATGAGAATCTTGGTCCAGGCTGAACACTTCATAGTACCAGATACTAGATATGCACTCAATCATAAGACATTATTCTTTTAGTCTATTTAATATATCTCCACCCCAATTTAATGTTACAGTGCCCCAAACTTTAGTGTGTCCTATTTCTGAATGCTGAAAATATCTTTAGTTTAATCTTATATTTTTTCCTGAGTCATAATATATTCTTAAGTATGACATGCTTCCTCAAATTGTAAAGGAAAACATTTTTTAAAATAGGTATAGCTAAAAAGAAGAAGAAAATTCCACACATCTATAAGTAAGCCAAGGCTATGAATCTGCCAAATGATAAACTAGTAACTTGCTTGAGCATGCCAGGATCTAATTTTTATCACTCTTCAGATAATTAGCCATGTTCCATGACTTTCAGCACTATGTCAGACTACATGTCATGACAAGAATAGTTTAAAATTTATTGAAGTTTGCTTCTAGAAAATGGTATACCTTATAAGTAAATACTAATAAAAGCCAGAAATGGAAAGGGCACTCTGCTAGGCCCAGAATAACCAAAATATGGCCTTTCTTTCCAAGGAGGTTACAGTCCAGTGACGGAATAGGAAATGACTATAAATCATTACAATACAAAGCATGATCTACGTGCAAAAGCAATGTCTAGTCATGACTAAATTTGACAAGAGTGGGGGTTGAGAAAAGCCTCCCAGAAGAAAGTAACATTAAATTTGGATCAACTAAGCAGAGGGAAGGGAAAAAACCTGAAGACTGGGATTGATAATTTCAACAAAGATGTAGAGTCAGGAAAAATGTAAGGCATATTTAGGGAGTAAAATTATATATTATGAGTTAAATATATGGTGATTCAGAGACCGTAAGGCCAGACATTATAGTAGAAAGGGGGTTGAGATAAGAGATTGAAGGGCCTTGAGAAATGTCAGCTCTATTCTATAATCAATGCTCTAGGCAGGGAAATAGCACAATCAGTTGGGGTTTGGCAAAGACAGTTCTAGTGGCAGTGTCTATGAGCAATTAGAATGAAGATAGATCAGAATGAATATAGATCAGAAGCAGGTAAACCAATGAGAAGTAAGTTAAAATTGTGTGGGAAAACAGTAAAGTGGACTTGAACTGAGGAAGTAGCAGTGAGAACAGACTAGAGATCATTTAAGAGACTGTAAAAGTGTTACCAATAAAATTTGGTGACAGGAGTGAAGGAGAGGAGTCAAAGATAATCCACAATGGTGCTTGCCCCACTAATTTGGTGGATGAAGATTAGACACATTGACAGACAACATTGTGATTTTGTAAAGCCCTTCATCCTGAATTATCCATTTCCCATTTACCTCCTATAGATATCCCAGCCTTCCTTCAAAGCTCGTGTTGCATTCCACTTCCTGCATAGCAGCTTCCCAGATTTCCTGCTCTATACTTCACCCACACCCAGAATCCATCACTTTTATACTTGCACAAAATATCTTTACTCCTGCTGTCTGTCATAAGTGATTACTTACACATCTGTTTCCCCATGGATATGTAAGAATTTGTGAAATTATATTCCATTCATTTTTGTATTTTTCATAATACTCAACATGATAATCTTCAACTAGTAAACTTTATGGCCATTTCATTTGTGATATTTCTGGGTATTATCCATGATTAAGGTGGTCCAAAGAGACGCAATATTGAGCAATGACTCTCAAAGTATGGTATGTGTGTTACTGGGGAAGTATGGAAAATAATTTAGAGTATGGAAATATTTTTAATACTTCTTATTTTATATTTGCAAAATGGAATGATATCCAGAAATAAAAAATAAAAATAATACATGTAAACAATGTAAAGGAATCTCAAAAGTATTATATTGAAATAAGCCAAACATAAAAGAATACATCTTATATAATTTTATTTCTATAAATTTCACAAACTGGAAAAGTTAATCTATGATGATGAGAATCAGGACAGTGGTTGCCTTGAGAAGTGGGATTTAACTAGAAGAGTGTGCAAGATAAATTTCTACAGTGATGAAAATATTCTACATTTTTGATTAGGGTATTGATTTTATAGGTATGTATATTTTTTCAAGAGATCAGTGTTTCATTCTGAGTAATCTTTACCTCAATTTAGGAAAAAACATTTAAGGAAATTTGAATATCATCTTGGTGCTTATTGATACTAAGGAATTATTTTTCCTAATTTTATTAGAGTGTAATGATAGCATCATGTAAGAACATGTTCATAATACTTAGAGCCATATACTTAAGTATATCTGGGTGAAATAATATGATGTCTAGATTATTTTCATCGAATATACAAAAATGATTCAAAAGGAGATAAAGTGAATGTGTCAAAATACTGATAAGTTTGGAATCTGGGTGAGAGGTATGTAGGAGTTCATTTTACTATTCTTTCCAATCATGTGTATATTTAAATTTTTTACATAAAAATAAATTTTACAAGAACTACTTAGTAAAAAAAAAATAATAAATTACTACATATCAAACTCCTTACTCAATCCAATAGCAAATTCTGTTGCCTTCAACTTTAAAATAAGTTCAGAATACAGTAATTCTTACCACCTCCACAGCTACCTCCCTGAATTAAGCTATATTCACCTCTCAACTGAACTATCAAAGTAGCCTCCTAACCACTTTTCTATAGTTTCCCCATGGTGTTTATGGTCCATGCTAAATTCAGAACCATTCCTTAATGCATAAGTCAGGTCATGTTATACTACTGCTCAAAATCCTGTGATTTCCCATCTCTCTCAAAGTAAAATTCAAATTTTTTACCTTAACTTTTGAGAAGTGAAATGAACATTTTTTCTACTTTTTCTCTGAACTTATCTCCATTTTTCCCTTTCACTCACTTTGCCTCCAGCCAAAACTGGTCTCCTTATATCTAAATGAATGAATGAATGAATGAACAAACGAAAGAAGGAACAAATAAACGTCAAACATAAGCCCGCCTCAAAGCCTTTGAACTTGTTCTTCCCTCTACGTAGAAAATGCTCACCTCAGGTAGCCACATGTCTCACTTCCTCACTCTCTGCTCAAATGTCATGTGATCAAAGAGATTTTCCTTGACCAATTCATATGAAATAGCACCATCCTATCTACACTGTGTACCCTATTGGCTCTTTCATCTACTTTATATTTTTTCTTATTCTTCATCACTATCTGACGTGTTGTATACTTCTTTGTTTTTGTCTCCTCTGATTAGAATGCAAGTTACTTGGGGGCAAGATTACTACCAGTTTTCTTCAATGTGGAATTCCCAGCACCTAGAATAAATAGTGTATGTCACATAGCAGGTATTCAATAAATATTTATTATTAAAGAGGAGTCAAATGGGTTATAGCAAGGGTCCCCAAACCCTGGGCTATAGACTGGTACTAGTCCATGGCCTGTTAGGAACTGGGCCGCACAGCAAGAGGTGAGTGGTAGGTCAGCGAGTGAAGCTTTATCTGTATCTGCAGCTACTCCCCAGTGCTAGCATCACTGCCTCAGCTCCACCTCAGATCATCATGTATTAGATTCTCATATGAGCACCAGTTCTGAGTGCCAAAAAGGTTGAGAACTGCCGGGTTATAGTACCACCTTTAATTTGGGATTTAGAAATTCAGCTTAGAACCCCGAACAAAAGGAATTCTATATTCTTCTCACCCTAAAATCATGTTACGCACCCAGGGACAGGATAGAGAAGCCATAGCTAATTCATTCACCTATTGAATAGCAACAAAGTTAGGATACAGAACAGACAAGATCTTAAACCAAAAAAGGCAGGTCCCATGAGACTCTCCTTTGAATTCAACTATCCTTCAGGCATATGATTCCCTCTTTCCCAGACAAGGAGGAATGAAGATTGGGGTAGGTGGTAGTGAAGGGAAACACCCATATTATCTTCTTAATATGATCAAGAAAGCCAAGTTTCTATTTGTGAGCCAAGGGAGAGATTCTAAGAAAGAGATAGAACATTTTCTACCACAATGAAGATAATAATCATAACTATAATAAAGAAGATAATGATAGGTGTTTTTCCATCCCAATTCCCTTCTAAGCCTATCAGCAACAAATTAGATCACAGGAAGATGGGCAGAAATCACCTTTTGATTTGTTTTAGTTTGCTTTTCCACCCACCAGAATTTCTATCATTTGTACTTTAAGCCCAGGAACTCTATCCACTCGAGAATGCACACACAAAGAAACTTGGGTGTATTGTATTGAAGGAGATAATGATCCTTTTTAAGAAGGATATGGACATATGTTAGATAGGACAGTGGTTAGAATTTGTGGCAATGAATGTATAACTTAAGAGTTTTCTAAAAGTCAGAAAAACCTTACAAACTACAAACTGTATAACTTTACACAAGTTACTTAACCTGTGATTCAAAGGCTTATCTGTAAAACAAGTAAATAATAATACCTCCTTCATGGAGGTGTACTGAAAAATAAGTACATAAATTTATATAGAGAAAAATACATGGAAAATTGTCTGGCACATGTAATGACTCAATATTAATTATTAATATTTAGTTTTCTATAATCATCATTAAAACTATTTTTTATGAGATTCCAAAAGATGTGATGATATATTTCTTCACTATAGATAATACAATATTTGTCCTTGGAGCAATGTTAAATAGAAATTTTGCTTTGTAATTATTAATACAGGTGCTCTGATGTAACCAATGGAAAGTGTTAATGTTCATATATTTCTTATTAAAAAATAAAATGTATCTAACTCATGCAACCCCTTACTTATTTGCTGGATGTTCAATGATGAAAGAATGAGGCTGATGTTATAACAAAAGTTGCCATAAAAGTTTAACTTTATATTGTCTTTTAATGAAAACATTAGGTAAAACACTTGTGAGGGAGAAGATATAAGACAGTAGCTGGAATCCGATGCATAAGTTCCATCTGCAACTATTTGAGTTATTTGGCAAAAATGACTTTATTTTGGCAATTTATAAAAAAAAAGGAATAACTAGGGAACTTCCAGTCAAGATGGAGGAGTAGGTAAACACTGTGCTCACCTCCTCCTGTAAGCACATCAAAATTATAACTAAATTACAGAAAAACCACCCCTGAAAACCACCTAAAGTTTAGCTGAACAGAACTCCCATAACTAAGGATATAACAAAAAAGCCACATCGAGACTGGTAGGAGGGAGCGAGATACAAAATAGACGGGCCCCACACACATGTGATAGTTAAAAATACAGAGGGATATCTCAGCTGCAGAAGTCATCACTGAGGAATGAAGCGTCCCATCCCTACATCGGGCTCCCCAGCCCAGAACACCAGTGCCAAATAAAGGAGTCCCCATACAGCTGGCTATGTAAATCAATGGAGATTGCATCTAGTAAGATGGAGGGCTGCTGGAGTCCCAGGCATTCCTCTTAAAGAGTCTATCCCTAGACTTATTTGCAGACATACTGAAGTACTTTGAGCTCCAGAGAAGGAATAGCAGTACAAAAAGCTACAGGGATATATGCGGAGGAAATAAAATGTCTGGCTTTGGAGTGAGGGCTGGAGAAACAGCTCTTTCCCATGCCAGCAGACACAATTGCTCCTTTGTTGATTCCTCCACCCACACAGCCTGCAGGTGATCAGGCACACAGCAAATCTCAATGTTCATTAACCTGGATAACACCACTCTTGCCACACTCTAGTTATTCTCTGATTCCCTAATCCACCCAGATTGTGCCCAGCTAGAACCTCTTTCAGAGGCTAACCCACACAAGTGGTCAGTTTGCAGACTGACCCCATGCTGCGGACTTCCTTAAAATTTCTCAAAGGTCTGCAAACCCCAAACAAGCAGCAGCTGGCCTCAGCATCCCCTGTGCTTCTTGCTAAGCAGCTCCCAGATGGGCATTACTGGCAATTCACCTCAGTTCACAGCCTAGCCTCTTCCAGGAGCCTTCAAGCCCAGCACAGGCAGCTACCAACCACAAATCACTTTGTAGCTCCTACCAGATGGCCCTGGACCAGATACAAGCAGCAGTTGACCTTGGCCTGCATCAGAGCCTCTTCCCAGAACAAACACACTTGGTGGCCAGCTTCGGGCCATACAAGAGCACTAATCAATTAGCATCACAAAAAATACAACCATAGTGTGGACTCAGCCGTCAGCAGAGATCCACTAAAAGGAATACCACTTCACGGGGTCAGCCCTCACATAGCAACTTGTCCATTGGACTCGTGGCCAGCTCTCACAGCCAATCAGCCTGAAGGCCAATCACACACAACAATGTGCCTACAGCAATCAAGTCTCAGCTACAACAGGAGAGCATAGACAAACCACACAAGGAACACCCTGGAGCACTCGGCTCAGGTGACCAAGGAGATTGTGCCACTGGACTCCATAGGATATCTACTATATAATGTCACTCTTCCAAGACTGGGAGACATAGCAGATATACCTAATATATAGAAATAAATACAGGGAGTCAGCCAAAATGAGGAGACAAAGAAACATGTCCCCAGTGAAAGAACAGGACAAAACTCAAGAAAAGAACTAAACAAAATGGAGACAAACAATCTATCAGATGTAAAGTTCAAAACACTGGTTATAAGAATCTTCAATGAACTTAGGGGAAAAACAGATGGTTTCAGTGTGAACTTCAACAAAGAGATAAAAAACATTAAAAAAGGATAGAAAATGTTATAGAGCTACCATAAAGAGGAGAAAGGAAGCAAGAAATTGATAACCAAATTGAATTATAGTTAAAATACCAAAGGTTAGAGACAGAGAATCTTAAAAGCAGCAAAAGAAAAGCAGTTAGTTACCTACAAGGGAGCTCTTCTAAGACTGTCAGCTGATTTCTCAACAGAAATTTTGCAGACCAGAAGGGATTGGCATAAAATATTCAAAGTAATGAAAAACAAGGCCCTACAACCAAAATTACTATACCCAGAAAGGCTATTATTTAGAATGGAAAAACAGATAAAGGGCTTCCCAGACAAGAAAAAGAAGAGTTTATCATCACCAAATCAGTATTGCAAGAAATATTAAAGGGACTTCTTTAAGAATATACAGAAGGAAAAATTTTGAATATGAGTAAAAAAATATCTCTAAGAAAAGAAATTCTCACTGACAAAGGCAAATATATAATAAAGCCATGGATTGACAAACACTAAAGCTAGCATAAAGGTTAAAAAGCAAAAGTGGGAGGAGTATGTGTAATTACGACAATAAATTAAGGGATACACACGAACACATACACACAAAAGAAATAAAAAATAGTGACAAAAACATAAATATAGAGAGGATGAGTAAAAACGATAATGATTTTAGAGTGTGTTAAATCTTAAGTGACTATCAACTTAAATTAGACTGCTATAACCATAGCTTGGTATATATGAAGCACATGGTAACCAAAAACCAAAAATCTACAAGAGATATACAAGAAATAAAGAGAAAGGAATCCAAACACAACACCATGGAAAATCTAATGTACAAGAGTGGAGATTAGAGAATAAGAAAGGAACAGAGAAGAAGTACAAAAACAATCACAAAACAATTGATAAAATAGCAATAACTACTTACCTATCAATAATTACTTTAAATGTAAATTGACTAAATGCTTCAATCAAAATATGAATGTATAAAGAAGTACCTATGTATAATGGAATATTACCTGGTCATAAAAAAAGGATAAAATCTTACCATTTGCAACAATATAGATGGACCTAGAGGCTATTATGCTAAATGAAATAAGTCAGAGAAACACAAATATCATATGATTTCACTTATATGTGGAATCTAAGATACTAACAAACAAACAAAGTAAATGAACAAAACAGAAACAAACTCATACAGAGAATAAACTGATGGCTGCCAGATGGGAGGGGGGTTGGGAGGCCAGATGAAAAGGTGAAGGGATTAAGAAATACCAACTGGCAGTTACAAAATAGCATGGGGATGTAAAGTACAGCATTAGGAATATAGTTAATAATATTGTAATAACTATATATGGTATCAAATGGATTCAAGACCCATTGGAGGGATTATTTTGTAAGTTATTTAAATGTCTAACCACCCACTTTGCTGTACACCTGAAACTTAAATAATAATTGAATTTTTTTAATTGAAAAAAAAAAGAATAATAAGACAGTAGGTGCTAGAATACCATTCACCAGATCTAGAATTCTAGCATAGGATCTATCCTATTCAACATTTTCTATTAATGATTTGGGTAGAGGCTAAGGTGGCATGCATATCTAATCTGCCAATATCACAAAGAATAGCAAGATAATGAATAGCATTGGTGGTCAACTGGGGAACTAAAAAGAGCAGGACAACCTGGAATGTTGCACTAAAACAAACCAGCAATAATAAAAATAAAAGTAGAATGGTTTTTATGAAAATGTAGAATGATGGAAATAACAAAATTTCATAATCATTCATCCAGGTCCTTTGATTGGAGATAAAGATACAAAAACATAAAATATTTCATCTCAGTTCCTCACAATATTTAGTCTAACCAAGGAGAAAGAACCATAAAAAAAAAAGTGCAATAATAAATGCCGTCATACAAATACAGAGAAGTAACATCAAACTCACTGAGATTCACTTCTTTAGTTTGCAAAGCATCTTCACAGATACTATCTCATGTAATTCTTACCCTAACTCTTTTGGGGAGACTATTATCTCAATTTTTCAGGAGAGGAAGCAAACGAATAAAGAGCTTTAATACTCAAGCTCTTCCTTACAGCTTTTAGTGGGCAAAATTGAAGTAGGAATTTGGTTCTTATACTGCCAAATTTTATCTTTCCCCTTACCCCTCAGCTATTCGGTGTGAAGTTGACCCATATCTAACAGATCCCTCCAAAATAAGTAGTTAATGGCACATCGCTAATTCTATTTGTCTAATAATGACATAGCTGATGAAAATATTGTATACTCTTTAAAGACAAGGGCTATTATATCTTTATACTGCCAAGAATGGGACTCAACTATTTGCTTACTTGTTTAGTGTGCTTGTATATCAGAATGCAAATGCTAAAAGCTTAAAGAGAGCAGTGGGACTGCTGCATTAATAGACTGATTAAATTTTCTGTAGTCATGCTGGCTTTTTTCTTTTCAGCTACTTTTTATGTATACTCTGTATTAGCAACCATAATTATGTTGAAACGTTATTAAGGCTGCTCTCAATGAAAATAAGTTTCTATGTATAATTTCCCTTTGCAAAATCAACTTGTTTATTCTGTTCCTTTATAAATTTATCAAACCATTAGTTTAAAAAAATGGTCAAGATATTCAAGCTATTTTGCCAGACTATTTACTTTGTTTTCAAACTTAAGGTCGGGCCTGATTTTTAATAATGTATCTAAAACAATGCTACATATTTGAATTGTATAAACACAAAGTTTTAAAATAAAATACATCATGGTTCTGAGAACTTGTAAACTGTTTTTAAAGGGATTTGGATGGGTAAAAAGAAGACAAGATAAAGGAGTCTGTGAACTTTAATTTGAAGAGTGTCAGTTTTTAGGTTCAATACTTTTTTATTTTGAAAATAATTTAAAGAAAGACATAACTGCTATTAAGAAGTTTTTATATAAATAAATATAATTTATTAAGAACACATGGAATATAAATAACCATAAGAAACAACTAAAGCCAATAAGTTATGAGGTGTTTCTGGCCTGGAAAAGTTATATTAAAAGCTTAATTCTGTGAACTTTCATTTGACAAGTATTTATTTGGCCCGTATTTTGAATAAGGTGTCGCACTAGCATTGATTCCATACACCATACCAAGCAAGCTTCCTCATGGCAAGCAGGACCAAGGCACATTTAAGGCCATGAAAAAAAAAAAAAAAAAAAAACAGAGTATGCCACTGGACTCTGCAGCCTTGAACCGATGGAATCTGGTTTCCTACACTACCCAAAGAATATGGAAATTTCGAGCCCAGAGCTAGAGCAAACACTGGTCTGAGGCTGTTGTCTTCTCTAGGGCCACAGAAAGGCATCACCACTGCAGAAACTCTATACCACTTAGGGCACACATGGGATGCTCATGTAGCATTATCCATTCCAAGATGTGCTCACAAGCAAAACCTAGTGCTCCCAAAGAAAACCAAATGGAAGAAAATATGAAGAAACACACAAGTGAAGTTACATCTAAGGGTCTTTATAGTAGAGGAAACAGAATGCAGTCTTAAAATCAGTATGTTTAATTATTCAAAGAGATAAAGAAACAGAAAATAAGATAAAAAATAATAAATTATTTTTAAAAAGAGAAAAGATAAGCAAATGAAAGAGACAAATGTAAATTCTAGAAATAAAAATTAGACCAGGCACGGCTGGCATGAAAACACTTCCGAGAAAATCACCCAGAATGCAGGTGAAATGTTTAACTGAAAAATTAAGTGATGGAAACATTATGGAGAAGTTAAGAGAATGAAGTATAAAATAATAAGTTCTAACATTATACTTAATAGGAGTTCCAGAAGTAGATAATAAAGGAAATGGTAGAAAATAATATTTTAAGTGATATTAACTTCTATGTATATATGAGTATCTAATTCAAAGTGGTTGCCAAATATGAAACAATGAATAAATGTTAGTCCCTATATTAGTGCATTGGAGTGAAAATATAAATCATTAAGGATAAAGAGAGGATCTACCAGAGAAAAAAGACAGATGGCCAACAAAGAAATGACAATGTTAAAAGAACATTGGCTTTCTCACTGGCAACAACCAGTCTCCCCCACAGCTAAACCCTCATTTAGGAAAGTTTCTCAGATGCAAAAAATATGAACAACTTTACTATTCAAAGGCCTCATGAAAGAACTACTGAAGGCTACACATTGGCTAGAAAGAAAATGAGTAAAGGGAACAAGGAGCGATTATGAACAAAAAATCAATCTAAAGAAAATATGTTGACATTTAGCATTATACAGGTGTTTATTATACACAGTATTATAGCAGTTTCAATACTTTAATGTAATTATCTTTACCATTTTTTTCAAAAGCAATAATATTAACAGTTAATATTTATAGATGCTTGTCATGTTCCAGGAACTACTAAGATTTTTTTGTAGATTACCTCACTTATTCCTAACAACAATCTTTCAAGGCATATCTACTTGTTTTCCCATTTTACAGATGTCAAAACTGATTTATAGAGTAGTAATTTTTCCAAGGTCATACAGATAGCAAACAATGGAAATGAATTTTTGTGACCTGGGGAACGTCATTTAACATTAAAGTGTCAAAACCCGATTTCCTTATCTATGAAATAAAGATATAGTATTTGTTCTTATCATATTACAAGATTACTTGAAAATGAAATAATACTAAACTGTGTTAAAGTGCCTTCAAAATTATAAAATAGTCTACTATTTGAAATTATAATAAAAATAGAATATGCTGCCAGATTTTAAAAAGGGAATTTTGCCACATAGTTAATAATAATAGCATTTTCTTATTTATTCATTCAAAATATATTTTTAATATGACTTCTATAAGTAAATGTAATTTAGAAATTATGAAGTACAACTGTTTCATTTATTTATTTGTTCACTTGCCTATTTCTAACTCACCTTGTTCCAGAGAAGATTTTCCGGCAGCTAACAAGGACATACAAAAATAATAATAACACCAATAATAAATAATCCATTTTTTCATTTTAAAAAATATACCTTAGATTTAATTTCTAAATATACAAACACCTCGTAAAAACAATGTGCGTTTAATTTAAAAGATCACTCCACAGATCATCTATTGCCACCCCCACCTCAACACACACATACAATGAATTTAAGCAGCAGGAAAAGTTCATATTGTCTCTTATAAAAAATGAAAATTGCTAATTTTTATACCGCTTTTGGCATGGTTCAAGTTAATGATGTGCTAATGTGATATTAAAGTAGTAACTCCTGCAGTTTTAACAGCGGAATCGGGGGGGCTGACATCACAGCAGCATTACTAAAGTGTTGAATTTTACTCACTTTCCCTAAGTAAATGGAATCTGAGACTCTGCATGTTAATCACTGCATTGCAGTTTAGTAGGGCCCTTATTTATTTTGAACGAGCATTTTATTCTCAAATAGAGAATTAAGTGAGAAAAGGGGCCAGAATTTGATAGAGATACTGGTGAGCAGCCATTTCTTTTGGCTCCCATAATAATTTTTAAGCCTATAGAAAATGAGAACAGATGTGTTGGTTATTTATGAGTGCAAGTTTTTTCTAAAGATTTAGGAATTAGCATGAAAACTATTTATTGAACCTCAAAAAAATCAATAAATATTAATATCAGAACACAAATGTTTGCACTATAATTTGAAACATGAATAATATTTATCCATTATGCCTTTGAGAACTCCAGGATACTCTGAATATTTATTAACTGTGTGTCATCAGATGATTCAGAGAGCTTCTCTGAATTACTTAGAATTCTCAAGCTGAACAGTAAAAACACATTCTCAATTAAAAAATAAAAAAATACCTTGTGCATTGTTCTGCCTGAATTTTTGCTGGCTCTTAAAATGGCTTAGTATAAAGAGGACTTGATATAGAACCAAAAAATCTGGGCTTAAATATTGGTTTTGCCACTTAGCCAATGTGACTTCAGATAAGTTTCTTAAAGATGAGTTACATTTTCCACAACTATAAAATGACAATAATGAAATCTCCTATAAAGGGTTACTTGAGGATAAAATGAGAACAGAGAGTCGTATACAGTTAATTAAATCTGATTTAGAATGGAGAATATCCCCAAAAAACTTTAATTAACCTTATTCACTTCAGAAATTTTACTTTGACCTGTATGAAGTTAATGACTCCTTTCTGATGGAAGTCAAGTGATGGAATACATATATATACCAAATTGTTATGGCATATTGATTCAATTTAACACAATGAGTTCTGAGCAATAGATTGGGTCACTAAATTTATTTAATCATTAAAATGTATTATGTCAGTCTATTGCTACTATTATAAACACTACTGTTTGGGCTTATTCTGAAAGAGACACAATAAACAATTGGTTTAATAGAAAATCATCTAGCTGATAACACTATAAAAACATTAATACAGCAGAAAGACTTGTTCCAAATAATCTTGGCAATTATCTATTGCTATGCTCTGCTGAGCTCAAGATGTTCCAGGAAGGGCCGCAAATAGCCCTGGGAGGCCATGAGACGGGAGTTTGAGGGGTTGGCTCCCCTTTCACTCCCTTAGTTCAACCCCACCAGCTCTGCTTTTATCACTTTCAAATACTAACCGTTTGTCTAAGATTTCATTTACTCAAAGGGTTGGGTTGCTATAAAAATGTTTAAATAGCTGATCTATTCCAACTTCCTCATTTTAGAAATAAGGAAATTGAAAGCCAGAAAGATGGTACAAATCACCTAAGATCCCTTAGAAGCATTCTTTCCATTAGAATCAGAAAAATATTGTCCAGATTCCCCATCGAGGTTGTTTCCACCATATTTTTCTCTTATGATAAGATTAGTCTTCAGCATGTACTGAATATTGAGTACTATGTTAGTTGTTCTACCTGTAATTACTAATGACTCTAAAACATTCCCTAAATATTTTCTCCATTTGAAGATGAGGTTCAAGAATGTTAAGCAACTTGTACAAGCCATTCAAATTCAGTCTAACTACAAACCCTGTGCAAATCCTGTATTTGTAAAGGTTAGTTAAATTTGTTAGCCATCCTGTTAGCCATCAAAACAATAGACCATCATAACATGACCCAGAGGAACAAATAAGTAAATGTTGGATATTTAATTGCCAAATTTTGACTCTACTCTTCAGGTGTACTTTATTATAAAATTGAGGCACAGTGAATATGAATGTAGAAAGGTCAAATGGCAACCTTTTGTGAGAGTTGCTCTTATCTCTTTCTGGGCTGGAATTGTCAATAAACACCTCTTATTTTAGGTTGATTCTATATTTTATTAAAATAAACATGTGGCTTTTCCATTCTTTGATGTATCATAGATCATGTGTTTGCTTATATTAATTTCTTCCTTTGTTTGAAAGGTCTGCTGCTTATATTGCAAATCAAATTGCACATGTGCTCATAGGAGGGGGATACTGAAAAAATATTTCCCCGCTGGCATTGTCATTTTCAAGTTTCATGTTTAAAGCAGTTTTCTTTGCCTCATATAGCATCTAACACAAATAAGTAACGTAGTTTTCAGTGTAATTATGACAATTGTTTTTGTCATAGATTTTCTTCAAACGTAAATCTGCATTCATTTGTACAGAATGTCAAGGTAATGGAAAGCTACATAGTCCTTAAATCTCTATAATATGAGACTTTTGCAAACAGATATACAAAGAGGTTATAAAAGGAAAAATGATCTAAAGATGAAAATCAAATAAAACAGAGTGACAAAAATTTTATACTGAATAGAGTGAGGTGACCAAAAAGAATATATTTCTAACCTAATTACTATTTTTTTTAAAGTTTAGATAAACTTTATTTGAAATTATTGTAGATTTACTGAGTATTGAAAACAGTACAGAGTTCCACATAGCTTTCCCTTAACTTCCTTTTATTTAACATCTTACATAACATAGTTATTTATCAAAACTAATAAATTAGTATTAATATGACAGTATTAACTATACTACAGACTTTATTAAGATGCCTTTTCTTTTTCACTGTTTCAGAAGCCCACATTACATTTATTTATCACATCTCCTTAGTCTCCTCCTATTTATGACAGTTTCTGTTTTCCATTTTTTGCTTTTCATGACTTTGACACTTTTGAAGAATATTAGTTGAATATTTTATAGAATATTCCTTAATTTTAATTTGTCTAATATATTTTCCCTATTAGATTGAAGTTTTTTGTTGTTGTTTTTTTTCCCAAAAAAATACCACAGAAATGAGTACTCTTCTCAGGTCATTATATCAAGGGTATATGATGTCCATATGTATTACTGGTGGGATTTTTTATTGAAGTGTAGTTGATATATAATATTATGTAAGTTTCTGGTGTACAATATAGTTATTCAACATTTATATATCTTATAAAGTGATCGTTATGATAAATTTAGTAACCATCTGTCACCATACAAAATTATTACACTACTATTGACTGTATTCCCTGTACTGTACATTACTTCCTCATGACTTAATTATTTTATAACTAGAAATGTGTACTGTTTATTCCCTTCACTTTTTTCACCCATTCCCTTACCTCCCTCCCATCTGACAACCATCAGTCTGTTCTTTATATCAATAAGTCTGTTTCTGTTTTGTTCTGATCTAATTATTATTTACACTTCTCTTTAAAAGTTTTTTAGTGGTTGTCCTAAGACTTAAAATAGTACTCTTTAGTTCATCAGAGTCTGCCTTTAAATAATACTATAACACTTTACTTGTAGTGTAAGCACTTTACAACAGTATATTATCAATCCCTCCATCTCATTCTTTGTGCTAATATTGTCATGTATTTACTTTTACAAAGCCAGAATCAATTGCCACTATTTTTGTTTCAGTCAAATAATAATCTCTTAGTGATTAAAATAGTGAAAAACAGTATTTATATTTAACATTTATTTTCACAATGTTTAGCACTCTTCACCTCTCTGAAAATACAAGTTTCTATGTGGTATCATTGTCCTTCTATCTGAAGAACTTCCTTTAACAATTCTTGTAACACAGTTATCCTGGGAATAAATTTAGTTTCTCTCTGTCTGCAAAAGTCCTTAATTCTCCTTTGTTTTATAAGGATATTTTGTTAAGTAAAGAATTCTATATTGACTTATTTTTTCCCCAATACTTTAAAGATGTCACTTTATTCTCTTCTGAATTGTATAGTTTCTGATTACTATAATTGTATAGTTTCTGATTACTATTACTTCTTACTCTTCAAGTTTTCTTTTCTTCCACATATTCTCTCTTTCTCATAGATTTCTATTACACATTTGTTTGACAATTTGATATTGTCCCACAGCTCTAAAATGTTATATTTGGTGGGTTTTTTTTTTTTTAATTTTATTATTTACTCTTCTCTATTTGTCTTTCACTCTTGGTAATTTCACTGATCTATAACTTCAAGCTCACTAATTCTTTCCTTGTCTATGTCCGGTCTGCTGATAACCCTGTCAAGCTAATCATCATCTCTGTTGCCATGGTTTTGCCCATGATTTTGATTTGATTATTTCATATAGTTTTCATCTCTCTGGTGAAATTCTCCAGCTGTTTATGATTTTTATTTGCCTTTTTCACTAGAACATTTCACATAATAATCATAGTAATTCTAAGTTCTCTGTCTGATATTTCCAACGTCTGGATCATATTAGAGTTCTGTAGTTGCTTTACCTCTTGATGATGAGCTTTTTTTTCTTGATTTCTTTGTGGGTCCTATAATCTTTAGTTATAAATAGGGCATTGTTGTAGGACAGGAGTAACACAGGTAAATATTATTTATACCTGCAAACAATCAAAGCTTTCCTTCTGCACATGGATGTTCATAGAAGCTTTATTCATAATTGCTAAAACTTGGAAGCAGCCAAGAAGGTTTTCAGTAGATAAATGGACAAATATAAATATTCCAGACAATAAAATATTATTCAACATTAAAAAGAAATGAACTATCAAGCTATGAAAAGACATGGAAGAAATTTAAAGGCATATTATTAAGTGAAAGACGTCAGTCTGAAAAGGCTATATAATGTATGATTCAAATTATATGACATTCTGGAACAGGCAAAATCATAGAGACAGTAAAAAAGGTCATGGGTTGCCAGAGGTCAGGGGAGAGGGAAAAATAAATAAGCAGATCACAGAGGATTTTTTAGAGGAGTGGAACTATCTGTATCTGTATAATACTATGATGGTAGATACATGCCATTATACATTTGTCCAAAACCATAGACTATTCAATACCAAGAGTGAACCCTAATGTGAAATATAGATTTTGGGTAATAATGACATGTCAGTATGGGTTTATCAATTGTAACAAATGTACCACTCTGATGCAGGATGTTGGTAGTGGAAAAGCCTGTGTGTGTGAGGGAGTAAGGGCTCTCTGGGAACTCTGTGTACTTCTCACTCTGTTTTGCTATGAACCTAAAACTGCCCTAAAATTGCCCTAAAATTAAGTCTATTTAAAAGAGGAGGAAACTAACACTGAGGCCCAAACATCTAGACAAACTTTATAACAACCCCTATGTCTTTCTTAAATATATTATAAAAATGGAAAGCCAAATTCGAGAAAACTGATAATTACCTGAATGAAACCATGCAGCCAGGAAAATGTAAAATATGCTTGGAGAGTGTTAAGTAGGTAGTAAGTGGGAATGTCTGACCAACTAGGAATGTTGGAAATAATGCCAGAAAAGCAGGCAAATTAGACCAGATGTACAGAGTCAACAATCAGATATAGGAATGCCTAATATCAGCAAAAGGAGCTCAAACTTAAAAGCGATTAAAAAAAAAAAAAAGAAACAACAATAGCAATAATAAAAATGTTATCTAGGAGAATGATCTGAAGAAGGTGGTCCTTTAAAAAATGTGTCTGGTAGTCTGTTTGAGACAGATTGGAGGTAAGAGAAAGCAGAAACAAGGAAATACATAATTATTGTAACAGTCTAGAACTGAGGAGATCAAGGCCTAAATTAAGATGCTAGCAATGAAAATGGAGAAAAAGTGGGAATAATTTGGGAGACATTGTAGAGAAAGAATTTATAAGACTGGTTGACTGATGTGATAAGAGTGATGAAGGAAAAGAAGAAATCAAGGCTTCACACTGGGATAATAGTGCACAATTTTCTCACCAGTATCTTTAATTTCTCCCTTTCTAAGAGCTTTCTCCTCTCTGCTTTTAAACTTGCCCACGCTTGAATTAGCATAAATGTTTGGAAAAGGTAAAAAACATTTATCTTCAAAATGTTCTTGAGGTAAACTATTTCTGAAATATAAACCTGTTTGCCAGCCAAAACTCAATTTGTATTCAAACTGTGGTTTAAACACTCCGTCCAGACATGACAGATGTTAGAATCAATTGGTTTTCAAGTCTTGTTTCTTTTTTGTCAGCTTCAATAAACAAAATCTTCTTAAATTATCTTCTGTCAAATACATTTACCAAATCCTTGCAGTGCATATAGAACTAAAGTTAATTGAAAATTAAACTCTTGGCTTTGGGAGCTAAAAAAGAAAAAGTATAATTTTTAAAAGAGTAGGCGGAAGGCATTAAAAAAATACAAAAGAGTATACCAAAAAAAAAACAACAACAACAACCAAAACACACAAAAAATCCTATATACACAAGAAAAGAATTTTCTCTTGTTACATCTTCTCTAAAATTATTTCATAACATCTTTGCCTAAGGTCCCTAATAAATTTAAAGGTTTTAATTCTAAGATTCTACAGGATTTTTTTGTTAAATTCTATAAATTACACAGAAAAACTTGACATTTTTATAATATTGTATTATAATCAAATAATTTAAAATATCTATTTGTTGACATTATCTCTAATACGCTAGAGTCTGTTAAATATAACATCGTATAAGTGAAATGAGTCTAAAAATATTCCTACATATTATCATAAATAATAAATATTTTTTGACTCTCTTCTTGATAAAAATAATGAAAATTATAACAGGTCAAATTCAATAAATATAAAAGGAATTGAGACAAAAAATTCAGCTCCAAGGCCACTTGGCCTCTCTCTGCCTATTTACACATCTATAAAGTAGGACTTCTAATAGAACTTGGTTGATAGGATTGTGAAGATTAAATGAAAAAATGTGTGCACAGTACTTATTATGGTGTCTAGCATATAGTAAATGTTTACTGAATATTATCTAATATTCTTATATTATCACATTCCGTTATCATTCAGTTATATTTATTTTTTATAAATACCTCTTTATGTTTACTCCTTATTGGAATCAGCATTTTAATTCAAATTTAGTATGTTCTTTCTGTACTAAAATATTAATTCTTGTTATATTTACTGCAAATAAATTCCCAATATGTTTTGCTTTTCAAGATAAGAATTTTGTTTTGCTTTTGATAGAATTCTTTCTCTTAATCTTTTCTTCTTGATATTTACCATTGTTTTAGAATCTAGAAAAATTTCCCTGTTCAAAAATACTTGGTAACATATTTATTTGAGACTTTTTTCTTTTCCTTTCTTTCATGGTAATAGCTAGACATTTTACATTTAACTCTTTAGTAGAGCTGAACTGAGGGAAAAGGATAAAGTGGGGATCAAAATTTAATTTCTCATCAAATATTGCTAACAATACAAGCTTCACATATTAAATAATCTATTTATTCATTATTGATTTATATTATTTGGTCAGACGGGTTCATTGGCCTTAAAAGGTCCAGTTGTTCGAACCATAATTATAAAAATCTAGGTTCTGGCTTCCACATTCCGCTCCCACGTTTCATTCTGAACCTGCTTCTTCTGTCTGAGCACTTGGTCTAGCCCACTGCTTCACACTTAGATTTACTTCTCTTCACAAAAAAACCACTTTGTTGTTTAACTTAGGCTGCGTTCTAGGTCTCTGACTTCATTTGGCTTCTATTGATCAATCTGCCCGACATCACATGTGGTGGTGACCAGATCTGGTGTTCTAGAGGAAAGACCAGATGCTACTACATTTACTGTGAATTTGGCAAGTTTGGGTCAGCTCTGAACTTTCACTTCCTTTTCCCTTTGTACTGAGCCCTTCAAGCTCACAGCTGTTTGACAGCTTAATTTAAACTACACTGGCAAATGTCTTCAGGGACAGAACAGTGATCTGCTCACCTCTCTCTATTCTAGATGCTAAATAATTCCACGTTAGATCTTCAATGTTTTTATGAAAGGATTTTGTATTTTGTATTTTATCTAGCAATTTTAGTTGCTTTTAGACTTCTCTTAATAGAAATAGACTTGCTCTGCATTATAATTTATCTTTTTAATTAAATGCATGTGTGTCGATTCCCTATTTATATAATGTTTCTGTAATAAAAAATCATTCTAGATACCTAAAGTAGTGTTTAACCCATGACAGACACTCAAGTAATATCTGATAATAGTTACAAATAGAGTAATGACAATATCAGCCAATCAGAAAACTTCAGATTGCAAAAGGGGCCAAATAACTATAAAATTGAAAATGGACACTTAAAAATGACATTTCTTACCATAGAATACTTTGAAACAATTATGATAGTAACATGATAGGGGAAAAAAAGAAAATCTAGATTCTATCTATAATATACCTCTATTTTTTTCAATTTCAAAATATTTATGAAGCAAATGTGAAAAAAACATCAGGGAATAAGAGGAAGCACCATCATAAATATGATTTTTCTATTTTCCATCAAGAGATTAGAAATAAATTGCTCTATAGCCTTAATTTTATTAAATACATGGAGGACTCCTTGTTCCTCCATATGTTCCAAATGTTTGTGAAAACATGTACTTGTATTTTTATTTACTATAGGTCTATATTCTTTGCTAGACCATAAATCCATAAGGAAAGGAATGATTGATTTGTTCATGACTCTATTCACAATATTGAGTCCATTGCTTAGCAGATAGTAGGTGCTAGATTAATTTTTACTAAATGAATAAGTAAATTTAGTATGTCCAGAGGTATAGACATTGCTCTGCCTCAGGGAATTTAAAATCTACATAGGGTGAAAAGAATGATGAATTATCATTTGTTCAACATTTACCACATGCTTGTTTTTATACATTATATCATTTATTCTTACAGGAACCTCATAAGACAGCTATTATTACCATAATTTGTGAGCATTATTATCTGCTTTTTAAGATGAAGAAATTGAGACCTACAAAGGATATGGAACTTGCCCACCATCACGTTGCTTTTAAATGGAAAAACCATTATTTATCTGAAGTGAGTGTTCATTCTTTTTCTTGTATGCCACAATGCTTCTCTACAAGTGAAACCCAAGTGATAAAACACAACATATAATTAATTTTTAAAATGTCCAGGGGTGACTGTAAATGATCTAGAAATTCAAAGAATGAGAAGAGTGAAAATAAAATAGAATAAGCTCATGGGCTACTGGAGATTTGAGATAATTCTTTGAGTCTCTAGACAGAGTAGAGCAGAGGTCGTTTCAGGAAAAGCAATTTCAGAATTCCTATCAGATCTCTTTAAAGTCAGTAAATATTTTTTAATGTTATTGGTTGATTAGCACTATAAATAACATGGAGACAAGAAATGGTTTGCTCACAGGCCACATAACATAGCATAGCATGGCCATGTGAAGAATGAGATTGATACAGTGTTGGCCTTTACCTCATAAGACTATACTGAAAAATAATTTAATGGGAAATGCTTAGGATATTTATACAGAACTTTAATAATCTAAATGATAATATTTGAGTCCTTGTTATGCCTAATGACTGCACAGAAAGCATGAAGAACCAATAATATGTTCTGATTCCTGCAAAGAGCTAACATGGTAATTTTACCACTTGATGAGAAGGAGGTTGTTAATTGTCCAGTGCAAAATTAGCAAAGACCTTTATGATGCCTTGAAATGAATGGGCTCTCTAGATTCAGATAAAATGTAGAGAAGATATCTTATTAGATGAGCATTTCTTTTTTCAAAGCAAATATTACTGGCATTTTGCTGATTCAAGAATTCTTACTGTTAATAAAAAGTTAATGGAGCTGACATAAGTAAGATGATCGTAAGCATGCCATACTATCTAAAATTTTTTGTTGTTGTTGTCATTGTTGCCTTCAGGAAAGTTTCTGGGTCATTGAACACTGATATCATGCCAAGTGTTTAGAAGAAAAACTTGTAAAAAAAAAAAAAAAAAGAGGTGGTGGTCTAGAATACAGCCAGCAGACCTCAAGATAAATGATGAAGATATAGGAACCAAAGGATCAGAGCAAGGGCTGGGAAATTAATAATTTAAAAATGATCAGGATAGACCCAATTTTTCTTCTCAACTCTACTATTTAATAGCTTGTTTACTTGGAGAAGTTACTTAATTTCTCTGAGCTTCAGCTTCTTTATCACAAATGTAGATTATAAAAATAGTATCTACTGCAAATGTTTATGGTGATGATTAAATGAGAAAATTCAGGTAAAAAAAAAAACCACTTATCATTGTGCCAGACACACATAATTTATCAAAAAGAAATAGTTTTCTCTATTTTCATCATCATCGACACTATCAGGGACAAAATAAATGTATAGAAATTAAGATATGCAAAAGAAAAAGGAGAATAGCAAAGTCTAGTACTTTAAGAAAGGCAAGGGTCGGAAGATTCTAGAGTACAAAAACATTGAAAGGAAGTTTAGAAATCATCTAGTGGAACACCTTTGTTTTATAAATGAGCAATGCAACAGTAAGAAATGTCTCATAGTACAACTACTTTTGAAAACATTTTAATGGTTGTGTCTAAAGCTCAGGCTGGATTTACCATGTTTACATGGACAACCTAGTAATTCTATTTCTAAGTTTTTATCCAAGAGAAATAAAAACATATGTCCACACAAAGACTTACATATAAATGTTCACAGCAGCTTTATTTATAACTGCCCAAACTGGAAACAATTAAATATCCATCAACAGGACAATGGATAAATAAATTCCATACAATAAAACACATTCAACAACAAAAAATAATGCATTACTGCTGCACACAACAACATGGCTGAATCTCAAAAACATTACGCTGAAATGAAGAAACAGTACAAAATAGTACATACTGCCTGATTCTATTTACATGAAGTTCTAGAATATATAAACTAATCTACAAAGATCTAAAGCATATCAGTAGTTATCTGGGGTTTGTGGGTGGGGATAGGGGTGAAGAAAATATTTTATATCTTGATTGTGCTTGTGGTTGTACATCATATAAATCTGTCAAAATTTATTAAAACTGTATACTTTAAATCAGTGTATTTTATTATATTTTAATTATACCTAAGTAAAATTAATTTTAAAGGAGAGATATGACTTGATATCTTCTTTTTTTTCAGGGCAGAACTAGAATTCAAAGCCAGGTCTTTGTTAGCTAGTTAACTAAGCTAGCACTTAGTTAGTGATCATTAAGCTGAACTTTTTTCAGTAATTAGTGTAACATCTTGCCATGCTTGCTTTCATTCTGAGAGCTAGCCTGGTAAAATGGCATAGCCTTACTTTGGAGTAACAAAAATGTGGTTTGGTGTCATGGTTTTCCTTCTTACTAGCTGTATGGGCTTGACCAGGTTAGTAGACCTCTCTGAGCTACCTTTTACTCATCTCTCAATTGGGGATAAAACTCCTATCATAGGATTCCTATAAAGATAAAAATATAATCTAAAAAGTGACCAGAAAATGGCAGGCACTCAATAAATTGTAGCTATGGGTACTATTAATTTCTTCTAAGGAAAGTACTAGACCTGGAGCCGTGTCATAGGTAATTCTTGTCTTGTGAGGTTGAGATAATGCCTCAGCCTGGATTTATTCATTCATTCAAAAAATATTACTCAGCACCTATGAAGTGCTAGGCAGTGTTCTAGACTCTTATAATTCACCGAAGAACAAAAGAGTTACCTTCTAGTAGAGGGAGACAGCAAATCCATAAAGCCAATTCCTGTATAATAAGTCAGAGGGCAATCTATGCCAAAAATGAAAAAAAAAAAAAATAGTAGGAGGGAAAGAGATGGATTAGGAATGATAGAAAGTGCTATTTTATGCAGGGTACTTAGAAGCAGCTGATTTCTAGACATAACATTTGGACAGAAACCTGTAAACAGGGAGAGAGGGAGTTATACAATAAAATAGCCGGATGGAAAGTATTCCAGAGAGAAGAAAGAGCAGAGAAGAGGCCTTGATGCAAAACAATCTGGTTGGCACATTTTGGGATCAGCAAGAAGACCAGGCAATATTTGGGACAACAACAGTTATTTGTGCTGTGTGTGACAATATATGTAATTTACTGAGCATTCAGAATGTTCAACTCTATCTCTCCATTATTTGTACTTGGATTGTCCATGTAGACATAAATCTTCATATTAAATTCCTATCGCTATTGTCATGCTTCGTGGACAGCTTTGGTGCCAGAGGAAGTAGTCACTTATCTACATCTACTTCATAAATAGGAAACATTTATTAAAATAAAATAAAAATCAGTAGATACTGGTCCAAATCTGTCGCCTCTTTGAGAGAGACGTAAATCCACACACTCAGTCTAAGGATAAACAGCTGAACTCTAAGGTGCCATTATTCATCAACATGAGAAATAATGTTTCTCATTGAGAACAGGGAAGAAGCTGAAGGGGGTGGGGAGTCAGTTGGAAGAAGGAAGCACGCAGTTTCACCACATCTCCTCATTCTGATATTCACTTGAGTCTAAAACAGTGAAAAGCATGACATCCAAAACACTCTAAAATAGTATTTAAGTTAGCTCAGACTCTAGGTCCACAGAGAACGGTGAAACAAGCCCAGTACTGTTACTGGAAGAGCAGAAGGTGAACATCAAGTTTGAAGTCAGTCATGGGCATTGTTCTCCTTTAACAAGTAACCCTAATCTTTGAACACAGTCCTAATAGCAACCAGTGCTTTCTCTTATGCCAGCAAGTCATCCGATGTTTTCTTCCAAGAGAAATCTACAGGGAAGGACAAAGACTGGCACTGCTTCCTTATCTTCTGGTACCAGCACGATCCACTTGAACGCTAATACTCTCTAGCCGTATACTGGGACAGAATACAACCTCAAGAATCCTTATGGTATTCCTAGGGAGCACCAGTCAAAAGCCAATCAGATAATGGCCTAGTGTGGTTAAGAAGTGTAGGCAGGGTGTCAGCAGGCAAACCACAAAAATCACAAAATGTCGGCATCAATGGCAAATATGAGTAAAATCAGAATCCATCAGCAAAACAATGAAGACACAGGCAGATACAGAACAGTCTTTCTTAGTGCTCAAGAAAGACTATTTTGGTTAGGATCCTTAAAGACAGAGAAAGTTCTTTTTCAATTCTATTTTTTGTACTGTAAAGCAACTTTTCACAGCTAATCTTATGTACTTCAGTAATCAGCATCTAAGCTCTGCTTTTATTAGTAGACTGAAAGCTAGTTGTGTTAACAAATACTCTAGAGAAAAAATAATTGAGAAAGAGTACAGTGAGGGACTCACTTTTCCTGTAGAAAGATCTTGAGTATTTAGTCAATTCAGCCCACAAACATTGACTAAACATTAAATAAACTGATTGCCTACTATTAAAGTACAAAAGCACTCAATTGAAATTCAAATTTAATTTTAGACAAGCATGGAAACATGACACTGTTTAGTTTCCTGAAGTTCACTGAATGTCATCTATACCTGACCCACACATGGCCTAACAAATGATGATCACAGTACTTCTCACATCTGTGGGTAAAGATCTAATAAAAACATCTGCTGAATCTACATTGATTCATATATAAAGTTATCAAAAGCCAGAAAAGTCAGAGGAAATAGAATATGATAAAGCATTATCTAAGTTCAATTATATTGCTTCTGTAAGAAACTCAATACATAGAAAGCACTGTATTTTAAAATTTTAATTCAAAATTGAAAATGAATGATCATAACAGTATTAATGTATAGCAATAGACACAGACTACGTGTTTTACATTTTTATAAGTACTCCCATACACCATTTATCAAAAATAGCTCATATTTGTCAGTACATTAAAGTTTCAAAATGATGTTAGAGAAATTCATTCTTTTAATTCTCATAAAAACCCTAAAAGAAAAATATTATTATCATACCAGCCATTTTCCTGAAGAAACCAAGACTTCAATATGGTAAATTATTTTCTCACGTTTCTACAGGCAAGCAGCACTGGCACCCCAAGGTTCACACAAAAGGCCTTTGATCCCAAAGTCCTTTCCAGCTTTCTCATTCTGGTTTTTCAGTAAAACCTCAAAACAATTTGACACAAATAAAATTGATAAGTGAAGACTCTTCACAATGCAAGTCATAGTTATGGTCATAATTATTAAATATAATTGTTTTATTTACGTGTGATCGAGAGAGGGAGAGAAGGAAAGAGAGAGAAGCAGCCCACATGGGAGAAGAGAACTCTTTTATTTAAACCCTCATGACTTTCTTCGTATTCCCCTCAACTCTTTCTTTTCTTAAAATCACTTTTGTATCTTAGAGCCACTCATTGCCCTTGCCAAAATCCAAAGTTGGTTAGTTGGCATATTCTGGGATTCATGAAATGGTAGCCCTCCACATGAAAGAGTTTCTGCTGAAACATGGGTTTCTGCTATAAATTGACTAGTACATTTTAAGACTGGTTCTCCCAAGCAATGACAATTATGCAGTCTAATTAACCATACACACTTAATGTTTTTATTAATTTCAAACATATTGTTTTTTAGGGTATATCATACACATAGGACAATATGTGAGAGGATCCTACTATATATATCATATATATGAGATATATATATATATATATATATATATATATATATATATATATATATGAAAGTAAAATAAAATGTCATGTAGTAAAAAGACAGTAAGGAGGCTTCAATTACAATCCTATTCCAACCAACTGATAGTGACTATCTGGAGCACTGTTTTGTAAATTATTCTGAGGCCAAGAGCAAAACCTAAGGAAGGGAGTACAGAAATTGATTAATAATGTCTGCCATGGCTTCAAGAGTAGAGAGTAACACTTCTCATCCTGAAGGTATTATATCTTGCCAGACTAAGAAATAAAATATTAAAATGTCTTTCATTAAAAGGCAAATTCATAATTTACATGTCAGTCTATAAAGAGAATCATATACTTATTTCGAACTCCTTGAGGAAGACTTCTGAATGGTCTCTGAGCAATGGTTTTAATCAATGGTATGTTGATTAATTTTAGAGCTTGAAATAGTCTTAGTCTGACATCTGACTGGGTGTGTTTCAGTGTGTGGCACAGTAAAGCAGAGATGCTGGGGAAAAGAAAAAAGAAGAAAATATTGGACTTCAAGACTGAGCAGGAAATTTAGAAATATGCTGGCTAAATATTGGCAACCTCTTACTTGATTGCTGACACATTAATTTCAACACATCTGGCCAGTCCAAGTGTTTAGCATGTCACTCATTCATTCCTATCTCTATCCCTGCCTTCTGTGCCTGGACAATTTCTCCATTTCACTTGTGACCCTGTTTGAATCACCAGAGATTCAGCAGGAAGTTCATACATTAATTTGTAATTACAAAACAGTTTAATTAAATGAAAATTGTAAATAACTCTATGTTTTTCCTTGTGTCATTTCATTAGGCCTATCAATTTTGGTTTACTTTCCTAAAACTACCTACATTTGCAGAGTTAGCCTTTATCTTTCTTATTGGTTTGGACAGAGAGTTGTTTATTTGTTTGTAATATCTTGACACCTAGGAAACAAAGAATATCAATGAAAAGCTCCATGAATATCCAAGCCCTTCTTTCCCTTCCAATTACCAAGAAAACGAGAACCTCTTTCCTTCTTTTTGGCATTCAGGGATAAAAGCAAACTCTTTTTAGGAGTTGGTGTAAGTTAATAAAATCATTGAGATGTGCCTAACTTAAGTCTTAGAAGTACCACTTTGACAAAGTAAAGTTTTGGAATACATTCCCCTTCTGATCATTTCAGCTTTCAAGATTTTGGGTGCTGTAGGTAGTTACAGGACTATTCAGTAGACAGATATGATCATTCCTGTTTGTAAAATTTCTGTAAGAAAAGAAAGCAGACTAAGGCTTCCTACTATAGATTGATGATGGAAATATGTTTAACCAATAAAAATGTGAGCCACACAAAACACTGGAGTGAGGCGATAGTATGTATTTCTTGGCCAGAAAGTCACTGGGCCTTGAAATGCAAGGAGTTAAGAGGAAAATTTGCTCACTGCAGTCTCCTCCAATTAAAATCGTAGGAAAATACTCTCGTTAATCACCAGCTAATTCAGATATGACTTTCTAGCCTATTGTTTGGTGTTCATAATCATATTTCTCTTTTCACCGTATAATCATCTTTTGGGTACTATAAATCTTAAAGCATGTTGGGGAGACATAATAAACCAAAGCCTGCCTTTAAAAAAGAGATCGTATGTTTTGTGGTGCAGAAAATAATGTCATTTAGTCAGGTTCATGCCCATATATACCCTCCTCGGAGCAGCCTTCCATTACTCTGTGACTTAAAATAACAACTCCATTTTCTTCTTCTGCATTATTTTTCTTCAATACGCTTAGAACTTCCTGGAATTATATTAACATATTTATGCATGGGTTTATTGTCAGCCTTCCCCAATAGAACCCAAACGCCATGAAGGTAGAGATTTTATCTGTTTTGTTCCCAGGGCTAAGAAGTTCCTTGTATATAAGAAGATCTCAATGAATATTTGCAAGATGGATGAATGAATGAATGCATGAACTATGGACAGCTTAAATAGTAGTTAAAATAGGTTCTGAAGTCAGACGTCTGGGTTTGAATTTTGCTTAGACAGATTACCGTGGGAGAATTAAAACTTAGCTAATGTCTCAGGTTTATTTCCTATATGAAAATCACAATAATACTTAGCTCATAAATTGGTTGTGCCTGATGTGCAATTAGTATTCAACAAATATCAGATATTATTACAATAGAGGCATGCACACAATACAAGGAAGCACAGAGTCAGAGAATACTCCAGCTGTGTCTTAAAGAGAGAGAAGGGTACAACCCATAGAGGGAACAATATAGACAAAATTACATGGACATAAAACAATTCAATGCTTTTTAAGAGCATTTGAATGCAATACAGAGTGCCCAATTATTCAGAGCTGTCCCAGAGCAATATCAAAATTCTGACAGCATCAGAGCCTCATAACATACTTTCATCAATCACAAAAAGAAAATTCCAACTTTTCAACAATAGAATTCAGCAATATTTAATAGATTGGGAAGCTCTAGAAGAGTCTGTTCTATAGCTAAATTCATATTTGTTCTTAAGACTTAAAACGATGAGGTGATGGAGGTTGGTAAAAGAGAAAGAATTTGAGCCTGTCCCACTGACTAGAGGCCCATTAAGTTTGCTTGAGTCTCCCCACTCCAGGCTCTACACATCTGAAGAATGGGAGTTACAAAGAGCAATGATAATTGAGAGTCATCTAGAATTCCCTCCTGCCTGTTCTTGACCTGCTTGCCCTCTGAACTGTCTTCAGCTAACTGAAGTGTTTCAGTTTCAATCTCTACTTCTTGCTTCTCTGACCACTGGAGTTTGAGCCTCCTTTGTTTTAAGGGAATCTTGGCTTAGTCCTTTGGCTTCCAAGATCCATTACTACATTGAGCAGAAGCATCTTGCTGGAACCTGAGACTTGAGACTCCAGTCTCTACCTTCATCTATGTAGTCTACATCCAAACTACATCCAAACTGCCCCAGACATTATCTTTCAACCTCACCATCAATGAAGAATGTAGAGTGAAGGACATAGGTTCAATTTTAGTTATACCTCTTATAATTATATTCTAAGACCAAATGAGATTTTTCTAGTTAAGGACTACCCAACAGGCAATACAAGAGAGACCAAGACCTGAAACTATTCCCTACCTTGGAGTGTGGCAGGGGCAGGTACTGAGGCCCAAGAAGAGGAGCTCTAATTGCCTATGTTTAAATAAAGTCTAGTTGGGCAGGTAGAATATGGTACCTTGAAGAACCGCAGCAGGAAGCAGGAAAAGCCCAAGGCATCGGTTGCTATTGGAGGACTTTAAAACTGAGTCAGAGGGGCCCTAGAAGGTTGGGTAGCCTGGGATAAAGGGGACCTGAGACACAGTACTGCTCAGATTGTGGGGCAAGCTGGAGAAATAGAAACGTGGATCAGTAGGTAATAGAACTCCAGCCTCCTGGTAACATGAAATTTTTTTTTTTTCCTTGTGGGATTAGAAGCATTGTAGGGCACTAGTTTAAGGCACCATGTAACCAAAGAAAGGACTTCAGCACAGGAGGTAGTGTTAAAGTTTCTTTGCAGGATTGAAACATGTTGGTAATACACGGATGATAACCTTGATTCCTCCAGGTCATCTGCTCTGCTTCTTGGCTGTGGTTTCTAATCCCTCTGTCTCCATTTCCTTATCTATAAAGTAGATTCAAAATATTTTCTGAGTTTTAAAAGTATAAATGATATTCATGTAAAATATTATAACAATGCCTGGATTATATAAGTACTCAATAATTATTTCTTCTCTTTATTATGTTTGCAAGCAATAGTTTATAAGATATATATTATTAATTAATATTAATCAGCCATTACTTTTTGCCAGCCATTCTTCCAAGTGCTGCATACAAATTACTTTATTAAATCCCTAAACAACTTTATGATGTCTGTACTATTATCACCTCCACTATGTTGATAAATGTACATTGAGTGAAAGGTACTTTGAGTGAAAGTGACTAGTAGTCTCAGGTCACACCGTTAGCAAAAGGCAAGCTAGGATGCAAACCCAGACAACCTAATTCCAGAGCCTGTACTCTAAACACTCTGCTTTCTCTGCTGCCTTTCTAAACAAAAAGCATAGAATTTCCCTATGGGAGTTAAGCTATAAAATCAGCACAGAGATATGCAGAATCTTTCCAAGGAGTCTGAATGGCTATCTAGATAGAGTAGGCCTTCCCTACTAATGTGATGATCTTAAAAGGGGAGTTGGTAAACCGTGGTCCCAGAGACAAAGATTAGCAGTGTGTATACAGTCCTAACCAGGGGAAAGGGTCCTTTGGTCACCAAACAAAAGAAATAAAATAGTCTAGGCAATACCCTATCAAAGAAAAAAAGGTCTCTCAGCGGTCGTAGTTGAGGTATATTTCTTAGGATTGCTCAATTCTCTTTGCTCTGATGTGATGCTCACCAAGCAAATATTTGATTAGTTTGCCTATAGGGAGAAAATGTGTCACTCTGAGGATTCTAGTATTTGGGTTAACTATAAAAAGTAGTATTCTAGCTTAAACCTCAGTCTTTCTGTATTTATTTTGTGTATTCTTCCCCTAAAGCCTTCTCTACTAACACACAACACAAAATCAGGTCTTTCAAGTGGAAGGCCTGACATATTCAAGAACACAGAGAATTCACTGAGGTGAAGGCCATTTCACAAGGGCTCTTACAGCTGGATGGTCAACCCTCCCTGGTAAAATACCTTCATCCCCAACAACCATCTTTGCGACTTCATCATGGTTCAAGGCAGGACCAAGTCAGCCACAAGATCATTAATGCTGAATCTTGATATTAACCTAGGACACTTTAAATTCCTAAAATAGTCTGTTCTAAGATTAGGGTTGGTGAGACTAAGCCTATACATGGGTATTTGTGGCTTCAAAAATTAACTGTGACTGCAAATAAGGAGTTAGAAATTAAAATTAGAGAGGACCAGGTCCCTACTAACTGAGTGGCAGTGAGAAAGTCATTTAATTGCTCTGAGCCTTAATCTTCTCTTAGAGAGCATTTTAAATGAAATATCTATTTCATTCATCTATTGGGCACTATAAGAATCAAAGTCCATGTGAAATTGTTTTGTAAATTGTATGTAAATAAATAAAGCTAAAGATTGCTAATGTGGACCTTGAGTATATGATGTCTCTCATTTAGGCAGCACTTATATGTTCTAGGCTTATTTTGTATATTAACTTATTTTATGCTCACAATAACTCTGTAGTAAATGTTGTAATGTGTCACCTGCATGACAGACAGGCAACCAAGAAATTATTCCCTAGCTACCAAGACAATGTTGGCAACTGACTGCTTGGAGACATGACACTTTCAAGAAATTGCTTGCAGCCAAAGAAACTGCCTCAGCAAAAGTGACGACGCCTCACTGGGTATAGCCCACTTCCAATCACTAGTTTTGTGGTGAGAGGGGACAAAGAATTAATCCCCTTTGCCTTAACATAAGACAACTCTGGAAGACCATCCAACTCTACAACTCCCCATAAGAAGAGCTGAGTCCTCAGCTGTACTTGCATCACAGGGCAACTTTTCCCTCTGTTCCATCCTGCCCACTCTCACTCCCTTACAATGCTGTTCCTTAGAGTCTCCCCAGTGGACCATTTGTACTCTGCCTCAGAGTCTGTTGAGGTGAGGGGCACCAAACTTAAGACAGAAATTATGCATTAGTAGGAGGAGGAGGAGGAGGAGGAGGAAGGGGAGAAGAAGAAGGAGGAGAAGCAGGAGGAGATGAGGTGAAGTAATTCTCTCAAGTTCACACACCTAATAAGTAGCAGAGCCAAGATTTGAAACCAGGCCATCTAGAAAATGTTCTTACCAGTAACATTTGGCACAGGAATTTCTTTATGTGAATGAGCTGTTTGTGTTTGACATGTACTTTGATTAATAGTTGGGTTAACCTGAGCCTGAGGACCTAGATGTTGCTTGCTGCCACAACATCAGAGGAAGGATAAAGCTACTCTGAAAAAAAGTAGTGAGATATATTTGAAGGTGGGTATTTAGAGACTAACCCAGGATGTAGGAGATAAGAAATAGGAAGAGTAGAGGGTGAAATGAAGCAATTTGATTGGAAGGATGCTGTGGGCTGTGTGATGTGATTCCTCCTTGTGACATGCCTACCCTCAAATATCTTCTGTAAAATCTAACCAACTCAGGAAATGGCTGGTGGATGGTTCATAACAAAGTACCACAAACCAAGTGGCTAAAAAAACAGAAATTTATTGCCACAATTCTGGAGGCTAGATGTCCGAGAGTAAGGTGTTAGCAGGATTGGTTCCTTCTGAGGACAATGAGAAAAGGATCTGTTCCACACGTCTTCCCTAACTTCTGATAGTTTGCTGGAAATCTTTTGTGTCGAAGCAACACCCTAATCTCTTCCTTCATCTTCACAAAATGTTTTCTCTGTGTCTGTATCTGTGTTTAAATGTCCTCTTTTTTATAAAAACACCAGTAATTACTGGATTAGGAATCCACCCATCTCTGTATGACCTCATCTTAATTTAACTTCACTTGCAACAACTCTATGTCCAAATAGGATCACATTTGAGGCATCGGGAGTCAGGACTTCAACATATGAATTTTTGTAGTACACAATTCAACCTATAACTGGTGTAGACTGGCTTTCTAGTGAAAACCTGTGAAGGGTTTGACTTTGATATCTGGATTGACATAGAAGTACATAGAAACTATGAGATGTGGACAATAAGACTGTGAGAAAAAAATTTTGGAGTGGCCTAGTACTTTTTCATTCTGAAGCATTGGGATTAGAGACAAGCCTGCCCATGTTTCAAGGACTGGCAGACCCAGTTAAAATTGGGGCGACAGTGTTTTGAAATGAAGTAATTTCAAGAGTTACTATCAATTGCATTCCTTCCCACTACGACCTTCAGACTTTATAGAACCAACTCTATCCTCCCAACCCACCAAGATCACCTACTCTTATAAATTTCCAGATCCATTAAGAAAGTATGTCTTCTACTTATTTTATATCTTCAACATGTCTAGCACACAGAGAAGCAACTTAGTAGAGACTGATTGCTAGAAGATTTTTGTGAGGGAGTTCATACAGTCTAGGTACTATGATGATGTAGCACTGCTATGTCTAGATTGATACATATCTTTTTTCCTGGTGTCTGACTTAAAGAAAAGGTTATAGTACGAAAGTACAGTGTTCCATAGTATAGAAATTTTCTACTCAAATGATTTGAGCTATAAATCCAGCCCCGTTACTTACTAGCTGTATGACTTTGGGCAATTTACTTAATCTTTCTGTGCTTTAGTTCCCTTATCTGTAAAATGGGGATAATAACAGATTTCATCTCAATGGGCTTTTGTGAAGACTAAATGAGTTAAACCAAGTAAAACAAAGTATTGGCTCTCACGTGGTAAGCTCTCAATAAATGTCAGCTATTATAATATCACAATAGCAACTGTCTTTTGCATTATCAAGATGTGATATATTTGGAACAGTTACAAGATATAGGCAAAATAAGTATATTGCTTAAAATCAAATAGAACAGAGGAAATAGTTTGCTTTGTAAGACCCATTATAAGCGTTGAGTGAAGCTTTAATCATTGCTCAGGGGCCAGACACTGTTCACTAGATACTTGGACCAATGTGCATATTAAAGATAAAAACTTCCTTAGCCCAGCACCTACAGCTAAGGTAACTATATAATCAAAAATAAGAATTCTTGGCTCAAACTCTAATTAAAATAATCTAATCATATGTTTAGTCCATTAACATCATCAGACAATTTGATGGCTTACAAATATAAATACTAAGCCAAGATGCAATTTCAGTGTAATCATCAACTTTTTCTCATTTCAAAAAATATCTTGGGGAAAAACAAGAATGGCACCTCATAGAGCTGTTATGAAAAAACTGTAATGTTAGTGAGGTTTCTACTAGACAATAAAAGACAAAGATTTGATTTATTCACTAAATGTGGCTCTTTCAAAAAAAAAAAAACTCCAGAAGGGTGGCTTCCCCAGCAGGTTGGCCACATTGCCTGTGCTGAGACTGCAGTGATGGCCCAAACATCTGTGGGTTTCCCCAAGAGCTTTCTGCCATTGGCCAGTCTTTTTGAAAGCCATTTAAGAACAATAAGGAAACTGAAGCTTAGAAAAATAGCCTGTCAAGTGTAAGTTTCCAGCCAGGATCAAACACGACCAGCAACACAAATAGAAAAACCAACTGTAGAAAAAAGAAAACAAATCATTTTTGACCTTCTAGTACTTGTCATGGAGCTGTACCAGATGCCTTCTTGAAACACTTCTGTCTTGCTCTAAGATCTATGATGAAATTTGCTGTGTCAGGAAGGCACCTTTTTATGGGCTGTGTGCTGGACAACACTGTTGTGCTTTAAAAACAGTGTACATCTTAAAAATGTTTTACGATTGAGAAGGATTCTGGCGTGGTAGCAGCAGAGACATAGTTTTTTTTTTTTTTAATTTTTCCAAATCCCCACATAATGACAAGTAGAACCATTAGGTAGCAAAACCTAAAACATTTACAATAATGTTAAGTGACAAGATATCTCCAGAAAACCCAAAATGCAAGCAAATGAGAACAAGCCACCAAAATACACACCTGTGTATTTTTGCCACTTGTGTGGGTGAAAGCAGAAGAAAGCATTAGAGCTGCTGATGAACCTGAGAACAAAGTAGAAAAAATAGCCAATGCATATTTTTTGGAAAGTGCAAAAGACTAATTTGAAAATAGCAGCAGAAACTGAGAGATTTTTCTTCCACTCCAGTAGCAGATGAATATAAGAGGCCTACAGTGAGGGCAGAAGGGATTAGAACAGTTTGGTACCAATGAATTCATGAAACTGACCAGCCAGGATTCCTTTCCAGAATAGAGCTTGGCCCCAACTTTCTGAGAGTAGATTCAGAATTGATCAAAAAAAAAAAAAAAAAAAAACAATACAATAGAGACAAAGGAAAGAGAAATCCACAGCCAAAAAATGTCAAAACAGAAGCAGTTAACATTTTAAACTTCACAGAAACAAAAGATGGAGCTCTGTGAAGTTATCAAAGCTACCTGAAACCATATCTCCTTCTAAAAATTCAGAGAAACTATTCTCACATAGAAATGAACAACAAATCAGTTACTATATGAAAAAAAGGGAATAAATAGGAGAATGATATCACTTCAGATAATGAAATACCATAAAAAAACATGTGCTCACAGAATACATCAAGATTATAACCTTTAATTTTACACTAATAAAAAAGGTGTTAAGAAAAAATAATCAAAAAGATATTAAGAACTTCTGGTCAAGATGGTGAACAAAGTAGGTGCTGTGCTCACCTGCTCTCATGATCACATCAAAATTACAGCAAAACTACAGAACAATCATCATTGGGAGTCACCTGAGGTCTGACTGAGCAGAAGTTCTACAACTGGAGACATACATAAAAGGCCACCTCGAGATTTGTTATGAGGGGTCAGACACGTGAAACAGGCTGGTCTCACAACTGCATGTGGTGGTTGAGAATCAGGAGGGTTATCTGGGCTGCAGAGATCTCCCCAGGGAAGTGAAGGGTCCCGGCTCTACACTGGATGCCCCAGTCCAAGGTTCCAGTACCAGGAAGAGAAGTCCCCATAATCTCTGTTTGTGAAAACCAGCAGAGATTGTGGTCGAGTGAGATGGAGGGCTGCGGGAGTCACAAACATTCCTCTTAAAGGGCCCATGCATGAATTTACTTGGTGATGGACTCTCTCACTCTGAGCTCCAGCATTGAAGCAGCTGCTCGAGAAGTACCAGGGACGTACTGAGGAGGAACTAAGTTGTCTGGCTTCAGGGCAAGGACTGGAAGGGAGGCATTCTCACAGACTAAAGTGCTGAAAGAATCCATTCCTTTGTTGGGCCCTCCCCTCTTCCAGCATAAGAACTCAAATGATCGCCATATCTGAATTTCCATCAACCTGGCTAACATAGATCACCCCACCCTGGTGATTTCCTGAGACTTTGCCCCTCCTAATTTGTGGGCCCACTCAAACTACCTCAAGTGGTTTCTTCTACACAAATGACCTGTCTTGGCTTATGCTCTGAGCTTTTCTAAAACCTCTCAAAGGCTCACAAAACACAAAGAAGCAGCACCTGGCCTCTGTATGCCCTCTGGTTGAACAGCCCCACTCCTGACACTTGCAGCAGCTGGCCTCAGTTCCTCATTCGGCCTCTTGAGGCACCTCTAAGCCCAGTATGGGTGGTGGCCATCTGCAGATTGCTTGTGACTCTTGCCTGGGGGACTCGGAAGTGCACAGGCTGAAGTTGGCCTGCAGCTGGACTCCTCCCAAGAGACCCTTGGGTGAGCACACCCAGTGGCTTGCCTCAACCAGAGCGGTAGCCACAGCACCATTCAGGGCTGCATCTGAGGAGGACACACCCAAAGGGCAGATTTGGCAGGCATCAGAACCTTGCTAAAATGAATCTTGCTTTATGGGATCAGCCCCTCACCAGCCAATCTTCACAACCAATCAGCCCAAGAGTCAAGCACTACCATCAATGTGCAACTACAACAAGGCTCAACTACAATAGGAAGGCACACATAACCCACACAAGGGATATACCTTGAGCACCTGCCTCATGTTACCAGGGAAGACTATGTCTTTGGGACCCACAGGACACTTACTACATAAAGACACTCTACTAAGAACAGGAGACTTAGGTGTCCTACCTAATACATAGAAACAAACACTGGGAGGCAGCCAAAATGGGGAGACAAAGAAACATGTCCCACATGAAAGAACAGAACAAAGCTTTAGAAAAAAGAACTAAACAAGATGGAGGCAAGCAATCTATCAGATGCAGAGTTCAAAACACTGGTTATAAGGATGTTCTATTAACTTGGGGGAGGAGTAGAGGAACTCAGAGAGAACTTTAACAAAGAAAAGAAAACACAAAAATGGTGATAGAAAATACTAAAAAAAAAAAACAGTCAGAAATGAAGAATATAGTAACTGAAATGAAGAATACATTAGAAGAAATGAATGGATTAGATGAAGCAGAGGATCGAATCAGCAGTTTAGAAGATTAGGTAGCAGAAGACACCCAATCAGAAGAGCAACAAGAAAAAAAAAATTTAAATGAGGATATTTTAAGAGGCTTCTGGAACATTAAGTGTACCAACATTCACATCATAAGAGTATTAGAAGGAGAAAAGAGAGAATGAGTAATTGAAAACCTATTTGAAAAAATAATGACAGAAAACCACTTCCTTAATCCAGTGAAAAACATAAACATACAATGCCAGGGAGCTCAGAGAGTCCCAAAAAAGATGAACTCAACGAGGTGCACACCAAGACACATTATAATTAAAATGCCAAAGGTTAAAGACAAGGAGAGAATCTTAAAATCAGCGAGAGAAAACAACTAGTTACCTGCAAGATAGCTCCCACAAGACTGCCAGCTGCTTTCTCAGCAGAAAGCACCAGTATGGATTGACACTCTACATTACTATTATTAAAGGACAGATAAAGAGCTCCCCAGACAAGATAAAGCTAAAAGGGTTTATCACCAACAAGATAGTATTACAAGAAATGCTGGTGAGACTTCTTCAAGAAGAAGAAAAAATATGTATCAAAAATATGAATAATAAAATGGTAATAACTACCTATCTATTAACAAGTATTTCAAAGGAAAAAGAGTTAATATTCCAATCAAAAGATAAGGTGATTGAATGGATAAGAAAGCAAGACCCTTACATATGCTGCCTACAAGAGATGTACTTCACTTCAAATTAAAAGACACACACAGACTAAAAGTAAAGGGATGGAAAAAGATTATTTCATGAAAATAAAAAAAAAAAATCTAGGGTGAAAATACTTACACCAGACAAAATAGACTTTAACACAAAGTCTATAAGAAGAAACAAAGAAGGACTCAGTAAGCCCACTTCTGGGTATTTATCCAAAGAAATTTAAAACACTATTTTGGAAGCACAAGTGCATTCATATGTTCACCGTAGCATTATTTACAATAGCCAAGATATGGAGGCAACCTGGGTGTCCATCAGTGGATGAATGGATATAGAAGTGGTACACATATACAATGGACTATTACTCAGCCATAAAAACAAACAAACAAACAAACAAACAAACAAATAAATAAATAAATAAATAAAAGAATGAAATCTTATCATATGCAACAACATCGTTAGACCTAGAGGATATTGTGCTAAGTGAAGTCAGACAGTGAAAGACAAATGCCATATAATTTCACTTGCATGTGGAATCTAAAGAACAAAATGAACAAATAAAACAGAAACAAACTCATAGATACAGAGGACATTTTGAAGGTTTCTAGATGGATTGGGGATTGGAGGAGTGAGAAACAGAATAAAATTAAGAAGTATAAATTTGTAGTTACAAAACAGTCATGGAGATGTAAAGTATAGCATAAGGAATATATTCAATAATATTCTAATAACTGTATGATGTCAGATGGGTACTAGATTTATTGAGGTGATCACATCGTTAGTTATATAAATGTCTAATCACTATGTTATACACCAAAATTAATATAATAATGCTGTCAATTATAACTAAAAAATAAAAATATTATAAAAAAGATTTTAAAATATTTTTAAATCAAACTTTATTTTAAACAAAGAAATTAAATGATAGAACTCAGAGCATTAAAAATAATTTTAGAAATTAAGTCTTTATTAGAAAGACCACAAGAGAATAAACATACAAAAAATATCTTAAGAGAAACAGAGGTTGAAAAAATAAAAATTTTAAAAATAAAAAAGTTAAAAGAGATAGAAACAACTCAAGAGAACTGACAAATTAAAAGCAGAGAAGAACCAACATATAGATAATAGAAAGTCCTCAAAATGAAATCAAAATGAGAGAACAAAACACATACTAAAAAACATAATTGAAGAAAATTTTCTGAAATTAAAAAATGAATTTAAATTACATATTGAAACAGTATCCCACGTATCTGAGACTATCCATCCAGAACAATCAACACCAATACATAATTTAGTAAAATTATTGGACTTTAAAGGAAAAGGGGTAAAATCCTTTAGGCATCTAGGCAAAAGGAACATACAGTTTATATAACAAGCACAATTAGATTATCATCAAACTTGTCAACACTTTATGACAGACAAAAATAGAGTAACATATTTAAGGCACTCAAAGAAAACAAATGCAAAACAAGGATCTTATATTTGGCAAAACTGATCTTAGGTATAAAAAGCAGAGACTAATGTTTATCAACATGCAAGAACTCGGGGAAAATTGCTCTCATTTTCTCTCTAAGGAGTCTACTAGAGAACAAACTTTAGACATCCAAAATGACTGGAGAGACATTGACATAAGGTCTGCTCATGAGCATTAAACAAATAATTATGTGTAGAACTAAGACTAAATCATGACTAAAAGGGAGAGTATGGTATCTAATGGCTATCTGACAATGTAGATACAGTACAACTATTAAAATAGAGGAGAAAATGAGAGACCATGCAAAAAAATTAGTTGTACTCAGTTAATGTACTTGCATTTTTCTGAGCCTGCGACACACATAATATGAGATAATGTAAACACTAATTATGGGATATTTGAATTCTATTTTACCCTCTGTCCTGGAGAAAGAGAATTTTGCAGTGTGGGAAACTAAATATGGAAAGGGTTAAATTAAAAGCCTATAGTCCTGAATTCAAATTGAGGTTTTTCTAAATCTTTCTTCCTTCCTTCCTTCCTTCCTTCCTTCCTTCCTTCCTTCCTTCCTTCCTTCCTTCCTTCCTTCCTTTCTTCCTTTCTTTCATTTTAAAGTATTAAGACTGTAAAATCCCTGGCAATTATCTAGATCCAACCCATTCATTATGAACATAGGAAAATAGAGGTTAAGAATAATTAATTGGCTTACAGATGGTTATTATTAGAGATTAGAACTCAGAGCCTATGGCTCCCAGTCCAACCCCCTCTAGTACATTGCTACTCAGAATGTATTCTTTGGACCAGCAGCATCAGCAACCTGTGAGAACTTGATAGGCCTGAAGATTCTCAAACCCTAAACCAGGCATACTGAATGAAAATCTGAATTCTAACAAGATCTTCAGTTAACTCTTATGTGTATTAAAGTTGGAGAAGCTCTAGGTTTCTTAATAAATAGTTAATGGATGAAAACCTAAAATAACTTGTTTCCTTAAGAAAATATTCCTTTGGCTATCTTAGCACTGAAACCATTTTTTTTCTACATACCTCTTACTAATTCATTTTTAAAAATATCTCTTGAGTATTTCCTCTGACTGAGGTGTTGAAGAAACATCAAGAGCAGGTCCTTGCCCTCCTGGAGCTCCAAAATGAAGTCAAAGGACCTTCCTCTTTTCCCAAATCCTCCTCTCTTTTTATTTATTAAAATTATTGGGATGACATTGATTAATAAAATCAAATAAGTTTCAAGTGTACAATTCAACAATATGTCATATATGTGTGTAGGTATATATATACCTACACACACACACACACACACATATATATATTGCATTGTGTGTTCACTACCCAAAGTCGGATTTCCTTCCATAACCAAATATTTCACCCATTTTACTTCTATCTACCTCTCCTTTTTCTATGTACTCTCTCTGCTTTTGCTTTCCCAACCTCCTCCCTCTCTCAGTCATAATGATTTCATGACTAAAATCTAATTTCGGAAGTTGTTGGTTTAAGAGCAAAGTATTTTATTCATTTAAAATTCCAATTTCAGAACAGTGATTTCAGATGTTGGAAAAATTTTATTTGGTTCACTTCCAAGCAGCTTACATTATAATATCAACGTGACCCTAAAAATGTGTATAAAGACTAAAGTACTATGAAAACTTTGAGAGGAAGTTCCATATGAATATAGTACAGGTTAGTCATACCCTTTATTTTGTGCTTTTGTTTTTTTTCTAATACAGTCTTTTCTTTAAGAATAGCTGAGTTACTGGAACAAAAATATAATAAGATTGTATTTTTCTTCCTCAAATATTTAGAGCTAGTACATCTACATCTATAATAAAACATTTCTTTTTTTCAGTGAGAAGCAAAGAGAAAATATTCAATGTCAACAGATTAATTCAACTTAAGAACTTAGTATGAAAGAGAGAAAAACAGAAATCCAATAAATTAACTATTTTCTGATGAATAATAGGTAGAATGAAGTTTTATATTAAACAATTGGATCACAAGTAATGATTATACGATGCTACTTAATTACTTTGAGGCTTATATGTCTGGCATTTTAAGTTCCAGTGATAGTATTCTCTCGCTCTCTGTCTCTCTCTCTCTCTCTGTCTCTCTCTCTTCACACTCCCTTACAGTCCTGAAAAGCTTTGAGCTTATTTCATTTTTCTTTTCTTTCCTTGTCTTCTCGCTCTTGAAAGATATTCCATAATGACTCCACTTTTCAAAATCAAGACTGCTTGAACTTAAGCTCAGAGTAATGAAATGTCAATCTTTCATACAATGGCAACTACATCCTCTTTTTGCTTTCTCGGTGTAGTCAGAATAGCAACTGCCCAGCGTGAACAATAGGACTACTTTTCAGTTCTAAGGGTTTGGCTGCTGCTGAACAGCAGTGCATAGAAATAATCCTTGGCAATCCCATGGGTGACATTTCTCATTCCTTATCACCCATGCTGCACACAGCCGGAACTTGATAAGACACCCAGAAAGAAGATAATGGCTGCTATCAAGCTGTCTAGGTAGAAATAATAATAATAATCTGTTTATGGAAAAGCAGCTGTCCTATTGTTTTGGATTTCATGAAATCCCAGAGTCAGATCCTCTCTCCCATGCCAGCTCCAACCCCATTCCTCATGCCAATCCAATCACTTTGGAGTTTTAATGATAGGCATTTTTTTTTTCATGATCTTTTGATACAACAGACAAGGATGCATGTAAATATCCTATAATCATATTCAGTCTCAGGATGTATTTAAAGACTAGAGCAGAGGCATTTTATAGAAAGATTTGTGGGCTGGGAGGACTTTGTAGTGAATATGGGAAAGCCTCGTATCCCTTTTAAAAATATGTACAAAACACAGAATTACTGCAAATAAACAGTCCAGTGATTATTTCAGTCTAAAATCTTAACCCACAAAATTTCAAAATAGATCTCAATTCCTCAAAATGAAATTTTAAAGAATCATAATGTTGTGGTTGCCAACTATGTAATAGGTTGTGGCATCTATGTTCACTGCTTGTCTTTTGTCCCACATAGAGCAACAGCCCAAGGCTTAGAAGCATCCTGACTATAATGTCATTGTTTTCTTCCCTTTGAGCCAGATTGCTCCACACTGAGCCAGATTGCTGGCGAGGACTGAATAGGTGGTCACTTTATTTCCCAGTGTTCTGATAGAGTATTGCCTCTATCATAGTCATCTTCATGTAAGGTTGTCCGTAGATGCTATATTCCTTTATTTATCTGTCTCCCTATGTCTAGTGAAAGAACTAAGCAGTCATGCCCTTCAAGATGAAACAACGCAATGGAATAAAACTAAGTATATCAGTTCTTTTTTTTTTCCTCCCTCCTTGTGATATTAAGACATGGACAATGTCTGCATTTCCATTTTTAAGGCTGTAGGTACTTTCATCCCACCATTATGGTGAGCAGGGCGATAGGGTTACCTTTGTCTCTCTTTCATGAGGTTTTCATATCATCATCATCTATAATTTACTCAGGCTAAACTCACTTTTTCCCTGTATATCCTTTTAGTAAAGCATGGTAATACCATGGAGAACAAAGGGGACAAAGATATGGACAGGGCAAGTGGAGAAGTAATCTTGAAAAATTTCCCACACTGCTGAGTTCCTCTGCTGGAAGTCTCTGCCTCTGAATAATTCCAGATCTCTTTCTACCCAACAAGCATACATGCCAACTGAATTTCTCTCTCTCTCTCTCTCTCTCTCTCTCTCTGTCTCTCTCTCTGTCTTTGTCTCATCTCATATCATGTTTCACAAAGGCATAGCTTAAGTACTACTTTCTTCTTGGGGCCTCCCTCTACTTTCTCCCACTTTCTCCTGCTCTCCAACAAAATCAGTTAATCATGATATTTTTTACATAGCTGTGCTATAGCCTTTTTCATTCTGTATCGCATGCCTTTCTCACAACCAGAATGTGAATTCCAAGAAATTAAGTAAATGCCTTTTTATTTTTTATTAACCTTTAGGAAGGTAATTCTTCAAAATGAATAAGGGAATGGGTTTTGTATCCAACAAATCTGGATGTGAATCCTAGTTCTGGCATTAATTGCCATCTGTCCTTGAGTCCTAGGACTAAAATTTACTAAAAAGTAATATGGATACTGGAGTGCACCAAAGAGTTTCAGAAGGAGTTTAATCTATGTTTTTCAGACTAGAGTAAGTCCTTTGACTGCATTGATCACGAAAAGCTATGAGTTGCTCTTAAAGAAATGAATGTGACTCAGCACTTTGATGTTCCTGATAAGTAACCTGTATTGTGGTCCAGAAGCCATTGTCAGACAGAATATGAAGAGTGTCAGACAAGGGTGCATTTTATCCCCCTATTCATATAAACGCATCATATGAGAAACTGGGCTAGACTCAGAGGAAGGAGGAGTAAAAATTAGTGGAAAAAATATTAATAAATTGAGATACACAGATGACATCATCTTACTGGCAGAAAGTATCAATGATTTGAAATGAATTCTGATGAAAGTAAAAGAAGAAAGTGCTAAAGCAGGACTATATTTTAACATCAAAGAGACAAAAATCATGACTAAAAAAGAAATTCACAATTTTAACATAGACAATAAAGATATCAAAATTGTTAAAGATTTTGCTTACCTTAGTTGAGTCATCAATTCAAATGCAGACTGCAGCCAAAATATAAAGAGAAGGCTAAGACTCAGAAGGACAGCAGTGGAAGAATTAGGAAAGATCATGAAAAATAAAGATGTACCATTAGTGATCAAGGCTAAGATCATTCACATCCTTATATTCCCAAGAACTATTACAGATACAAAAGCTGGATACAAAAGCTGACTGAGAGGGGGAAAAAATGATTCATTTGTAATATGGTGTTGGAGGAGAGCTCTGTGTATACCCTGGACCACCAGAAAGACAAATCAGTTGCTCCTAGAGCAAATTAAGCCTGAAAAATCACTGGAAGCAAACTGACAAAATGAGAAGGCAGGTTTCTTTGGATAAGACAATAATGCTGGGAAAAATAGAAAGCACCAGGAAAAAAAAGAGAAAGACCAAATATGAGATGGATTGATGTCATTAAAAAAGCCATAGGCCTGAATCTACAGGAGCTGAACATTGTTTTTGAGGACAGGACATTGTGGACATTACTGATAGGATTGGCAAGAATCAGAGCCAACTCAATGGCATGTAAAATGAGGCTATTTCATAGTTTTTTAAAAGAATTAAGTGAATTAAAGTATGTGTATATAAAATGTTTAACAAAATACTGATCTGCAAACAGCACTCAATAAATAGTTACGATTACTATAATAGTAATTATTTCAGTGTCCACAGCCACCCCACAAAAGACTATTAATAAATATATATTAAAGAGTAAGTTAAAAAAAGACATGAACCAAACACACACCCACACACACAGTACCTATACACATACTACCATCCTCTCACTATAAATTCCATTGCATCTTGATCATCTGAGCTCTCAAAATGGGCCACAAAACAAATCTCAACAAATTTAAGAAGACTGAAATCATATCAAGTGTCTTATCTGACAACAATGTTATTGAAACTAAAAATCAATTATGAGAAAAAAACTGGAAAATACACAAACACATGGAGGCTAAATAACATGCTACTAAACAATGACTCGGTTAACAATGAGATCAAGAAAAAAAAATAAAAAATACCTAAAGGCAAATAAAAATAAAACACAACAACTCAAAATCTATGGGACACATCAAAAGCAGTCTAAGAGGAAAATTAATAGCAATACAGGCCTACCTTAAGAAACAAGAAGAATCTCAAAAACAATCTAATCTTATATATAAAAGAACTAGAAAATAACAGCAAAAAAAGAAGAAACCAAAGTAAAAAAAAAAAAGAAAATAATAAAGATCAGAGGAGAAATAAATGAAACAGAGTCTAGAAAAACAACACAAAAGATCAATGAAACCAAGAGCTGGTTCTTTGAAAGGATAAACAAAATTGATAAACCTTTAATCAGATTTATAAAGAAAAACAAAGGAGCTATATGAAGAAAATTAATAATGAGGGAAAAGCAACTATGGACCCCACAGAAATTCAAAGTATTATAAGAAAATACTGCAAGCAATTATATGCCAACAAATTAGACAATCTGAAGGAAATGGATAAATTTCCAAAAACATACACTCTTCCAAGACTGAATCAAGAAAAAACAGACAATCTGAACCAACCACTTACCATGAACAAAATTGAATCAGTAATTTTAAAACTTCCAAAAAACAAAAGTCCTGTACCGGATGGCTTTATAGTTGAATTTTACCAAACATTCAAAGAACTAACACCTATTCTCAAACTATTCCAAAAATTTCAAGAGGAAGGAGGGCTCTCTAATTCTTTTTATGAAGCCACCATTACTCTGATTCCAAAATCAGACAGAGATTACAAAAAGAGAAAATTATATGCAGTTATTCCTGATGAATATTGATACAAAAATCCTCAACAAAATAGTAGCAATTCAGTAATACATTAAAAATATGATACACCATGATCCAGTTGGATTTATTCCTGGGATGCAAAGTTGGTTTAATTCTCACAAATCAATTACCATAATTCATCACATTAACAAATTGAAAAATAAAAATTTTATAATCATATCAATAGATGCAGAAAAAGCATTTGACAAAACCCAGCATCCACTTATAATAAAAACTCTCAGCAAAGTCAGGGAATAGAGGGAACATACCTTAACATAATAAAAGTCATATATCACAAACCCACAGCTAACATCACACTCAATGAGGAAGGGCTAAAAGCATTTCCTTAAGATCAAGAACAAGACAAGAATGTCTACTTTCACCATTCCTATTCAACATAGTATTGGAAGTCCCAGCTACAGCAATCAGACAAGAAAGAGAAATAAAAGGCATCAAAATTGGAAAGGAAGTAAAATTGTCATTTTTTGCAGATGACCCTAAAGATTTAGAAAACCCTAAAGATTTCACCAAAAAACTGTTAGAACTGATAAATTAATTCAGAAAAGAAGCAGGATATAAGATTAATACTCAGAAGTCAGTTGTATTTTTATATACCAATGATGAACGACTATAAAGAAAAATTAAGAAAACAATTCCACTTACAGTTGCATCAAAAACAATAAAAGACCCAGGAATCATATTAACCAAAGAGATAAAAGACATGTTCTTTGAAAATTATGTCATCGAAAAAAGATATTGAAGAAGATTCAAATAAATGAAAACCATGCTTCTGGGTAGGAAGAATCAACATCATTAAAATGGCCATACTACCCAAAGCAATCTATAGGTTTAATGCAATCCCCATCAAAATACCAATGGCATTTTTCAGAGAACTAGAACAAATAATCCAAAAATTTATATGGAACCATAAAAGATTCAAAATAACTATGGCACTCTTGAGAAA
>NW_011888851.1:4920159-4922737 GCF_000151845.1 Pteropus vampyrus
TGATCATCTGAGCTCTCAAAATGGGCCACAAAACAAATCTCAACAAATTTAAGAAGACTGAAATCATATCAAGTGTCTTATCTGACAACAATGTTATTGAAACTAAAAATCAATTATGAGAAAAAAACTGGAAAATACACAAACACATGGAGGCTAAATAACATGCTACTAAACAATGACTCGGTTAACAATAAGATCAAGATCAAGAAAAAAAATAAAAAATACCTAAAGGCAAATAAAAATAAAACACAACAACTCAAAATCTATGGGACACATCAAAAGCAGTCTAAGAGGAAAATTAATAGCAATACAGGCCTACCTTAAGAAACAAGAAAAATCTCAAAAACAATCTAATCTTATATATAAAAGAAGTAGAAAATAACAGCAAAAAAAGAAGAAACCAAAGTAAAAAAAAAAAAGAAAATAATAAAGATCAGAGGAGAAATAAATGAAACAGAGTCTAGAAAAACAACACAAAAGATCAATGAAACCAAGAGCTGGTTCTTTGAAAGGATAAACAAAATTGATAAACCTTTAATCAGATTTATAAAGAAAAACAAAGGAGCTATATGAAGAAAATTAATAATGAGGGAAAAGCAACTATGGACCCCACAGAAATTCAAAGTATTATAAGAAAATACTGCAAGCAATTATATGCCAACAAATTAGACAATCTGAAGGAAATGGATAAATTTCCAAAAACATACACTCTTCCAAGACTGAATCAAGAAAAAACAGACAATCTGAACCAACCACTTACCATGAACAAAATTGAATCAGTAATTTTAAAACTTCCAAAAAACAAAAGTCCTGTACCGGATGGCTTTATAGTTGAATTTTACCAAACATTCAAAGAACTAACACCTATTCTCAAACTATTCCAAAAATTTCAAGAGGAAGGAGGGCTCTCTAATTCTTTTTATGAAGCCACCATTACTCTGATTCCAAAATCAGACAGAGATTACAAAAAGAGAAAATTATATGCAGTTATTCCTGATGAATATTGATACAAAAATCCTCAACAAAATAGTAGCAATTCAGTAATACATTAAAAATATGATACACCATGATCCAGTTGGATTTATTCCTGGGATGCAAAGTTGGTTTAATTCTCACAAATCAATTACCATAATTCATCACATTAACAAATTGAAAAATAAAAATTTTATAATCATATCAATAGATGCAGAAATTAAAATGGCCATACTACCCAAAGCAATCTATAGGTTTAATGCAATCCCCATCAAAATACCAATGGCATTTTTCAGAGAACTAGAACAAATAATCCAAAAATTTATATGGAACCATAAAAGATTCAAAATAACTATGGCACTCTTGAGAAAGAAGAACAAAGTAGGAGGTATCACAGTACCTGATATCAAACAATACTACAAGGCTATAATAATCAAAACAGCATGATACTGGCATAAAAACAGACATATAGATCAATGGAACAGAAGAGAGAGCCCAGAAACAAATGCACGCTTATATGATCATTTAATGGTGTTGGAAAATTGCATAAACATATGCAAAAAAATAAAATTGGACACCTCCTCACACCATAAACAAAAATAAACTCAAAATGGATTAAAGATTTAAATGTAAGAACCGAAACCATAAAACTCCTAGAAAAAAACATAGGCAGTAAACTCTCTGATATTTCTATTAATAATGTTTTTTCTGATATATCTCTTCAGCCAAGGAAAACAGAAGAAAAAATAAACAAATAGGAATACATCGGACTAAAAAGTTTTTGTAGAGCAAAGGAAACCATCAAAAGAACAAAAAGAAAACCTACTGAATGGGAGAAGATATTCACTTATGATACATCTGGTAAGGGGTTAATTTATAAAGAACTCATACAACTCAATGCCAAAAAGAACAAACAATCCAATTAAAAGATGGGCAAAGACCTGAATAGGTATTTCTCCACAGAGAAAATACAGATGACCAACAGACAAATGAAAAGATGCTCGTTACTAATTATCAGAGAAATGAAAATTAAAACCACCATGAGATATCACCTCACAATTGTCAGAAGGGCTATCATCAATAAATCAAAAAACAACAAGTATTGGTTAGGATGTGGAGAAAAGGGAACCCTCGTGCACTTTTGGTGGGATTGCAAATTGGTGTAGCCACTATGGAAAACAATTTGAAGATTTCTCAAAATATTAAAAATAAAACCATCTTTTGATCCAGGAATAACACTTCTAGGTATTTATACAAAAAACAAACAAACAAACAAACACACAAACAAAAACACTAGTTCGTGAAGATCTTTGCACTCCTATGTTCATGTCAGCACTATTCACAACAGCCGAGATATGGAAGCAATATAAATGCCCATCAATAGATGATTGGATAAAGACATTATGGTTCATATATACAATAGAATATTACTTGGCCATTAAAAAATAAAATCCTACCATTTACAATGACATGGATGGACCTAGAGGTTATTATGCTGAGTGAAACAAGTCAGACAGAAAAAGATAAATACTACATAATTTCACTTATATGCAGAATCTAAGGAACAAAAGAATGAACAAACAAAATGAAAACAGACTCACAGATA
>NW_011888851.1:4922787-4972536 GCF_000151845.1 Pteropus vampyrus
CCAACAGACAAATGAAAAGATGCTCGTTACTAATTATCAGAGAAATGAAAATTAAAACCACCATGAGATATCACCTCACAATTGTCAGAAGGGCTATCATCAATAAATCAAAAAACAACAAGTATTGGTTAGGATGTGGAGAAAAGGGAACCCTCGTGCACTTTTGGTGGGATTGCAAATTGGTGTAGCCACTATGGAAAACAATTTGGAGATTTCTCAAAATATTAAAAATAAAACCATCTTTTGATCCAGGAATAACACTTCTAGGTATTTATACAAAAAACAAACAAACAAACAAACACACAAACAAAAACACTAGTTCGTGAAGATCTTTGCACTCCTATGTTCATGTCAGCACTATTCACAACAGCCGAGATATGGAAGCAATATAAATGCCCATCAATAGATGATTGGATAAAGACATTATGGTTCATATATACAATAGAATATTACTTGGCCATTAAAAAATAAAATCCTACCATTTACAATGACATGGATGGACCTAGAGGTTATTATGCTGAGTGAAACAAGTCAGACAGAAAAAGATAAATACTACATAATTTCACTTATATGCAGAATCTAAGGAACAAAAGAATGAACAAACAAAATGAAAACAGACTCACAGATAAGGAGAACAAGCTGATAGTTACCAGAGGGGAGGGCTGTTAAGGGGCTGGATGAAAATGGTGAAAGGATGAAGAAGTACAAATTAGTAGTTACAAAACAGTCACAGGGACATAGAGTACAGGATAGGGAATTTAGTCAATAGCATTGTAATGGCTATGTGTAGAGCCAGATGGGTACTAGAGTAATCAGCGGATTACTTCATAAATTATATAAATGTCTAACCAATGTACTGTATACTTGAAACTAATATAAAATAATTTTTTTTAAATGGATATCGTCTGTCGACCTACAGGGTATATATATAACAATAGAAGAAACTGATCACAAAAGCATTTACAGAAATTCTCCTTTCTAGCAGCTTTACTGTAAATGGCGATCTCAAAGAATCCACAGAATCCTCTGTGGGTGCTGAATTTGCCCCTCTCCTTGTGATATCCAGCTGAAAACACAGGAGGGGAGGTGACAAGAGCAGTACACCTCTCACTCTCTACCAGTAGGTCTCTAAAGGGAAGAGTAGAGGTGAACGAGTCCATTTCCACTTGCCAGAATGAGTCATTGCAGAATTGAGGAAGCAAGGAGATGTGGCCTTGAACTTGCACTTCCTTCTCACAATAGCCCTTTTTTGCACAAGTCATTATAAATCACCTGGTTTTGTATCATGAGTGACTTAAAATCCTGGAAGTGTCTGGATTTGTAACTTGGCATTTCCACCATAAGACACCAAAGGGGTTAATGTCTGGCCAGTAATCAAAGTCTGTCAGCTCCTACACCACACATAATGGGCATTGTTGTTCCTGAGAGTGTGTCTGTTTTTTCTGGCAGGCTTTGCTATTTGGAACCAATTCTAAAACAGAAAAGGAAAAAGTCAGTCTGCTTTTGTTAAGCACACATGCAACAAAACATAAGGCTGTTCACAAAACTGTTGTTTTACTAGATTTCCAGGAAACCTGTTGGCTTCCTATTTAGAAAAGATCAATTAATGACTTAAAATAACTTTATATCAAAAGGAATTAATTTATATATGTACGTGAGACACACATAATATTCTGGGGCAACTGCCTTCTCTTAGATATGAAGCAACACATTACAAATATATTAGCTGATGCATGAACTATGGCTGGCCCATCTATCTGCATAGAAAATCCATTTGCATGACGTGATTAATGGGTTCATTCACCAATCTTACTAGGTCACTTGCAATATCAGGACCTGTTCGTTACTCCCATCTAATGAGTCCCCCACTGAACCACATAAATATTTCTAAATTACCAATGAAACAAAATTCTATTACAAAATTCTATTCCAGTGGGAAGGGCCAGAGTTTTTTTTTATTTTATTTTTTAATCTGTCATAAACTGATACTTGTCATAATCTGTCATAAATCATGCACTTGAATGTTAACAGCACATCAATTTGTTATAGAAGATTTTAAACACTCTTAGTTTCTGTACTTACCTTGTTACTGGTCAGTAACAAACAGTTTGTGGATCATACTGGTCCATGAACCACACTTGGCTGGGCTTAGATTTAGTTTTGGTGTTGATTGACTATATTCTGGATCAAGGTTCACAAACCTTTTCTGTACAGAGACAGAGAGTAAATATTTTAAGCTTTGCAGACCATATAGTCTCTTGTAACTACTCAATTTTGCTGTTGTAGTGAAAAATAGTCTTAGAAAATTTAAAAGAAAGAAAGAAAGAGAGAGAGAGAGAGAGAGAAAAGAAAGAAAGAAAGAAAGACAGAAAGAAAGAAAGAAAGAAAGAAAGAAAGAAAGAAAGAAACGAGCATGGTTATATTCCAATAAAATTGTTTTCATAAAAGCAGACTGAAGGCTGAATTCAGCTGTAGTTTTCCAAACCCTGGATGAAGATAGTGATGATGATAATAATAATGATGATGACAATGATGATGATGTTGATAGCTAACATTTATTGATCAGTTATTATGTATCAGGCCCTTCTTATTCTTCCACTATAGACATGAGTTAGGTAACACTGTTTTAATTTTACAGACAATAAAAATGTGACACTAAGAAATCAAGAAATTATTTTAGTTTATTCTGAAAATAAGTGTATGGTCCAAGACCCAAACTATCATTCCTAGGTTCATACTGTACTACATGTATATAATGAGTGAGGTATCTTTTTCACTATGAATGGAAAATTTAAAATATTAGTGTCATCTTGATCATTTTTTTCCTTTCTCATCTCCTCACCTGTCATCAGCAGTACTAAGATCTTAGTGTTCAGTCATGCTGTAGAGTCCATACGAATAGGCATGGATAGTCTACAACAACCACACTCATCTAAATATTCATTTATTCAACAAATGTGTTGAGTGCTCATTCTCTGCCATACACTGTTCTAAGCAGTGGGCTATAGCAGTGAACAAAATACACAATACTCTGTCCTTAAAAAGCTTACATTGTAGTAAGGGGAGGTAGACAACAAACGAAGAAATATGTATCATGTGGGGGTTGGGGTGGGTAGTCAGACTTTGAAAAAAAAAAAAAGCAAAGTAAAAAAATAGAGTGACAAAGAAATGTCTCCCTTTTACTCAACTCTGTATCTATTCATCACCAATGGAGGTATGTAAACTCCAAATTTATCGACTAGGTATAAACATAGTATATTTTTAGGATTCTATAATTAGGATTATAGGATTCTGTAGTTATTTTTCCTATAATTGTTTGTGAAAGGACACTGAAGAAGAAACTATTCCTTTCATTTATGCTGCAAATATTTATTGAGCACCACTTTGTGCCAGGTGCTGTTTTTAAAACAGAGAATTCAACAGTGAGCTAAGTAGAAAAAGATCCTACTGTTATGGGCTTCCGTTATAGATAGCGGAGTTGGAGCATAAACAAAAAATATAACAAACATATGTTAGAAAGTGATAAATGGAGTAAAAGGGCATAGTGGGATAAGAAGACCAGGACTGTGGAGAGGAAGGGGCCAGGTTGTAATTTTAATAGTAAAACAACTTTTCCTCAATAGGGTAATATGTGATGCAAAATTTGGTTTTATGTTCACCCATTATTACAGTTAGAGTGTCATCAATTAAAAGAAAACACAGGATGTTTTGTGTGAGTGTTCTATTTAAATCCATAGAAAGAAATGTTATTCTTTCAAAGTCATTTTTGCCCTTCCCTTTTCCTTGCTTCAGAGAAAATATTAAAGGGCTGGCAGCTGAAACAATGTCGGGATGGGATTGGAGAAAGGAAGGAAAAACTAAAGGCCAGCATTCACACCGGTGACTGTTTTAACAAGGATGTAGCTGTGACCCAGCCCTCCTGGGTCCCAAGACGGCTTTCCTATGGAACTCACAAAAACAGAGCTGGCAGACACCGAGCATTCTCCATTGAGCATGACATTCACTTTTTTGAAAAATAATGAGATATTAATATAGATTTTAAATTTAATCAGATTCAACTTGGGAACGGGGTGTTTTTCTGAAAATTTGAAATAGTTCTAGGCTTTTAGAAAATTGTCATTCATATAAAGGCTAACTATTGTTTTACATATAAAACTGCCATTCTTCATTGATTTTTAGAAAAGAGAAAAATATGATAATAAAATAAAATATGGCTACAAAGACTTCTTATTTTCTTACGAATGTTAATTGTTTCTGAAGGTTTTTTTTTTTTTTATATAACTCTTACAAACTAGGAAGAGTGCTTGTAAGCATAAAGAGAGAATAGGGGATTTCAGTTCATAAATCATGAAAATAAGACATAATCAAATCTATTTCTTGATAATAATAATATTAAGAGATCTCAATAAATTATTTAAAATATTATTTACTTAGTACTAGGAATGCCAATATCAATAATTCTGCCTAAAATCAAAAGGGATTCAAAGTCAAGTCTGCTTGCCTGAAAAGCATGTGTTACTAACCACCACACTATGCTATCAGCAATAACAGTACTGCGAGCTCAAATGTATTGCATTAAAAATCATTCTACATAAAATATTTTGTTACATCTTTTACAGAATGTATTTTAGCAAATCCTGATCACAATCTTGGAAAAGAGATATTATTCTCATTTCACAGATAAGAAAACTGGTTCAGAATGTGAAGTAACATAGGGCATACAGCTACTAAGGGTGGATTCTAATCCACATCTCTTTGATTCTAAAATTAACAATCTAGTCAAAACTTTCTCCCTTCTTATTTTTTTCTACAGCTCTCTTTTCCCCCAATAGTCTCTTCCATGAGTATGTACTTCTTTTACAATTAAAAAAAATTTTTTGAAAATATTTGTTATATATTCACTACATTTAGCTGATCACCAGTTTATTCTGTAAACTTCAGGGGAAAAAAAAAGTCCTTTGGGGTATTACAGAGGCAAGTTCCATTGAGTGTCCATGTTTGGAGGATGGGCCTTTCCTGCAAACTTGATTTTTTCCATCTGTGTCTATATTTAAATGTCTAAACATGTGTTTCTAACACACAATCCTATTATTAAACATCCAGAGTAATAAAACAAATGCATCAGAGGGAGGCACATTTATTTACTCTAGTAAATGATTTTTCACATTAAAATATAAATCCCTATTGTATTTGTTTGCAAAGAAAATTGCCTGAAACTATGAAATGCTGTTATTGTGTTTTAGAATAAAGTCCTCTGGGTGTTAGGAGCAGGCTGGATCCTGGGAGACACTATTACCTCCCTTGGATAAATCAAGCTGTTTTCCACATGACAAGTCTATCCCCCAATCCATTGGTCAAACAAGGGATAGGAACTCCCCCATACACACACACACAATCCACTTCCTACTCCCACCCTGAGAATTCTCTAATTTATTTTTCCTAACCCAGACAGGACAGATCGACTAAGAAACTAAACATGGGTATTTATGGCAAAAGGGAAAGAGAATGTCACAAATGGGAAGGAGATCTGACAGATGTTCTAATAAGCCTCTCAAATAACCACCGGCCCAAAATGTCTTAAATGAATTTCCATTTATATAAAATAAATGCATCAATTTTTAAAGATCACACATATTACCTATAGACAGATCCATCTAGGCACTAATTTTGAATATTTGTGTCAATGAAGGAGAACATTGGACTATGAATGTCAAGTTCAATGTGCATCAGAAGAACTTGGAGTGATTTTTAACTTATACAATTTGAGCATCACAGCTGAAAATTCAGATTCAGTGGATCTGGGAGGATCCAGACATTGGCATCTTAATAAGTTCTCTACCACGCACACATATACATAAGCATGATTCTGAAACTCATCTAATTCGGAAAAGCACTGGGCTACTTAATGGAAAATAATAGACAATCCTTCCGTATTGGAGAGGGTAAAGAAGACATTCCACAGGACAACTGACAGGCAATGAATCACCTCTGACTTTTCCACAATGCTGACTGAAAAGGTGTGTACAGCCTTTATAAACAGAAACAAGGCTACACAGCTCTTTAACATAATATACTTAGTTTAAAATTAAAAGGGGCATTGGTATTCATCTCATGAACCCCCTCTGTCACTCACAAACTCTGGCCCTAATTTTGTACTACATTACCCATTCTCCATATTTCTTTTATTGTAATTTCTAATATAGAAGGTAAAGATCAATAGGTGCTTCTAAAAAAAGCAAGAAAAGAAAACATTATCCCTTCTCAGAGCTCATTAACCCAAAGAGCTCCTGTGCACTGTCAGCTCAGTCACAACAAAATAACATAGTCTAGCAGCTTAAACAGTAATTTATTTCTCACAGTTCGGAGGCTGGAAAGTCCAAGATCAAAGTATCAGCCCCTTCGGTTTCTGGTAAGGGCTCTCTTCCTGGCTTGCAGATGGCCGCCTTCTCACTGTGTCCTTACATGGCAGAGACAAAGAGTGGATAAGAGAGATCTGGTATCTCTTCTTCTTCCTATGAGAACACTAATCACATCATGGGAACCCCATGAACTACTTTAAACCTAATTATTCTCAAAGGTCTCCCTTTCAAATACCATAACATTGGGGTTAAGGCTTCAATATAGAAAATTTGAAGAAATACAGACATTCAGTCCTTAACACAAACAAGGACAAAATTTATATTCTTCAGAGAAGCCATGAGCAACTGCCTACACATGGATATGTCATTATTCCCTTCAAATGAATCATTCAAGGTGAGAATTTTGACTTATTTGAGAGACTGTAAATCAATTCCACTTCTAAAGCAAAGATGCCGGTGTCAGTTTCCACCATATCAACAATGAAGTATTTGTAGAAACATAACAATAACACGAATTAAATTCAAGAATCTAGCACACAAGTTGTTATTTACTTGGTGGCAATTGCTTGATTAATGACATAGACTATTCAAAGTGAAGCAGTGAAGAATACATTGTTATCCAACCACCTTTTAATTCTGTAATTCTATCCATAAATTATCAATTCTACTCCATATAATTGCCTTTGGGAAGATATGCAATTTTTCCTATTTCATTTCTTTCTCTTACTTCAGATATCCTATACTGCATATTTTATAAAAGTGCTATACAGGCTGAGAAATTTGAAAGATCTTTCTATTTAGACATGTCAGATTTAGGACAGTTTTCTTCTTTTCCTATATTTCCATTAGTTGATACTTAAAGAGTCCAATGAAATAGTGTATATTCTGTCATTTTATCATCTGCTTGCTCCCCTCCAGCCATCACTGGGAAAATTTTGAGCACAGATGAGCTATCAGATCTGTACTCCTGAAAATGAAGAGTTTGTGCAGTGAATAGCAGTTACATTCTAATTATATTAATTCAGACTGCAATTTCTTTGATATATAAAGAACCTGCTGTCAGGGCGGTGTGGACAATGGAGAGGCTGAGCATGTCAACGACATGACAAATTCTTCGAACAGAGTGCCAGATGTATTGTTGCCCAGGATTCTTTTCTGAGAGCAAATTCCGCATGCACTATCAGTGTCAACTCCGGAGTAAGGAATTGGTTCATTTGTTATCTTTCCAAGCTGCAGGTACATCTGCCAGAAGAGTCTGCCAACAGATGAATTGGTAATTAAAATCATTTCCGTGGTTGGAGGAGTGATTCGAAAATTGTTCCTCTTTCCTTTCTTTCTTTTCCTGTGCAGGGAAAAAACTTTAGTCAATGTTGATACTGATTTGTTATGGGCAATACCAGAATGGTGTGATTCACTAGTGCCTTGATGCCCACTTTAGTGTTTGAATTCCTTTACTGGGACTTATCTGTTAAACTTTTCCTATAGAATGTTAAAGTTCTGTTCTATGCTAGTGCTGTATCCTCTTTTGTCTTGTAAAAGTTCTTTGCAGATGTTAGCAAAACCTAGTGTGGGTCAAATACACCTGATAATATTGCTCAACTCATCCATAAAAAAAAAGATAAATTGTATCCCTTCCCTATATCGGTTACTGTACTAAAATAAATAATAAATAATGGTAATAGATTTGTAAAATACTAAAACCGATAATAAATTATATATAATACAGGTGCCAATTCAGTACCTGTCCCTAGTAGTTACTCAACAAATATCAGTTTACTCTTCTTGTCTGTGTCCAGAAAGAGACACTACTTAGCCATCCACATATTTATAATTATCATCATCACTACAACAAAATCAATTAGCATTTACTGAGCAATCTGAGCACTGTCTATGTATTCACTTATTTTATCCCTACAGGCCTATGCTGTTTTATTCCTGTTGCCCTGATGGAGAAGCTAAGGCAGAGAAGAAACTTAGGCAATCTGACACAACTAGAAAGTACCAGAACTGGAGATTTCACCCAAGCAGTCTAAATGTCAAGCCCTCAAGCTTAACCGCTTCACAATAATGTCACATGACACTGTATAAATATATTAACTCTAATAATTTTCCCAGACTATGCAATAGCTTATTAATTAATCAGCTTATTTTTTAATACTCATTTGCTTACTCTGTCTTTCTTTTCTTCTTCCCTCTTTTGTTCTTTCCTCCTCTCATATCTATATAAACTGCTGCTTCTGTTTTTGTAGCAATAAAGCAACGTTTTCTACCATCCTCAGAGACTCAGGGGGATCTTTATAAGAGTCGGTAAATGGAAAAGAGTGTTTTAAAATAAAATTTTAAACCACTTTAATAATTACTTTCTTGAAATTGAGACAGCAAAATAATATAGATTCATAGACACTGGTGGCCTAGAAGCTTACCATCAAGTTATTAGTATGTCTATATACATATATGTGTGTATAAACATACACACATATATGTATATATAACAGTGCACTAAAACACATCAATTATGTTCAAATATATAAATTCTTAGTGATATGAACAATAAAAACAAAAACAACTTATGTTCACTTTAGAGGATATTAGAGAGAAGGAGCTCACTATTCTGCAATTTATAGGTAGAGGAAAAGAACAGAGTATTTATCCTGGGTTTTTTATATGCCACTCTTTCAGGTGCCATAGACATGCTGGTTGGAGTTGTTGGAATTTTTTAAATTTCAATCTTGTACCGAGTTACTATTTTTAGATTTGCTGATACTGGAACACATGTAGATACCCTGGTTTTGCTAAATATTTATTAATTTCTAGGCAACTCCAGGTGCAGCAAGAGAGGGTGAAAATATATCACATCTTTTTAAGCCACTTATTCTGATTTCGCCCTCACTTCCACAGGCAATTTTATTTTATGAAATAACCAAAAGTATCACATTCTCTTCAAAACTAAATTCTAAACTCACCCATTTCCCCAATTTATCCAACTCTCCGTGATCTTTCTCCTTTTGCTCTTCATCCCTGTTGTACTTATCCTCACAACCCATGTGAGTCCAAAGTTTAAAAGGAAAAAAATATTACAAAAGTAAAGCACAGAGGCCCCATGGCCAGAAAAGATTAGATTGCACAGAGGCACGGTCTGCTCTCGATAAGACGATAAGCCCCAAATAGGAATTCTTCTGTATGGTTTTTCAATGGCTGAGTTTTTTTGACTCTCTAGGTCCTGCTGGAGATTTGAGTTAGTCAAAAGCTGAATCTGGACTTTCTCCAGCTCATGGCTGCATGTCAATTCATCTGATTTCTAATGAAGCCAATTCTTATTTTTCTAACTTGCTTCCAATTCTCAAATGTAGCTCCAAAGAAAACAGAAAGTAATTAATATGTCAACACTTCTCTGAAAAGGAACATAAACTCTCTTTAGATTTTCTTCCCACTGGAAACATTGCTTTTCTCCAAGGAACCGGCTCCATGCACAGCAACCAGCAGCCCCTACGGCATAGCCGGTCGATGGATAATGCACATCAATCCCCCTCTGTCCATTACCTTGTTTGCACTTCTCCTTCTCCCTGGCCATTTCCCCAATGGAGAGATCCTATAAATGAAGTACTCAATTCTGTCTCTTAGAATGGACTAATATCTACTCCATAGCAATATATCCAAATTGTATGCAATATGAAATAAGCTCCAGCAGCAAAAAGCTATTTGATCTAATGTGAAAAAAAGGAATGTGGAGTCTAACAGCCTATTATTCAGTGTGGTGCAATAAATTAACCAAACATCATTTTGCATATGGGAGCCTGATTACCCATTTTACCTTCATTTGGATTGGTTTGGATGGATTATGACTTTCTTCAGAGTTAATCAGGTTTATGTGAAAAAAGTTATTTTTTAAATGTATTACATTAAAGGATGAAGTAAGAGGGAGAAAAATAAGCTCCATAATTTTTTGCTTTTGTGTTTTGTAAAGTTAGTTCTTCAAAAGAGATTCTCTCATTAAGAGGAAAAACGTCATGACAATTGGCCCAAGAACTGTCTTATTGGAGATGTTCAGTCTGAGAGAAACAAAAGTTCATCTCCCACCCCAGCCCCTTTTCTTTACTTTTTTTTCCATAGAGTCTTGACATTTCCTTGACTTGATGTTGCAAAGTACTTGTGGTGAAACTCTTGATTCCTTCTTTCCAGTATCTCCCCAACCCCAGCATCTCTCCTCCCCACACCCCATTACTTAGCACTTTGGTATACATATCAGCCTGACCAGCATTGTTGGTCAGTCAGTGAGTGCAGAGCCCCATCTTGGAACACAGCCTCATCTCCACTAAAGATCTCCAAAATTCATCAAAATACACGCTAATAATAATGGTTGCCACAAATGGTCACAACCATTATTTTTGAGAAGTAAGCATGAATCAAACATCTCTTTAATCCTTAAAGAAAACCTATAAGATAGATAATATATTCCCAATTTCACAAGTGGAAATTTAGTCCGATAGAGATTAAATATTTTGACAAATCTGCATAGCAAATAAAGGAATTGAATCTGAGTAACTTCAAAGTCTATGTGGTATGTTACATTATCTGCTGAAAAACTCGTTAGTAAAATAGTATCTCTGTGTTTCTGTATTAGTGACAAGGGGAAAATAACTCAGAGCAACTGCTTTATTAGCAATGAGTCTGGACCTTCCGAATCATGTAATGGAACTATTTTTATAATATTTAAAATAAGATAAATATATGGTCTACCAATTCTGCTTTTTACACACACATTTACATTTCTTTTTCAAATTATAAACTGCTTAAGGCCAGGACATTTCTTTTCTACATCACAGGACACCTGTGTGGTGTGGCATTTAAGTCAGAAAACACTAGGTTTCAATTTGGGCTCTATTCACAATTAATCGAATGGTAAGCTTCAGTTTGTTTGACTCAAAAATATGTAAATATACTAGATAGATTTGTCAGAAGAGTTAAACAAAATAAATGATATAAACACATAGCACAGAGACTATGATCAATAAATTCTAGTTTTCTCTCCTCTCATCCATCCCACCTGTACTAGCTAAATGTCAGTTTTCTGTGCCTGGAAATATTTTATAGAAGTATAATACACAAAAGTGTTGTGACTGAAAGATATCCTGACTGAACTCCTCTTGCTTTATTTTCTCTTACAATTATTCATTAATACACATTTACTCATCTTACCAAAATGATTTTTTAAAATAATTTTAATTCTAAAACTTGGAGCGGTAAAGTGAATAAACCTAGCTGGCATTCATTTCTACATCTCTTTTTTCTAATTCCTCCTTTTTTGCTCTTTTCCCCAGGTTGTGGCAGTGAAATGTTGCTGATAACATAAGAAAGTTTCAGATCAATTTTATAATTTTAAACTTGTATCTCCTCACTTCTCTGACATAAAACTTTCTTTTTATTTGGGGGGGGAGAGCTAAGTAAAATAGCAAAAGATGAATGTAAATTTTTCAAAAAATTGAAGGGCAAATTGGAGAAAAAGACAAATGCTGATCTTATACACGAGAAAAAATTACATGGCAAAGTTTTGTTGTATTATATATAAATGGCTTCAAATTTCAAATACATATAAGGAAGGGACGTTTTCTTTTGGAAATAGTTTTATTTTGTTGGGGTCTGAATGAAATGTTGATAGCAAAAAATATAAACATTCATCTTTAATAAATACTTCATCTCTGGTTTTATGCTGAAGAACTTACAGAATTTGATATACTTCTTTGAGTTATAGTGATACTATTGCTTGATAGAATTTGAATTAATAAAATGACAGCTAAAAGAGGTTAAATAAAATATACAGAATCAAACAGCAAAAGACAATTTACTGGGTAGAACAGCTTGTTCGAGGACAGAAACTTTGCTCTTGAGTCTTCTACAGCACCCCCTCATCTTTTATAACACACTCATCTACCTAACTGTAGATAGTTACAGTTAGGTAGATGAGTGCGTTATAAAAGATGAGGGGGTGTAACTGTAACTATCTACTGTAACTGTAGATAGTTACAGTTAGGTAGATGAGTGCGTTATAAAAGATGAGGGGGTGCTGTAGACTAAATACTAAATGTTTGTGTCCCCCAAAATTTATGTTGAAAACTTAATCCCCAATACGATGGCATTGGAGGTAGGGTCTTAGGAGGTGATTAGGTCATGTAGACAAAGCTCTCATGAATGTGATTAGTGTCCTTGTAAGAGGCCCCAGAGAGCTCTCTCACCCCTTCAGTCATGTGAGCACAGAGAGAGAAAACGACCATCTATGAATCTGAAAGCAAGCTCTCACCAAACATCGAATCTGCTGGCACCTTGGATTCTTAGCCTCTAGAACTTTAAAAAATAAATTTCTGTTGCTTATCAGCTACCTGGTCTCTGGTATTTGTTATAGTAACTGGAAAGGACTGATACAAGGAGGTAGAAGATTGAACCTTACTAGTTTTGCCTTTGGGAAAAATGAATATGGCGAGAATAAAGAGTGGAGCTAACACTGGGAGTAAAGAGACCAGTTAAAGATCTCTTATAATCATCAAGAGTGTTGCCGGGGTGGTGGGGTCCATGCTATAATACTCATTCAGTTGAGTTTATATTTCTGGCGGCTGGCCAAGACCACTCATCAGAGATGATCTTCACTCTTGTACATCACACTCATCACAACGAAATCACATTCACATCTCAGCAAATTACAGACTATGTTATATACCTCTGGAATTACTCTAAATGACAAATCTGTAGAAGCCATGGTTGAAAAGAAAAGAAAACTTAGCACAAGATCCTGAAGGACGTCAAACAAATGCAAATCGGACAAGAGTAGGGACTTTTGTTATCTTGTTCACTACTTTATCCTTAGCAGTGCAGTGCGTGGAACATGGTAGGTGCTCAATAAATAAGTATTGAATAAATGAATACATAAATACATAAATACATAAATACATAAATGATTAGGATGCTGAAGAGAAGTTTCTCAACTTTGGCACTATTGACATTTGGAGCCAGATAATTGATTTGCTCAGGAGGCTCTCCTGTACTTTGTAGGATGTTTAGCAGCATCCCTGGCCTCTAACCACTAGATGCCAATAGTACCCCCTAACTAGTTGTAACAAGAACAAGAATATGTACAAACATAACCAAATATCCTGAGGGTCAGATTTTTCCTGACTTGAGAACTTCTGCTTCAGAAGTTAGTGCAAGTATCACTTGGTCACCAAATTCTCCCACAACCTGCTTTACTTTGATGCGGAGAAAAATACTGCTCTTAAGATGGTGCTGGCTTCATAGCACACTGACATTTTATTTATTATTTTATCAAGAAACATGTTTAGAAGAAAAGAGTATATAAATCAAGAAAGTGCCTCCTTAGTCTCTCATCTATTCATTGCATGTGATATATTTTTTTTTTCTTGTTGCCCCTCTGGACAAACATTAATAACACAAATAATTATCCCAAATCAGATAGTCTGGTATGATCAAAGCTAATAATGTATAATGTGTAATGTATGGGCCAACACTTTAAAGCAAATAATGTCTCCACCTCCACATTGCAATTAATAAAGAATTATAAAAGCCAGAAGATACAGCTGAAGTTTTCATCTTCAGAATTCTTTTCTTTCCCCATTTTACCACTCCACTTATTTGCTTTAAATAGAAATCTATGGTATTGTATTAAAATAGATAATAATGACCTCTGAGAAACATGAGTATTTCATAAAACGGAGAAAGTTCCAAAAGTTGCTTTGGGGAAAATAAAAATAATGCCAGAATAAGACCCAGAAATTATTTGGCCCTAGATTCTTACCCACTTAAGTACAGACACCAAGAACTTGGGAGCAGTCGTCAGACCAACAGAGAGCTCCTGGTTAGGACACCCCTGTATCTGTGTTTGCCAGTTTATGCCTGCTATCCCAGAACGGTAATGAGTAGCAGCCTCTTCCACTCTCAAAATGTCTGGGACTAGACAATGAAGTATATGGTCACCTTACTCAGAGTTAATTAGCCTTTGACTGGCCACATAAAAAGAAAGACAATGGTTTAGAACTTGCTGTTTACTTTCCTATCTCTGTGCCTTGAACACGCCTCAGACTTTTCTCAGCACTCAGACAGGCCTAACTATTGGGATAGTCCTTTCTGTAGCACAAGCTCCAAAATAAACTATGAGTCAATAAATGAATCAGTTCTCCATCCAGCTTACTGATCTATATATCATTTATCTCCCCACTCCCAGGACACATGAAATGGTAATTAGGTTATCGTGCCACAGAGTCTGGCTTGCTCAGGTCTTCCAGAAGGCATTTAGATTCAGAGAGGCCCAGGGTAGAGAGAGTTGACTTTAGGTCAGCGTGGCCTCGGATTCCTGGGCCTGGTAAAAGGGCCCCAAACTGCAAAGTACTGTCCAAAAGAGACTCTTGATAAGAACCTTCTCACCCCATAGCCCAATGCCCTTTAGATCATGCTAGGGGCAATGTTTAGAGATAGCCAGCTGAATAAGAATGTCCCACCTGTGAGTAGTAAGATAACCCTTTCTTTTTCAGGACCAGGAACACAGCTTAAAAGATTTCATGGGGATCAGGAGTTAGCAATGTAACCATATGCCCTCTCAGATCAGGATTCCAGGAGGTCAGCAGGACAGCAGGCCCTTGTTTCCAACACAAGCTGAGGAGGAGAGGAACCAAGAACTCAGTAACAGCTAAAAGGTAACTTGAGGTTAGACAACTCTGCCTGATGGGCACCAAGCCTCTCCATGACCTAGCAGCCCTGCTTATCCCCAGCCTCGACTCCCACCGTAGATCTCTTCAAATTCTGGAATGAGCTGCTTTAGGTTTCTCGAATATGTCATAGTCCCTCTCATCTTAGTACCTTTGAATATACATAGTTCCTTATAACACACGCCAGTCTCTAATCCCAAATTTATTTATTCTTTCAGTCTCAGCATAGATGTGATTTCCTCTAAGGAACTCTTCCTGAATCCTCTAAATTGGAATGTGGGGGTCCCTCTTATAATATCTGCTCTATTTCTTGCTTTCAACAAACTCATCAATTGGTTATAATTCTCTATTTATCTATCTATAACCTCTACTAAATTGTAACCCCTTTGAAATTAGGAACTGTATCTTATGTTTTGCTCCCTATTTCCCCTCCGTTTAACACACACAATACCTGGTGTTTAGCTGTTCCTCAAAGTACATAGCTTGAGTGAATGAATGACTAGTTTAATTTTGGTGGCAGGGACTAGGGAGACTAATGGCATAAATAATAGCACCTCACAATTAAATAAGTAAATACTCAAAAGACATTTTACAGAGAACACCCAATATTTCCACCACCATGTCATTTATATATCACCTATCATGTACCAGACATTTTACTCACACAGTTATTGTAAATATTAAATTAGATAATCCATATATTTGATGTTTAATAAATAATAGGCTGATGTTATTATATTATTTAAGCCTCACTATGATATATTATCTGACTTTTTACACATGAGGACACTGAGCCTTAGAAAAGTTAGAATGACCATACATAAAAAACTAAAGTCAAGGTTCTAAATAATAACTGCCTGATTCTAAATCCAAGCTTTTTCTCTATAGTATACTGCCTCTCTGTGAAAACGAAGGAAGGGAGGAAGAAAGGGAAGAAAGAAGAAAGGGCGGGGAAGAAGAGAGGGAGAGAAGGAAGAAGGAAGGGAAAAAAAAACAAAGAAAGGAAGATTGAGATGATTTTTCTTTTAACTCTACCTAAGCAAAATTCATCAAACGAGTATAATTGTATTGCTTTTCATGTAGCATCCAAGCTCCAACAGTTACAGGTATGATTAATGAAGGAAAATTGTAGAACTGATAAAAATCACTGATCTTATAGAGCTGCAACATCACCTGGACATAATAACCAGCATGTAAAGACCGAAGGTCTGTCCACACTGACACTTCTTGCCAAAGTGTCCTCAGTAGGCACTTCCAGCATCTGTTGATTTTGTCCTAACTCTGGTCTTGCTCAGGCTTGCTGGTGTGAATCACACCATCCTTGTGGAAGACGATGAGTCAGAATGCTTAGCCAAATATCTTGCCAAATTGAAGTTACAGATCTATATGAAGAGTCAAAAAAGTTTGCATGGAAGTAGGGGAGGAGCATCATCATTAGCTGCTTAAAACTGGTTTAGAGCCTTTTTCTATGGATAAAAAATGGTAAAAATAGATAACATCTAAATACTCCCTAATACCTAGTGGCTGTGGAAAATTTGTCATAGAGATCAACACCATCTCTATTCCCCAAAAAGAGAAAACCAATGACTAAGAAAATGCTTCGCCATCAACAATAGAATCCAGAGAACTCAGAAAGACTATATGTGAGTCATCTCATTTCTTTATAGAATTTTTTTAGATAATTCCAAGATGATATATAGCATCTGATTTAGAACCATACTGGTTTGCCTATTCAACCATATTTCTTTCTTCTTTGGACACATACTAGGTGTCAGACACTATGCTAAATTCTAGAATTAAATTGTGAACCAGACAGAAATGATCTCTGCTCTCGTGGACTCTATAGTCTGGTGTGAAAATAGATAATCAAATAATCACAGAAATACATAGGTGAGCATAAACTACAATATTTCTCTCAGAGAAAAATAATCAATTTAAAATTTTTATTATATAATGAAAATATTCTAGGAAAGTGGTCTAAATGAAATTTTGCCTATAATAACCAAAAAGTTGCCAATAAATTCCAAAAAGAAAAAAATTATATCTAAATGTAGGCTTGTTGAGCAAGAAAGGCTACTTTCCTGTGTGTTTCCAACAAATCTTTCTGACATGGCTGCTAACTATTACCTATTTCTTGGTGAAGGTCAGTGAGGTGAGAACACTCATTTTTCAGACAATTGTCAAACTGTAGAGTTAGGAGAGGTTTTTAAATTAGATCTAATTCTTCCTCATTTCACAGATGAGGAAAGTAACACCCAGAGAAAGCAAGTGACTTGCTCAACATCACACAAGTATGAGTATAAAAGCTGGAAATAAACCCAGTTTTCTTCATTCAGTGCTTTTTCCTTTAAACCAAGCTGCAATACATCCTTTACTTTTTTTTTTTGTAAGGGTGCTAATTACCAAAGAGGTCATGGTTTGCTTTTAAAAATTCCCTCCCCTTTCTTCCCCCCATCACTCACACACACACACACACACACACACACACACATGCACACGCACACGCACACACGCACACACACACATACACACACACCAATAAAAGAGTATGCTTAAGGCAAAAGCTATCAACTAAATAATAATCTACTTTTCCACTACTAATGTTATATGGAAAACAAAAAAAAAAAAGTGTTCTTTGTTAATTCGACTCCTAAAAGAAGCTTTTAGACAAAGCCCAGTTTGTTTGATTTTATACAGAATACAGTTTAGCGTTTAAATATAAAAGCCTAAGTTGAACAGACCGGAACTCTTTCAAGGACTCAAAATAAATATTATGTTATTATACTTAGTCTTTGGCAAGAAACATTTTCTTCCAAGGTGTCATTCATGTACATTCCATTCTGTGATTATTCAGAGTTTACCTCAGCAACTAAATTTATTTCATATAAGCAAATAATTTAAGCTCAGATGATCAAGAAAAGAGGCAATGCAAAAACTCCAAACAAGTACAAATTTCTTCAAAAGCAAGGTACAGATTTGATACATATTATCCACATTCTAAAGTTAAAAACATGTTTCGAGCTCCTGAAATTTGGCATCGTCTTAACTTGAATCATCTGGCTTAAAACAGCTAGAGGAGAGAGAGATGCCAGAAAACCTACTCCACCTACTACTGATGCTGTGTGCTCGGGCTCAGTAGTGCTAGCCACTTGTGAAAATCTAACCAGGCATTTCTTTTTCTAGGCCCATTTCCTCAAGTAAACAATGAAAAATCTGGACTAAATTACCTTGTTAGTCCCTTGTATTAGCAAAACAGCCTGTTCTTTTTAGTTCTCATTTTTATTATCTGTTCTAAAATCTAAAAAAGACTCAACATATATTTCAAGAACAGAGAGTTCTGGCATAAAGATAATACACATAGCAAAGGAGGCTCCAGGTAAAATCCAAACATATATATGAATCATGTGTGTATCAATACATGAATCATGTGTATTAAAAGAAATATGGTCTAAATGAGAGCCCAGATGTCAAATACATCTCTAGAGGTTGGTACAACAATGCTCCTAAAGTACAAACTTCAAGTTGACGAAAACATTAAATGTGTGCTGGTATTCTATTTCTTCACAAAATACTGTTGTTTATATACTGATCCATTTTCCTGAATTTAAGTGAGTAATAATATTAAAATTGCGAGTATTTTAGAGGTGAGCTTAAAAGAAGAATTGTTATTCCTTCAATCTAAGAGTGCTGCATTAATTTAGGTAAATCACAGTTTATGATATAAATATGTTACATACAATATGATAACACTAACCCTAACTTTACCTCTAATGCTACAAATGCTTAAATGAAATTTTATATGTTAACTTATAGATTTTACATTATAATTTCAGAGATAGAATTCCATGGAAAAAGCTGTAATTGACACCAATAAATAAGAACAATTTACCTTAAAGAGCACAGAAATATCTTTTTTTAATTATGCTTTATAGAAAACAATAACTTTCAAAAAATATTAATTATTCTTTGCGTTGATTTAAGTATCAAACAAAAAAAAATGATAATACAGTTCTAGAAAATGAGGTGATTGCTAAGTTTAAATGTGGGAAGAGAACGTATCCATTTCCCTGAAGGAACAGAGTTCTTTTAAGATGTACATTTAAACAAAATTGTTTTGGACAACAATGCTTCCATTGTAGGTTTTTGGCTCTCTTTCATATTACTGTATCTTTACAGATGCTGTTAGTATCAGTGGGGCATCTATGCTGGAAATGCATTCTTTGCCACTTGGCAGAGTATATATAGTAAATAAATATCAGAGTTAAGGTTTTATTCTTTTTTTTTTGTCTGTGGCTGACTAAAAAGACTTTTACCTTTAGGTTAGATTATACTAAACAAAATGAAGGATAACCAGATTAAAACAAACAAACAAACAAAAGACAAGACCAAAGGAAGGAAAACCAAATCAAATTTTCTTTTTGAAAAAACATAGCAATACTAGACAGCAGTGTTCTTACGTTAAAAAAATAAAAAATATACATGTACGTTCATGTATATATATGTATATAGGTATATATCATGTGTGTATATATGTGTGTGTGTGTATATATATATGTGTGTATGTGTGTGTGTGTGTGTGTGTGTGTGTGTGTGTATAAAACATCATTGGAAAACAAAAAAAACTGATGTCAACACCAAAGATGTGAGACAATCTTAAAAGATATACAGCAGATGGGATTCAATTCTTGGTGAAACAAGACCAGAGAACATCATACAGGGGAGAAGTCGCGTTAAGACGAGAGTGATTGTGGGTAATTTCAGGCTGAAAGAAGTCAAGAAGCAATTGTAATGGCCATTAATTGGGACAGTGCCTTTAGAAGAACTGGGTTTTTCAGCCAACTCCTCACTTCCTAAATACGCTGAGCAAGAGAGAGCATCCATTACCCACTGGCTAAAACAGATGAGTGTAGGCCTCAAAACCAGGGAGGGAGGGAGAAATAAAACAGCCAAAACAAAAAAAGTTAGAAAAAAACAGTTTAAATTTTTTTGACAATTCTTTTTTTTCCTTAGGGCATATCTACATATATTATTTTGTTACTTGAAATAATTTCTCTGTGATTATACCAATATTTTGAGACTCCGTTTCATTTATGTCATTTTGCTTTCAATTTTTAGAGATTGTTTCGTCTCACGATTAATTTTGTTTTATAATTATGTTAAATATCCACATGTTTTTGAATTTAAAACAAAAACAAAATGTATTCAGAGACATCTAACTTCTAATCCTGTCCCTTCCACCTTGTTTCCTTACTCACCCACAAATAACTATTTCCCGAGATCTTTTAAAAATAAAAGCAAATTTACATTCAGATTACCTTCTTCTTAGATAAATAGTGGCATACTGTAAACACCTCTTTATACCATGATTGTTTAACTTAATCATAAATCCTAGAGCTCATTCCATAAACTTATTAATTTTTTAAAGTATATTATTTTGTAACTAGGTAAGAAATTTGGCTATAAAATGGGAGCATAAGTAGGTAGCTGCCGGGAAAAGAAAGATTTAATCCAAATGTATTATTTTAAAAAACATGCAGGTTGGAACTTTGTAGTAAATCTTCATGAAATGACTCACCAAATTCACAGCATCGTGCTGGGAAAAATTAGAGTAGGTGGCTTTGCTTCTGATAAGCATACACAGTGTACAATTTCACCATGCAAAATACTTTTGCTACTACAATTTTCCTTTGTTTGCCTTTTTGAAAAGTAATGTTCTGTCCTATTTTAGCAGCACCATTTGCATTCCTATTATTCACACTGAACTGGAATTCCGTTTTTATCTCCCCTTTGTTACTTGCTTTCATTCCAGCACTTTTCTTCTTGCTCTTTGCCTATCCTTTATCTTGCCCTTAAATGGAGGCCTCATGCTATGGGAACAGTGCCATAAATTTTCTCACCATCATGCCAGGCCTCTTCCCAATTTAATGGTATAAGTTCTCTTGAACCATTGCCAACAAAACTAGGACATCCCACACACATTTGCTATGGAAACACCTTCATGACTAACGGTCTCTCAAATTAAGGCATTTTAAAACTGAAGCTAGAAGCGATTTTCATTTTTTAAAACATATTCTGCAGCTAAGGAAAAATAATACAGCAGTTCACTAAAAGTTGTGAGTTGCCATATTAGTGTTCCCAGCTTATCTGAGAGGGAGATTCCTACCACCCTAATCTCAAGGTATGTACATAATAAAAGCAAGAGTTTATGCATACTCATTCGCGTCTTTGAGCAGCCCCTGTCCTCTTCTGCTGCATGTTTGTAAATTTAGATGTTTGGGTTGTGCCAAGATCTTTTCCTTAGAACAAAAGCAGAGAAATGCAATAAACTAATTTTGGATGAGAAATATTCAAGACCCTGCATGATTTGGATGCTGCCAAATCATCAAATCATATTCCACTACGTTCCCCTCTCATGCTATAATAGCAAACTATATAGACTTCTACAGACCCACCAGGCCCTTTTCCCTTGGTCAGACATCTCTTACTCTAAGATTTCCCTGACATGCCTTTTTCTCCTGCTCAGGGAGAGCTGATCATTCCCTTTCCTGCAGAATTTCTTATGTGCTCTTGGAATTGTGACCATCTAGAGGACAGAGACCATGTTTTATTTATGTATTCCCCACTAGCTGGCACCATGCCTGACAAGTATTGGTTTTGCTCGGTAAATGCCGGTTAATTAAATGACCGAATGAGTAAACGGGCATGTGATGGGCTCTCCCAGGTAGAAAAGGGAGACTAAACTACCACCTACATGCATGTCGTAATGAAGCATCTATATTTAGATTTCTTCTCTTTCGTGTCTCTGTTTGAAAGGAATGGGGTTTTACTACATATCTCAGATTTCTGACTTTAAAAAGTAGCATAACAATGCTGGACACTACAGCCAGACAGAAATAAGATTTTTGTTTTTAATCTGAAAGAGACCAAGTAGATTTTGCCAATCTCTTGTTCTTTTAACAAACTAATCTTTACAGCCCATTCTGACAACTATCCTAAGAATTCTTTTCACCCTAAACTTCTTATACAATGCCTCTATGCTGCCCACATCAGCCCAGTCTCACTTCTGCCACATCCCTCTAACGTTCATCTTCCATTCCCTTCCTTTTGATCCTATTTGAAAGCTAGTCTGTGCTACAGATCCCAAATGACAAGGTGCTAATCTGATTAATTTATCTGTCCCAGTGAGTGAAGACTAGGGTGGTTGTACCTTATTTGATTATAAAAATCACCCACATAAAACTATAGATGGCCAGGCCTTGTTCTTATGTATTCCTATTCAAGGGGTCTGGGTTTGACAATCTCTCTGTTCTTTTTAAAGCATCTTTGTGATTAAAGCACAATCACGAGATGCACATTATACTCTCTAACAAAAGCCACCCAAAAAACACACCTCACTTTTGTTGTCCATCTCCTGAATGACAAAACAATGACTTTGCAAGTCATTGGAGAAGACAGAAGGGAAACACCTTCCACTGTAGTTGACAGAAGTCATTCCTATTCTAGCGATGCCTTCAGAATCTCCAAATGCAATAAACTAATTTTGGATGAGCTCTCTGGGCATAGACGTGAGCTTTTATTCCTTATTCCATTTATGTATTTGCAGTAGATATAATTTTTAAGCATGAGTTTATTTGGAAGCTAATGAATATACTTTACAAGAACTCACCTCCTACCCCTCCAGCTTTCTACTAAAGGGGTGGATAAGAAATCAGAAATCTCACTCCCTAGGAAGGCGGATGACTTGACTAACACTTTTTTTTCCCCCCTCGGTATTAGGTGTCACCACACCTTTCCCCAAAAGCCACTCTTCCTTTTCTAACTCTATAGCTACAGGGTTCAACGGAGCAGATTTCTCCTGCACTAAACAAATGACTTTTTTTTTTTTTTGAGATTCAGTTCCCACTCACTAAAACTCTCTGTGCTTCCAGTAAAATTTAAGTTTTCATTTATCTCAAAGGAATTAAAAACTTAATTTTAGAGAAGACGGAAAGCACATGCTCAAAGCAACTGAGAGTACCCATCCTTAACCGTAAGAGTGACAAAGCGGGGAGGCAACAGCAGCCGTTTCCTCAGTCTCACGGAGCAGCATCTTTATGAAAAATGAGCACAGCTGTTAACAGTCTGGAGAGAGACTGCTATCTACCACATCACAGCCAGCAGAGAAGAACAGGATGTTATGAGTACAGTGTGAACCTCAGAGCTAGAGTCAAAACCATACTCAGTGCTTCCCAGGCATGTGTTTACCTTGTTTTCTTCAAACTTCAAGAGAGAACTTTATTTTACATAAAGTGTAAGTAAATCTTACCTGAGAGAGAAGCAGTGCAGAACTGATAAAATCCTTATTTTATTAATGAAAACAAAGCACTCTGGTTTATAACAACATATTACCAAAGTGGCTTATAGCTTCTCCTTGATTCTTAAAGAACCCATTCTTTATCTTCAAGTCTCCTCACTTGTAGCCAAAGTGAGTCCCAGAGAATTTGCAGAATGTACATCAGGTCAATTAGTTTTCCCCAGACTGTTTGACTATACAATGAAGACAGTTGAGATTCTTCTGCAAACATTGCCTGGTACTCAGAAAGCAAAATAAAATAATAACAGAGCAGGGGGCACTGACAAGAAAACTAAAGGTAAAGAGAGTTTAACCCATAAAAGTGGTCATGCTTAGTAAATACTCAGTACATCCCTTTATAAGTAGCATTTAAAAATGAACACTCAGGATGAACAAGGTACCAGCTGTCAAGCCCAACTTTCATCAGGTATCATTCTTCAATTGATAGTATTTTGTTAAGAGCATAGCGTTTTAGACATATCTGGGTTTGAATCTAGATCTATTATTGATTGTTGAGGGATCATATGCAAGTTTTTTGACCTTTCTGAGCCTCAGATTCCTTTCTTAAAATGAACTACTTGAGAATTTAATAAGAGAAGGCACATAAAAGATTTACTCAAGGTCTGTATACTTGAGAAGTACTTAATAAGTATTATTATTAAACCAGTATACTAATCAGGATCCACTTGATTATAAGTGAAACAAACCGAAAACAAAACTGTGATAAACAAAAAAAGGGAAGTTATTGCCACACTTAAGTGAAAACTCCAGGGGCAAATTTGGTTCAGGCACATAGAGATCTGGGGGCAGGGTTCAAATAAAGGCCCAAGAATCGATGCCTAATGCCAACCCATTCCCACTTTCTTTCATCTTGTGGCTCTGCTGTGCAGTTTGCCTTCATTTTTCTGAAGACAGTTGAGATTCTTCTGCAAACATTGCCCGGTACTCAGAAAGCAAAATAAAATAATAACAGAGCAGGGGGCACTGACAAGATAACTAAAGGTAAAGAGAGTTTACCTCAGTCCATAATAATTCCAGGCTTACATGCTTCCAGCTCAAGAAACTTAGCCGAAGAAATCTCTACCAAAAGCTCCCACTTTGTATCTCATTAATAGGATCCAAATGTCCATTCCTGAACCAATCACTGGGGCCTAGGAGAGAAGATGCTCTAATTAACCAGGTCTGAGTCACGTATTCTTTCTGGAGCTGCAGAGTGTATAATGTACACCTCACTGAAGCCACAGCAAATGAGTGGGAGAAAGAACTTCCCCAAAGAAAGATGAGGGTGTCCTGCTACCCAAGAAAGGTGGCATGGATACTGAGTAAATATCCCCACAGGCCCAAAATTAACTTCTCTTTTTTAAAGACACTTGCCTATGAATAGAGAATATGAAAATCTCACCTCCCAGTTGAAAAAGCAAGGTCTGCAAAGGTGGACCAAGTTCTCCCAGTTACTTCCTGAGGTGAAAAAAAGAGAAATATCAGGCCCATAATCTCTCAAGACATTGAGTTGCCATAGGTACCCAAGAGGCCATTCCAGGAGCAAAAACATTGTTGATGTCAAGGCAAAGGTTATCTAAAGACTGGCTTTTCTAGGCTGCTATATGTGGTCCTGGCATTTGTGAATTGGTTCTGATTCATTTGAATCTTTTAAATATGTTTTATTTGTGTATTTCACATTAAAAAGAAGTTCATCAGTGTGATACTTTTTTATTTGGCCCTAATTAAATCTCTTTCAGAAATAATGTCCCTTCATCATAATGTCCCTTAATCTTAGTATTTCATCATTTGGTGAATAAAGAGGAGTGCTAAAAATGTCCCCAGATTTCTAACATACTTGCCAAAACTAATTATAGCACTTTTTCTTTAAATTCAAAAATGTATTAATTTAAAGAAATCATGTGGCATATTTCTTCTTATAAAAGCAATTTGTATACAGTCATAGAAAAGTTATAAGATACAGATAAGCATGCAGAGAGACTATAACATCATCCCCCAGAGAAGCTGTTGTTAGCATCTTCATGTTCAGCTTTTCAGAGCCTTTTCTTCACGCATGATGGGATGCAGGACACCCTACCCCTAAAATATGGTTCCTTGGTATACTGAATTTCTTAAGCTTAAGGGGTGTGAGAAAACAGCAGAAGCAGAAAGGTCACTCTGATCTTCTCTCCCTCACCCTATTCCCTGAGATAGGACATAAAATCTTCCTATATTCAGAGGAAAGGAGCACTGTAACCTCCAAAGACAAAGGAAGACAAAGGGACACCAAGGAACCTGAACAGACAAACCTTGCACAGTTCCTCCCAGTTTCTTACAATCACCTTATATATTCTTCACCCTTATATTCTTCCACACTGTGCACTTTTCATCAAATGGAGCATGTTTCCTTGGGTCTTCATTTCCCTAGGATGGCTCCCGGGTCATGTAAAACTTATGTTAAATAATTGTGTATGCTTTTCTCTTGTTAATCTGTCTTTGTCGGTTTAATTTGCAGACGCAGCCAGAGACTCTAAGAGGGTCAAGAAAACCTTTTCCTCCTTGGCACATTATAGTGGTTTTGTTTAGTTTTTTAACAAAAATGAGGTTTTACTCTTTTATAATCTACTTGTTACACTATTCTATATATCAGATTATTAAATATTATTTCTTTATATTGTGTTTTTTAACTTTGAGTGATAGACAAGTTTATGTTGAAATCCCTTGATATTATATGAAAATAATGAGCATATAAGCATTTTTCTGGGGTGATAGTTGATAGCTTTCATCAAGCTTTCCAAGGGTATCTACAATCTAAAATTAAAAAGTCAGTTTTACATCCACATTTTAAATGGTAGAAATAGATACATCTGGCAGAATGATACACAGATAGATATTACGATTTATTTAACCAAATGTTTCTTGTAGGACATTTAAGTCCATTCCAGGTTTTGGTTGTTATAAACAACACACAGTTAATGTAACTGCCGCTTTAAAGTTTAACCACATAACCATTTCCCCCACAATACTGGCAGATATGAAATTGCTGGGAAATTTTTAAGTGTGGGGTAACACAGATTGACGAATTGTCAGAAGTCTTAGGAGGTGGCTTTTTACCCGTAGAAGCCTCTTTGTTCGGGCACAACAACTTAACGCCCTAGATCTGTATGGTGAGGAAGTTCATCCTCCTGCAAGAACCAGCTACGTGGGGGAAGGAGCAACATTTCCTGCCTTTGTCAGGATTTGCTACTGACATGCCAGCCTGCCCATCAGCCCCAGGGGCAAAGTTGCAGCGCCTCTGTTTACATTTTTGCGAGGACACTTGGGCAAGCCCGGGCGAAGCCAAACAGCACACTGCACATGGATCACAGACTGAGCATCTGGTGATTCCCTTTGGGGAAATAGAATGATTCTGAGAGTTGGGGCGCTGCCAAAGGGAAATTCACACAGATGAAAGCAACAGGTCTCATCAGAGTAGTTTCAAGGGAGTAGAGGCGGGAGGAGGAGGAGAGTAGGTAAGCAAGAAGGTGACGGGAAATAAGGGGTTCCACTGAGTTTGACTCACACGTATGAAAAGGGCCCCCTAAAGCAACAGAATAAAACTGCCAAGGTCTTCTTGGTGATTTATAATCTGAAGCGGAGCACATAAGAATTTGCCTTTTTAAATTGTGAGTGAGTTTAATTTGAACTCTCAAATGGTGTTCTCACAATCGCAGTTTTTCCCATGGAGGAACTGCAGCACTGACAAACAAGCCCATATCAGAAGTCACCTCCCAATGCATGAAATACCAGGAATGACCCTCCTTGCCTTCAGATCTGATATTTCTTTGGCAAGGACTTTAGCTCAAGCTAACTTGCCATGAAGTTTACAATCTAAAGATCATAATCTTTCTAGCAAAAAGTGATGAAAAGTTCTTTTGCAAAACCTCTCAAGTAACATACCTTCTATATCCTTCCTAATAGCACTTTCCTTAGAAGTCCCGTGTGTGTTATCATGCTTTCACAGATGGAGAAACAAAAACACAAAAAGATTAAACAGCCTATCTAAGATGACTTAGCAAGACCTCCACCAAACACATGACTTCTGATGACTTGTGACACACAAACGCTTCCATTGACATCTTGACCTCGCCCTTGTCTCTATGCAGAAAAATAAGGAAAATCATTTACTGGCCCAAAAAACCGCACAATGTTATGAAGATGGCAGATTCGATCATATTTTCATTAGCTAGATCCAAATCAGGCCTGACAGAGTCTTCGTTAGATCTAAAAATCCTGCTTGTTTTAGCTCTGAGTCCTCTGACTTGTTCATGCCACCGTAAATTTTCTGTCCTGAAGTTAGAGAAGGCTCCCAACAAAGTGCTTATACATGATGGTCATCCTGTATTAAATAAAATAAAGTTCTATTGGAAAAACAGAACAAAGCAAAACAAACAAACAAACAAAAAATGACAGTGCAGCAGCGGCAAGTCCTGACCAAAGAAACAGCCTCTCTCTAATGACCTAGAAATGGGCAAAAGGAAAACACAGTTATTAAGAAAAATTAACCAAAAACAAATTATAAAAATATCATGCCAATTCTATCATGAAAAAGAATATAAACTCTTTTGAAACTGCATTTCATGATTTCATGTCAGCTAAGTTCCATTTTACGTATTTTATGTTTCAGGTCAGAAAAATGGCACCTTCTACATCTGAAAAAGTTCATCTGACCCTAGATAAACCTGAAAATATTTTTCTTTTCACAATAGGATCAAACTCCATCACTTTTTTCAAACATGGTGCCAGTGAGACCACTTCTTCAGATAAGCAGAGTCAATGCCCATTGAGTTAATGTGACTTGAGAGGAGTCAAAAAGCCTGCCTGCCAAGATGCCTAAGGCTTCCACCATTTAAGTCACTCCAATGAGTGGAGCACTGCATTTCCAAAATGCTCCTGTCACAGTACCCAGGCCATCACAGCCACTCAATGTTTATTGAACAAATAAAAGAATGATTGTTGCCTATGAAGGACAATAAGCTGCGATTATATTGGTTAGATTCTATGTCAAAAATACGTAAGTATCTGGAACATATTAAGTCATTTGCTCCCACTATATATGGTTGTGAAGTAGATTCTCAGATTGGCCATCTGCTAATGAGCTCGAGATAGCTCTTAAAGAAATGGAACATTGGAAGGAAAGTGTGCGACTGCGGCAAAGGATACGAGAATAAAGAACGGGAAAGATCCTGTGGTTTGGTAGAGGGAGAAGAAACCCAACAGGTAAATTCAGTGTCCTTGTAGCCAACACAGCAAAGAGGCCCACACCATTCTCCCTGACACCTAACCAAAGAGTTTTTCCAACTAGAGGCACTATTAATTAGTGGTTTCACACCAGTTCAGAATTTCAAATCCCTGTTCTCTTGTTTCCTAGATTTAAAACAAAATATTTAACTCTTGCTGTTCTGAAATGAGCATAATAACTCTCTCCTTGGGCTGTTCTTAAGGATTAAATAAGATGATACACATACAGCCCTTAGCAGAGTGCCTGGCCTGGCTTAGGAAACACTCAGTGTTGTTATTATTATTACCATTAATATCTCTACCATCTACTATCTGTATAGTAAGATATTGGGGGTGGAAAATTTACTTCACTTCTCATCATTACTATTTCTACAAATACACAGTAGATAAATTGGTTAACCGCCTCAGCAGCTGTTACTTCCTGTTAGTAAGTATATGGCTGTCTGAAAGAGATAGAGATATACATTTCACATTTATACTCCTGCCATGGGCAAAGTACTGGACCTCTCCCTGCCTCAGTTGCTCAACGGAAAGAAAGTGGATAATAAAAGTATATGTCTCACTGTGCTGCTGAAGAAAAAGAGTCAGATGAGTTAATTCTCAGAGAGAGTCTAGAATGGTGTCAAACAGATCAAAAAAGTATGATTATTGCTATCTCGTGTGTGTATGTATATGTGTGTGTTCCTCTTCACGTTTTTCTAGGGATGAATACAATATTGATAACTATTTTTAATTTTCTTTAAATCTCACACATAAATATTTACCATACTTGATTCTTTCACAGCTGCAACTAGTATGATGCAGTTACAGAGACTCTGTATCCTCAGCTTTTCAGTCCCACTGACCTGGTCTGAGTAATAACATCTTGTTCAAACCATGATTCTATGGTCAAACGGCTGTTTAGTGCTGCAGCAGTGATTAAGGTCACTCCAAAAGATTGTTAAATGCATTATGCCAGGGCTTGTCAAAGAGGGTAGAGATGACCACTGAATTAGAAGTCTTCACACCCTGGGCACCAGTCTAGAATTGCAGAAATCAGTGTCTGGTCACATAGCCTTCAGTGGCCCTTGGGTGATAGACTAACATACACATTTATTTCCACAGTAAAATGGAAGGGCTTCTTCTAACTCTGGGAAAACACAGTCAGGAATGGGGCAATAAACAGAAAAAACAAGCTTGGGGTTTTTCCTTTGAATTTTAAAGTCAGAGAGTTTCCTATATAAGCAATGTTATTTGTGTATTTATTTTTTACTAATCTTAGTGAAGCCTATCTCATCTAATGTATCCAACTTTAGAAACTCAAAATGACTATTCATAGCATACTTCTGTAAAAGAAATATACACATATACATTCATAAGATATTGGAGGTGGATGACCTATTTCTAACCCTTACGACTTCTACAAATACACAACAGATAAGTTGTGTAACTGCCTCAGCAACTGCTGCCTATGCCTAGTATATCTGCATCTGTATGAAAGAGACAGACGTGTACATTTCACATTTCAACGCTCCAGTACAGTTCCCATGTCAGTGAAGTAGCAGTGCTGTGTGGCAACAACAGAGAGATGTCTGGTCATTGATATGCAAATGACAATAGCAGGCATTCTGCTGTGTTTAAGGAATCCCATGACTGGTATGACCACAAGCAGGTTATTAAAGTGAAACAAGGCTATTTTGTCCATTATAAAAAGGACTGTCTTATCCCAGTGAGTGGCACACTCAGGGCTATTTACATTTCAACAGACAACCAACAATAAATCAATATAAATACTCCTCGAATCCATTTTCTTTTCCTAGAACAATAGCTGTTCAAAATCAAGGGAGTAAAACAAGAATCAAGCAGAAGTAATAAAAAAGTTCCAACATTTGGTCAATCCTATGTATGCTAAAGCATTCATAAGTAAAGTGCTCCAAAACCCTGAGGTAAAGAGAAATCTCATTTTGCAGCCCTAGAAATTGAGGTCCAACTCTAAATAATAACAATAATAGCAAGTAACTATATGTATTACATAATACGTTTATAAGTATTTACTATGTGATGGAAAATACTGTATGAAAGTTCTTATTATTGAGATTGGTACATTACACGCATTACATCATTTAATCCTCACAATGACCTCATGAGATATATAATATAATAATTCTAATTTTAAAAGTAAACTGAAGCTTAAAGAATTTCAGTAACTTTCCCAAGACCAGAAATCCAGTATGTGAAAGATCCAGGTTTCTAATTCAGGATTTCTATCTACATTGAAATGGGGCTCTTAACTATTACCCACCTATCCTCTTTACAGTGATTTAGTGATGGCAATTGGATTACATCTAGCAAAATATCCTGGAGACTCAGGATATTTTGCCCAAGTTTGACCAAAGATTTAAAAAAAAAGAAAAGAAAGAAAAACTCTAGTCTGGTATGTAAGAATACTATTAACTTTAATTTGAAAATCACTGTGAATGATCAAGTTATCCTTAATAAATTCTACCATTTATTACTTTTAATCCAACAAATTTTTATTGAGCAGTTAATAAGTATGAGATATATGCCAGAACCTGGAGCTAGAGCAGTGGATCAGATAGGCCTAAGCCTGACTCATTTAACTTACAGCCTCTGAGAGAAAGGGACATTTTTAAAAAATTATCTTTCATATCAATTATGACAAGTATGCAGGAGGAAAACAGATTAAATGCAAAGAAAACGTCTTAAAGGAAGACCCAACCTTGTCTGGGTAACTCAGAAAAAAACTTCTCTGAGAAGGTAGTATTTAAGAAGTTTGGAGACTGGGTAAAAGTTAGCCACATATAAGATCAGTGCGGAGAAGGAGGGATGCATTTGGATACTTTAAGCTGTCTGCAAGTCAAATTAAACCCAATGCAAGTTTGCTCAGTACGCTAAAAAGTATTTATTGGAACAGCCTCAAGCATAGATTGATCAAGGCTCTCTGGCTTCGTTTCTCTAAGATTCTAACTGTCTTGCCAAATTTTATGTTTTGGTTTCATTCTCTTGTTTTCTATCATGATAAAGTGTATCAACAACAACCAGAGTTTTTGTTCACGTTCCCTCTTTTTACTTATTAGGCTGCCACAAACGAATTCTTCTAACCAGTGGATGCCTCTTGGTTGACTTAGATCTTGGTTACCTGAACCTATCTTTTGGTAAGGAGAATGAGATTTGTGTTCCCTTGGACCTTAGAATGGATCTGTTCCATTAAATTATATGGCTAAGCATAAATGAGATATATGTGGAGAAAGCAACCACAATTTCTATTCTAGGCAGAAAGCTATTCTGATCAGAGATAGAAACATGTGTAAAGAACCTTAGGTGATTAGACTGAATATTTGAGAATCTGATATAAGTCAAGTGTGAAAAACAGAAAACAGATGCATAAGACAAGTTTCCATAGTCAGGGACAGACCAGATCACGCAGGGGCCTGAAGACCATGTTAAAAATTTTGGACATTTTTCTAAGGTTAACGAAGAGTTTCTGTTGTACGTCATGATCAAATTTATATATTGAAAACATGCATGTATAGAAGGAAAAAATTCATCAAATATATATGTTTATATTTTATATATACAGATTATCTCTGAAAAATATATAGTCAATTAGTAAATGTCACTGCTCATAGGAAGATATCCTTAGGGACTAGAGGTCTTACTTAATAGAAACTTTTCATTGCATGCACTGTGAACTTAACTTCTCTTTTTAACCTATGTTCATACATTGCTTTTAAACTTAAAAAATAGTGAATTATTTGTTTTAAGTTAATATTCTGTCTAATTGTATGTAGAGAAAAATTAAAGATGGGAAAGAGTACAAGGAGGCAAGTTAGGAGGCTTCTGCAACTGGCCAGGCAGGAAATGTCAGTCACTTGGCTTCTAAAGGTACAGAAACAGGATTTGAGCCTAGTCACCTAAAACTGAGGCTCCTGGCCTTCTCCACCACTGCAGCTCAGCCTTGTATTCCTCTCGAAAGCACAGAGAGCTGGAATAGAGCAAAATGGCTGTAGAGACAAAGTTATTTCTGAGCGTGAGATGAAATAGGAGAAAGAGGTCTGAGAAAAAAGCCAGACCCTGAAGGATGGTTATAAGCGTATAATGGGGACCTGGGGAAAGGAAATGAGTTTTTATTTGTGTTGAGGTGCAAACTTATTTGATTTACCTGAGCTACTGATATCTTCAGCTGTAAATTCATGCAAATGTAACACCTCAGAAAATGAGGCTCTGCATCTGAGTTGAACTCTCAAGATCCCAGATTGTGGACAGAAGTGAAAATGGAAAGCTGCGATCTACTCTCACTCTACAGGCTGACTCCAAGTCCATAGTGAATAAAGTTGAACTGAATGTTATGCAATGTGTTCACACTGCTGGTACAAGTAAATAAAGAAAAATTACCAAAAGAATGAATGAATGTTTATGGCAATTTTAGCAATAATTATATACACTTAGCAAAATATAAAATGAATTTCGGGAGAACACATTCAGTCCATTGTAACAGGGAACTCTCATTATATATCATGCTTATTTGTCACTGTGTTTAATCCTCCCCGTCTCACAATTCGCTTCCTCCATAAAATTCTGTTCTTATCCTTCAAATTGATGCAATCATGCCTTTAAAACAGTTTATCATTTCATGATATTTCTCTTATCTCATTTATGGGTACACTACAGCTTAGTTCTAACAAGCAAACCTTCTGGAAATTGGGTTTAAGATTTTGATCTACCATTTCCTACCTTTACTAGGTGTGTGACCTTGAGCAATTCACTTAATCTTTCTGTGAATCCATTTCTTCATCTGCAAAATGAGGATAGTCATGTCGTATAAGCCTTAGTGTTGTGAGTCATAAATGGGTTAATATATATTTATATATATATATTCCTGTGTGTATGTTTTATATTATGTATAAATTTATATGTATATATGTATGTGTGTATATATATTTATAATATGTGCATATATCACTTTGAGGTACAATCTCAGCTCTGTATAGGAATTCATTATTATTACTATTGCAATGTGCATAATAGTAATTGGTATATTTGTCATATATCTTGTTTATATTATATATGCTTCAAATGATTTGTCTGACTTAAGTTCTTTCTGCAACATAGTATATTTGTCATCTATTGTTGACTAATAGATGACTATAAACTACCTCAAAACTTATCAATTTAAAAAAACAAGCATTGTCTAAGGCCATGCTACCCTGAACAAGCCCAATCCCATCTGATCTTGGAAGCTAAGCAGGATTGGGCCCGGTTAGTACTTGGATGGGAGACCACCAGGTGCTGTAGGTGTAAAAAATAAATAAGGGATTGTAAACTGACAAGGTCCTTGCAATCTGTGAGGTCAACCAAGGGTTGCCTCATCTAAAAAAATAAAATAAAATAAAATAACAAGCATTTATTACCTCAGTTTTTGTAGGTCAGAAATCTGAGTATGGCTCAGAGTCTCTTGAGAAGCTGCAACTGAGATGTCAGCCAGGGCTGAAGTCTCCTTAAGGCTTGATTAGGGAAGGATCCACTCCCAAGCTCACCCATGTGACTATTGGCAGCCTCAGGTCTGCAGGATATTATATGGAGACATCAATTTCCTGCCATGTGGGCCTCTCCATTGGGCAGCTCACAACATGGCAGCCAGCTTCCTCAGAGCAAAGAACATCTTCAGAGAGAACAAAACAGAAGTCACGGTTTTTTGGTAACCTAATCTCAGAAGTGATAACCTATCACTTCTGCTATATTCTTCTGGTTAGAAGTAAGTTAATGTGTCTGGCCTACACTCAAGAGAAAAGGGCTACATAAAGGCATGAAGACTAGGAGGTGGCAGTCACTGGAACCCATATTAGAGGTTGCCTTCCACATGTCATAAGAAATCAGAAAAGGCGTATTTATTAAATGTGTTATCCTCATTGATAACCCTGGTAATTCTGAAATCCATCTATCTAATGGACTGAACAAGGGAGCTGTACAGGTAAATTATATCTAAGAGAAACACTCATTTATTTGTTTATTCATTTAAAAAACACTGGCTGATCACCAGTTTTATATCAGACACTGTGTGAAGGATAAGAGATACTAAGATTTAAAAAAAATTAATTTTAAAGCTGGATAGGATCTGACCCAGCTTTCTCATTTAACAAATAAGGAATTTGAGGCCCAGAGCAGATTATTTGTCCCAAGTAATATAGTAGCATTACTGATGCCAGGACACTGTCTCCTGATTTAGGGTTTTTATTCCTCTCATTGAAGTATTGGGGTCCCTGCCACATTGTCCTGTGCAACCAATTCCCCTTCTTCTATCTCTATGAATTAAACAATAAAGAAGGATGGAACCCATGGGACATCCATTCTTTTTAAATGCTTGTAGTTTTATTAAATTCAGTCATTTATACTGACATTCTTTAAATAAAAACAAAGTATAATCTTTGTAATTTCTACATTCCTAACATATTTTTATTGACTCCATTTTTCCCATATTCCTTATTGTTCTTTGTAGAGGTATGTCATTGAAGCTTCAACATATCACCGGACGGATATCACGAGTTAACTTCAAAGAGAGGAACAAGCTCCATTCTGCTAGAGACACAAACACACCCTCTGAGGTGTGTAGCCCCTAAATCATCCAAGCTACAATTCTCTCTCCTTTTGCTTCCCTATTAAGGCTGATATTTCTTTGATGCCTTTTATTCTTCCTTTTGACCAGAAAGCAATGCTTACAATGCTTCAGACATGCCACTTTCCCTTCCTAGAAAAATAAAGTAACCCCTGCCCTAGTCATGTCTGAGAATGGAATGCACTTCAAGAAGCCAACACAAGAATTTCAAGCACTATAAATAGACTCCATCAATTCAAGGAGCAGATGTTGATACTAAAACATTGACAAGTAATTACCAAAAGTACCTTAGAAAAGCAAGTTTCTGCGGACAATAGCTACAATATATTATTATTGTTATTGTTGCGAGCTTCCGTGATGTTCTCCATTTATGATTCCTGTAATTTTGTCTCCTTTGATAAATCTACCTTCTGGTTTTCATTAAGGTGTCAATGCATTAGACAAAAGGCCTGCTGAGTATGACAAAACCCATGGTCACATGGCAGAGGAAAACAGAACTTTATATTTGTAAGCCAAAACACAATTGTTCAGGCAGGATGGAAACATATATGTACAGAACCACATGTACGCACACACACACACACACATTGTTCTTTACAGTCCTAGAAATTGAGTTAGGAATCTTTTAGCCAAGTTAAAGTGGAATATGTCAGGTTTGACAGTTCCAAACCACGCATAACTGAAACCAGCCACCTTCCACGCCTACTGACATTTTTACATCTGTTTTCTTATGATCTTGCTGAATCCCTAGACTGACCTGAAAAGAGTAAGAATCTCTATCCTTTAAAAATTCTCAGTCCCCTTGCCCCAATTGGAGATCCTGAGCTATACTTGGTGTGCCTCAAAGCATTATTTATTACTAGACTGTCTGCCTCAATGCTTGAGCATCTACTTTTCAAAACCTTCCCAGCTCCAATGGAGTAGGGAGGGGCGAGCGAAGTCAATCAGTAGGGATATGAGGTGGACATGCCATAGGAGCAAACCAGACCTACACCAGGTGTTTAGGTATGCATTTCACTAGGCTCGTAAGTCAATTCACTAGCAAACTCATGAATACATAAGAACAAACTCATGGTTGCCAGGTGGGAGGGTGGTCGGAGGCTGGGTAAAAAAGGTTAAGGGATTAAGAAGTACAAAGAGGCAGTTACAAAATAGTCATGAGGATGTAAAGTACAGCATAGGAAATATTGTCAATAATATTGTAATAACTATGTAGGGTGTCAGAGGGTACTAAACATATCAGGGGAATCACGTTGTAAGTTATATAAATGTCTAACACCTGAAACTAAAACGATATTGAATGTCAAGTGTAATTCAAAAAAAATAATTTTTTTAAAGTCATTTCACTAAGATATGTATATTTTTTATCAATCTAGTATTCTGAGCCAGTGACACAATCTTGAAGAATCATCAAGACTAATAATCTGTCACAATAATACCCTCGACAAAGAGGAAAGAGGATTTTCCCAGGGCTCAGAGCTGAATGATTATAAATAACAAAAATAATAATAATTCAAAAAACACTTAAAATTAGAAGAAAAGATAAATGTAAACCAACTCCTCCCACTCTTAACATTAAAAAAAAACTGTGTCTATGTGTCCCAGAAGAAAAAGAAACTTTTAAAAGTAAAGCTCAGATTTTAAGATACGTCCAGAGCATTCATTTGAAAAGGTAATTAGGAGAAGCTATTTTCTATTTGCTAGAAATCAAAGGTATGTGTATTCTGGGTAAAAATTTTGCTATTACACCATAAATAGCCATGGAGTATGAAATATGCTGTTCATATTATGTAGCACTTTCAAACCTAGTTGGTCCTAAGAGAAAATATAAAAGTGGAAAATAGATTTTTAAAGGAAGCCGTTTTTTCCCTTGTGCAATCTCCATTCCCATCCCTATGTACTCACTCAAGGCAATATATATATTTTTTAAAACATAAAATTAAAATTTTATCTATTTTTATATTTGAGCTTTTTTTCTATTCATTCATTCATTCGTTCATTCATTCATTCACTCAGCAAGCATTCCCAGAGCTTTCTTTTTAGCTAGGCATTGTAATAGGAAGGAAAAGATGAGTAAGTTATTCATAGCCAGAGGAGTTCACTTCTTAATGAGAGGGACACATACATAGACAAATAATTATACTCTAATGTTATGTAAAGATACAGCATTATCGGAGCCCAAAATGCTGAGTAGCTAACACTGGGGGACTTGAAACAGTCTTTACAGAGGTGGTGACATTTAAGCTGAGTCTTAAAATATGAGTTAGCTAGGTAGCTAGGTGGGAGCTTTGCACATATTTCAGAGAGGATGAGGAATTTGCTTTGATCGAAGCAAAGTATACATGGGTTGAATGGAGGAGGTGGTAGGAGGTAAGAAAAAGTAGGGGCCAGCCTTTAATTGAGTCATACGTCATGATGAGGTATTTGAACTTTACCCCACATGCAATAAAAATCCACCGGAGATTCTTAATAAGAAAAGATTTCATTTTTATTCAAATAATTCAGGTGGTATCACAGAGGACAGATGAGAAGGCCAAGTTAGAATCAGTATTTTACATGGCTACACAGGCTGCCCCAACCAAGGTCAAGCCTTGTTTCTGTACCAGCTGGATCTCATATATCACATCTCTGTTTTTTGTAATCTCTATCTTATTCACCATTATTTATCTGCTGTTAATCATTTATTCAAACAATCATTCCATAATTCAACAAATATTTATTGAGCCTTTACTAAAATGGCTGTCACTGTGAAGGGACCAGAGATTAGCAGCATGTAAGGACAGTGTCTGAATGCTGGCAAAGCTTATAGTCTAGCACAGCAGAGAGATTTGTCTAAATACAAGCAGTTGCAATGATGTGTAAGGGGCAAGCTGATGGGAAGCTATGGGGATTTCCCTGAGGAAGTGATGGTTAGCTTGTGACTTGAAGAATGAGTAAGATTTAGCCAAAGTACGTGTGCTGAAAGTAGGAAGGGGGAAAGGCAGACACTGCCCAGCAAATGGGAAATAACCAAAGGCAAGAGAAAGCATGATGCCTTAGAGGAAGTGAAAGGCATCCCACATGCCTAGAGAGTTAATAAGCTGGAGACGGGCTGGAGTTAGAGCCTGCAGGGCTGTCCTAACCGTGTGCATTACTCCAGAGGCTAAGCTGTGCTGCAGAAATAAAACCCTAAAGCTCAGTGACTTAACTGACAAAGATTTTTTTCTCTGTCAGGTTAACTCTAATGCAGGTCAGATGACATTTCAAGGTAGCTCTTCTCCTTGGGGTAACTCAGACACCCAGGATCCCACCATTTTTTGATGCTGCCATCTCAACATGTGGCTTTCAGAGTCACTACAACAGATGAAGAGAGTATGTGGCAGTTGCACACTAGTCCTTAAATGCTTTGGCCCAAAGGAGACACACTCATCTGCTTCTACGAGAACTAGTCACAAAGCCCAACTAGTTGTGAAAGAGTCTAGACAACTTAGGAAGCACATAGACCATTTGGTGATTTCCAGTATCTCTACCAAGGATTAACAGGCTTTATCCACTAAAAGTTTACAAGCAAAGGACTGCTAGGATCAAGTTTACTTTGCGGAAATTACCGTAACTATATTGTAGAGAATGAAACTTGACAAAAAGACCAGTTCGGAGATTTTTCAGAAGTTCAAGAGAATATAGTGACTTAGAATATGGTGATACCAGTGTACAGTTTAATAAATACCTGAATCCATAAAATTTATAAGAATCTCAACAGGATATTGGTTTAAACTGGTACTTGTAATGAAAAAAATTTTCTTAAGAATAACAATAACAGAATGTGTAAGGTATTAACTGAATTTACCTGATAGTTTAACAGATTTAAAAAAAAAAAATGGTTCATTTTCCTCCCATAGTTGGGGGTGGGGAGGGGCAGGAAATGCTTGTGACCTGAAGGATGAGTTTCTTTGGTCTAATTCTGTGTAATGATGAAACTGAATAGAAATATCTGATAATATCTGACCGAGTACCCTGAAGCTGAGGCTAATTCTGAGATCAAGGAAGGATACAGCACAGAGATTCAGATGGGAAGCTGAGCAATAAATCAGAAAAAGGATAGATGATTTTCCAGAACCAGGTAGGTGGGTCAGAAGCCAGAGTATGAAACCAGAGAGCAGAAGGATGGGCAAATGGCCGCAGAAAATAGTGGGTAAAATCAAAAAGTAGAAACTTCAAAATGTTTTTTCATGCTTTCAGTAACCTGGAACCTTGGAAGTATAACAGCAATTGTGGAGCTAGAGGTAGGAGGAACAATAAAAGTGCCTCTAAGTCGCTTCTCCATCAGTCATCCCCTTATCACATCCAAGGCAACACTTTTTTTTTTTTTTTTCTTAATTTCAGCTTGGTTGAGGTATAACTGACTTTATTTACACATAGTTTCCACTCTACTCCATCTCAATGAAATAACCCACCAGCCACTGAAGTCCTCCAGCAATGAACCCTTCTTGATGCCTCTTTTCCTCACATACCACCTCTCCATGTCTAATCCATCAGTACGTCCTTTGACTCTGTTCTGAAATATGGCCTTATCCATCTCTTTCTTTTCATCTCCAATGCAGTCCAAGCTATACCATCTCCTATTTGGACTACAGCAATAACTTCTTAACTGTCTCCCATCTTTTGCTCTGCCCCCTAAATTATATTCTCACGACAGCCAGAATGATCCTTGTGAAAAATAAATATAATCATTTTCCTCCCTTCCAGTGACTTCTAGTGCCATTCATAATAAAATCATGGCATATAATGTCAATATTTTGACTGTGCCTTCCTTTCTGATCACATCTCAACTCTTCTCCTTATCCATTACTCTGGCCTTCTTCTTGTTCCCCAGATATGTCAAACTTCTCCGGGATCTATCACATTATCCCTTTCCTCTTCTTGGAATCTCTTATCGATCTTTACACAAATGTCTGCTTCTTGTCATATAGGCCTCAGATTAACTATCACTCCCTTAGCCCACTGCTGAATATCTGATCTAAAACAGCCACTCACCACCAAAGAATGAATCTATTTTGATGTTCTGATTATATTTTTCCTCTCGATTCTTTCTTTTCTCCATGATTTACTTTCATGGTGGTGTTATTGCTTTGTCATCATAGTTTATGATCTTTATTCTCCTAGTAAATTACTCCCCCATGAAAGAAGTGACTTAAATTGCCTTGAATATTGTTGTATCCACAGTGCATAGAATGGATTTTACTGCACAGTAGGCACTTTATTCTCATTTGGTGAATAAATAAATGTGCAAAGGAGTGAGCTACCTTTCTTCACTGTGTCTATAATCTCTCCTTCTTGACTGTCTTTTTTCCATCAGCCTAAAACCTTATTCAAGCCTCTTACATATTTTAAAAGAAAAATTCTCCCTTGAACTTCTCCAGCTTTTCTCGCCTTTCTCCTTCCTTATTTATACTAACATTTTAAAAGTATATTCTACAATTACTGCATATCCTTCTCTAGCTTCTGACCTTCCATGCCATGAAAACTGTTCCAACCTAGGAGACAAAGGCCTTCTAGCTGCCAAATCAAATGGCCATTTTCAGACCTTACCCGAGTGTCCCTCACTGCTATATCTGACAATGCCTCTCCTGCCTCCATTCTTGACCCCTTCCTGTCTCTTCTTTATACTGTACCTGATTATTCCCTGTTCTCAGAACAATTCCCTTCATTTCTCCATACTATCTTCATACTTCTTCTTTCAGTCCTCTACCATCTGTTCCTTATCAAATGGCTTTTGTACTTCCCTCCCACTCCCACTCAATATTGGTATGCTCAGATCACTTTGAAGTTTTGGCTCTCTGCCTTTCTCTCTCCACCTAGCTGATTTCATCTCCTCCTGGTACTTCAAATGTCCCCTAAAAATAAATTTTTAAAACAATCTACACCTTCAGTCTAGAACTCCCCATCCCAATGTATGTACTTGTATATCTCACAATCACTTCAAACTCAGCATGTCCAAATCTGTAAGGTACTTATTGGTTCTTCTACTTTATAATAAGGAAACCGAGACTCAGAGGTTAGACAGCTTACCTAAGAGCACTTAGCTAGGGAATGGTAGAGCTAGAATTTAAATATAATTCTCCAAAACAGCAAAGGCCATATTGTTCCACATCCCTTTGTCATTGTGTTACAACAATAAAAAGCTAAAAACAGCCAAAATATATTTTTAGAGAGTAGTTAGAATAGCCAAAAAAATTAAATTTTATGCTGCGATAGAAAAAAATGCCTAATGAGAAAATACTCATGACATATATGTTTTTTAAAAGTGAGACATAAAACTACATATAGTAAAATCCTAATCTTATTCTTAACATTATGACCAAAATAAAGACTGGAAAAAAAATCAATTGCTATCTTCATGTAGTGGCATGATTATGGTTTAAATAATTCTCTCTCTCTTGCTCTCTCTCTCTCTCTCTTTTTTTTTTTTTTTCCTCTGCCAGCACTCATTTCTGTTCTCCACTAGTACCCTCAATTTCCTTTGGGAATGGAATAATAATTAAGTTTTCTTACTACTCATTAAGGAAGCTGAAGAGGGTCTTTAATGGTTCCTTGGCCAGATCTTTCACTCACCGGCCCAGTATAAGCCAAGAAACTTGCATGCATCCTAAAATGGGCTAATGAGCTATTTTAGCTGAGTTACAACAGGACAGAAAAATGTCAGATTCCATTCAATTCCATAGTGGCACTTGAACTAAGCAATCAAGTTCTTCCTACATTAATGCCGAGAGCTACACTTCTTATTGTCCTATTTCTAAACTGGTTCTCTGGACTCCTGTCCATTCTGGAAGCTTTCTTACAGCTTTTTAATAAATTTTATTTTCTTGGCTATATTAGATCTTGTTGGTTTCTGTTACTTATAAGCAAAAAACCCTAACTGATGAATGTCTGTCTTTTCTATTTTCTACAATAAACCCATTTCGTATTTATATTCAAAATTAAAGAGATAAATGAAAACTAAAGATCTAATAATAGTAGAAACAATAAAAGATATCAGTCTGAAATATGTTTGACTACAAGAAACTTGGGTTCATTGTGGGATTTGACCTCTACTACTCCATCACTATATCTGGTAAATCACCCATGGTGCCATTTCATAGTGACAGTAGATCGATAGTATTACTTTCCTATATAAACAGAAAATATTTTAATTTACATTTTTAATAAGTTTGTGGTCAATAAGAACCTACTAAAGCAAACCTTGGCTTATATTGGAAAAATAATAGATTTGTTTCTTTTTTTCATTTGACAGATTTATTAAATGTTTCCTCTGTGTCATCAGTGGGTATACAAAAATTAATATTGAGGCAAATGCATAGTAGATAAAGTGCAATAAAATATGGTAAGTCCTACTATAGAGGTATGAACAAAATGCCGGGGAACCTAGAAAAGCAAAGATCTGAATTGCCAGTTAAAAGGTACTAAATGCTAGAAAGAAAATAACAAAGGTCCATCACTTACAGTTTTAGTTAAAAAGTATGCTATAGCCAACTGTAAATGCAGTTGCAAAGAGAAAGATCACTTCAATTGTAGATATGTAAAACATGCTATTCTTTTAGTGGCAACACTATATCAAGGCTGTGATTTCCATTTCTTTTTAAAATGCATCTAATAAACCATCAATAAAATTATCATTTTAGTGTTAAATCCCTTTAAAACACATTATACTATCTTTACCATTGATTTATTTTAACAAAATAAATCAAATTTATCGTTGGCACCTCCTGCTAATCAAATCTTATTATAAGGGTATTTACCTTAGCCTTTCCAAAATTCATCCCCTGTTTGCTTAGTACCAATGGTACTAAAAGATTACCTAGAACTTCCCACTGAAGAACCCACCCAGATTCTGTCTTCATATCATGCTTTGGGTAGGATGAATAGATTTCTCCCAAATATATCTTCACATCAATTCTTACCTATTATAAGTTTCTTGCTCTCAAGATATAATCTGATACCTACCCACGTCAGCATGTTGGCAGAGATAATGACTCACTGTGTCACTGCTTCCAGATAACATGTTTGCATTTGAACTGAAGCCTTCTGGAGAAAATATCTTAACCAAAAGAAAGAATAGTGACCCTACTAGTGAAAATGTTGATACTTACAGACCCCCCCAAAACAAAACAATCCTATACTACCCTATTCCCAGATATTCTAATTCAGTAGTTCTGATATGAGGCCTTAGAAAAATAAATGCATCTACAGAAAAAAAAATTTTTTTAACCACCCCCCTGCTTCAGAAGACACTAATCTTTGGGAAACTGAAGGAATGAAGAAATAAATAGGCACTGCATCTTAGTCCAATGTAACCACATACGTTCCAAGCAAAAATCAAGCCCAGGAACATGAAATTGTAGGAATTTGGGGACAAGAATCATGTGATGTATTTGTGTCTGGTGGCCTCTTACTTAACCTGTCTCTGTCCTTCTAGAGTCACTTCTAGTCCTCACCAGAGGAAAGAAGCAATAATGACAGAGGATAACCTAGGGAATCAAAGAGTCCTAATTGATAAGTAAACCCTGTCACTTACTAACAATGTGATCTTGAGCAAATTACTAAATGTCTCTAAACCTTATATGAAAAATGAAAATAGAATTTCTTCCTTGTTGTGCTCTAGGGGAACTAAATGATGTCACATAAGCATCTGACACAAAGAAGATGTTCAATAACTGGTGGCTATGAGTACATTTGGAGTCATGCTTCTACGAACAGTAGCAACACACCCAACCTTGCCCTTCTCCTAAAATAACTTATGGTCCAAACTCCATGATAAACAAACAAACATGTCTACATCTTCTTTGCTGGTACTCTGTAATTTAATTCATACAAACCTGAAAATGCCAGGTGATGGCATTTTGCTACAAAGAGTCTGCTGAAAAGATGTTTGGGGAGTCGCTTGAATTTAAAAAAGTGTGCATGGTCTTCTGCTTTCTGTCACATCAGCCATTCAAAAACAACTGGAATTACCTCATATCTACAGAATTATAGATAGGGTAAAAGAAGTTGACCTCAAGTCTTATCACATGCACACCCGACCACTCTTTGTGGCCCATGGGCATAAAGGTGTATGCATATGTGAGGAGAGCCTAAGGAGAATCACCATTTTCTATGTCCATACTCATCCTATTCTCAGGCAGAAACTCTAAGTACATTTGTTACTCATCTGCATTTTTAGAATTAGAAAACAGGATGGCTGATAAGGATCTTAGAAGCTATCCAGTGGAGCATTTTTCAAGGTGTGCTCTGTGAACCAACTACAAGGTCTCTAATGATGGGACCAGAAATCTGCCTTTCTTAACAGGCATTCCAAGGCACTTTCAAGATAGAAAACCACTGAGCTATCACAAGTGCTCCCATTTCAAAATGAGGATATTAAGGCCTGAAGAAAACTAATGATTTGTCTAAAACAGTGTCTTACCCTCAGCACTATTGACATTTGGGACTGAGTAATGTTTTGTTGTTGGGGGCTGTCCTGAGCATTGTAGAATGTTTAAGAGAAGCCCTGGCCTCTACCAACTAGATGCTACTAGCAGCCCCATAGGTGTGACAACCAAAAATGTCTCCAGACACAGCCAAACATCTCCTGAGGGGCAAAATCACCCCTGATTGAGAACCACTGTCTAAAGTCACACCAATAATCAGAAGTGGAGCCATGACAGCACTCAGGTGTCCTGATTCACAGCTCAGCAAGCTCCCCGTATCTTCGTGTTCTGCTTCTTTCGCTGTAGGAAGTAGAGGTTGGGGAAGGGGTATCCAGGCCATAAAGACCGGGGGGTAAGAAAGCACAGGTTACAGCACACTGCTTTCTCCCAGGAACCTGGGACATTACTCCTGGCTTTTTCCATGACTTACTATGCAGTTAGTCATCCCTATTTCTATTTCTCCACCTGTTTAAACTATGATCTTCCAAGAGAACTGGCAGGATTCAGATTGCAACATCTTGGAAACCCACACAGAAAGGTGCCGTCCAAATGCTTTTTTAACTGAGACTGATTTAAAGCTGCCCCTATGTGGAAGCCAGGAGTGTCATGTTCTAAAATTAGTGCTGTGCCAGGAAGAGGAATGTGGTGGGGAGCAATGCAAAAGGAATCAGGAAATGTGGCTTTCAGTCCCAGCTCTTTTAAACTACCTTGTGGCCTTAGCAAATCATTCCAGCTTTCTGGTCTAGAAGCAGTTTCCGGTCAACTGATGGGATTAAAATAGGCTTGGACATCTGGGCTTGGACTCATTCTCTGCCTCTGTCCTGTCGCTCTCTGGTCATCGAAAATTCAAACCGAACCTTTGCTCCAAAATCCAGCTCAGTCATGACTTTTTTTTTTTTTTTTTTTTGGTGATAATGATGTGGTTATGTGGAAGAAAGTCTTTGTTCTTAAGAGATGACCACTCAAGTATTTATGAAGTGTCACGATATCTGCAACTAACTCTCAAATAGTTCTGAAAAATATATCATATGTATATTATATGTACACATATAGTACGCACATATTTTGTATACATAGAGGGAAAGCAAATACCAGGATATTAGTAAATGTTGAATGTCACCAAAGAGCATACTGGTGTTCATTTTATGATTCTTTCCGCTTTTCTATTTTAAAATTTCTGAATCAAATGTTAGAGAAAAAAAAAAAAACAGCTCCTGTCCTATCTCCTCCACAAAGCTGTTCCTGAATTAGCTGCAATAATCCCTCCAAATTCCCACAGCACTTATGTACTCTGTGTTTATCATTTCTACCTTGTATTATAGTTAAGTACTCACATAGTGGGTCATAAAATTGATAATGCAATACTCAGCTATGCAGAGAACATTTGTTCTAAAATTGCTGTTCATTTAGTCTATGATTTCTTTGTTCTTTCTCATAAGACCCCATGCTGCTGAAAGTAGGAAAAAAAAATCAAAGTAAATTTTAGTCCAATCTCGTAATCACAAATTAATTACAGAATTTAAACAGTTGGTTTAAGTAACTCAGTCATATTTGGATAAAGCCCAGCTCCTACATTTCCCTACTCCCCCTTTTTCCCCAAGATGCATTTGGGTGCAGGAGAAGAAGTGACTAGATTCAGGAGACAACATGGGAAAGAGTCTCCAGGATCAAATGACAAAACTGGCTAATAATATTATTCACATTATGCAGACATTTATTCTACACCTGGTAGTCAGGTCCTTGAAGAATGTTTCAGTATTACAAGAAACAGTATCAGGAAGTTTCATCTCTGTGTCTTCTGGAAGGCCTGGGTGGTGCTTTATACTTAGAGGTTTTCCACAAATATTGACATCCAAGTCTCTCTGATCTGATGCTTCTATCTCCACAATGTGACTGCCGCTATCGTTATTCCCTGAAATGTCACAGTGATAAGTAATAATTTAATATTAATAATAGCTAATGTACTGAGTGCCTGCTATGTGCCAGAAACTGTGCCAGGCTCATTGTATGTAATATGTTATTTAATTCACATAGCAACCAGATGAGTTAGTACTATAATTATCTTATAATAAGGACAATCATTGGTCTCTTTATTGCCTGATTATTAAATGAGCCTTTCTTTTAACTCTGCAGCATCAGATACTTTTGACTGCCATGCTATATTCGAAACTCCCATTTTCTGTGACCTCCCAATGTACTTACCCAAACATATCTCTTCTCTAGCTATATCATTTTACTTTCTGTCTTCCATAAATGCTGTAAGTGTTCTGACCATTGTACCTCTTTCGATCACCTTTTTCATTCCCCCCTGTCTCCTTCATGCCCCTTCAGAATCCACCCTTTAAGGACCAACTTTCATTCACTCTTTCAACACATTTTTGTTGAGCACTACTTTGTGCTCAAACCCATTGTCCTCTATTCTAGAAAGACAATGCCAAGGAAAAGAAAAGCAGCTCCAATCCCTACCATCATGAAATTTGCAATCTAATAACGGTCTATGCTTCAAATTTACCCCCAGTTAGTCAAGCAAAACCCCTCTTTCCTGTACCCCTTTTCAAATACGCATGCTATCTGTATCACCGATTTGACAAGTATAGCTCTGCAGAGTTAAGCATTCTTGCCAGGAATTTGTTTATTGAGGATGACAATAATAATTTACCAGTAGCTTTCACTGATTGAACATCTCTTCTATGCCAGGCATTCATTCTACTTACATTGTCTCTAGTTCTCACACTGACATTGCCTGAAAAGGGTGATTTTTTTTTTTTTTCCTTTTCACTAATGAAGCACTTGAGGCTCAGAGATAAGTAATATGCCCAAGGCCACAAAATTAGTAAATGACACTATTAGCTTGAGAGCCCAGGTCCCCTGGCTCCAAAGGCTCTCTTCACAACACACCAAACTGCCAAACATCTTTGTTGCATCATGCACTGAGGTGATAGTCAGTGAGGTAACATGAGGGGAAAAAACATGATTTTGGAGTTAAATAGACTTGCATTCAATTTTTACCTATACCACTTACTGATTATGTGAGTTTGGACAAATGCACACACCCCTCTGTACCTTAATATTCTCATTTAAAAATCACCACTGTAAAAAGTTAATAAATAAATACAATCATCTCACTGGGTTAGTTCAAGAATTAAATGAATGATAAATACCTGAAAAAGCAGCAAGTCTACAATAAATATTGTTTAGTCAATGTTCCTTCTCTTTGCTTTTTGTTGATGCAGATCATTTAAAAGTTTGCCATCTACTTTATTGTAGCAGATATAAGTTTCTAAGTTTGATACTAAGGAACACTGGCAGAAAGGCCTTTAAAGGACTTGCAAGTATAGTGAAGAGGCAGCTAGCTACCGGCCAGAGATAAAGGCAGTACAGTTGAGAGATGGAAAACCAATCTAGAAACCAGGCAATGGGAGGTGGTGTGGTTCTTTTTATTAGGAAAGCTCTTCTAAGTCAGAGCCCTTGAAGCTTTTATGTATCAAAAGCATTTTAACTGCTTTCCTCAGATGCACTCATGGTATTGCTTCTGTGGCAAAGAAAGCGTGGTCTTATCAAAACGTTATTGATTTTTTTCAGAAGAAATCCAGAGACCTCATTAATGGAACTTTGCAAACAAGCTCAAAAGCCCACTCTTTTTCCTATAAGCTGGCCACCCCCTCTAGGACATAACGTAGCTAATAAACTAAATTTTCACACTTATTAAATTTTTATTAAACACTCTGAGAGATCTCATACATCTACCAGTTTATTAATTCTTTAAAAAATCTTTATGTGGTAGCGTTTATTATTATTTCATATGTCGCAGGTGGGCACTCTGAGCTCAGAGAGGTTAAATATCTTGCACAAGATCACAGAGCTAGAAATCATTGGTGAGATTTGAGCTTATTTATTTATTCAATAAATATTTATTGAGTGACTGACTACTATGGGCCAGGTCTATATGATTCTAAAGCTAATATTCTTTCCTCTATCTAACTCTTCCTAGTATAATAAATGATAAAGTAGCATTCACTATCATTTATAATGTTCTCTCAAAAAGGGAAAGCAGTTTGGCCAGAACATGAGATAATCAGGTTGATTGGCCTGGCCAGGCAGGTGTCCACATGCTTTAGCACTACTCCATGTGTGTCCTTCTCAAAGTCAAATGCTTAAAAAAGAATGGTCTTCTACAACCAGAAGTACCATTCTTAGACAAGTATATGTAAGTATCTATGCTTGACTGCTTATAAAACTGTATGAGGATGATACACTTCAGAACATTTATTTATTAGAAGGTTGTAAAGAGGCAAAGGTCAGTGCATACAACTCACTAAAGCAGAAAATCCAATTGTAATAGTGCCTTACAGTTATACAGGTCATGATCCTTTTCAGTGTACTGTAACATACATGATACTATTTTAACCTCATACCAGTCCCATGAGATCTGGAAGATGATGGTTCTTGTACTCATTCCTGAGGAAACTGAGGTTCAAGTTCTGGCCAAACAGCTTTCCCTTTTTGAGAGAGCATTATAAATGATAGTGAATACTACTTTATCATTTATTATACTAAGTGTTAGATAGTAGAAAGAATATTAGCTTTAGAATCAAAATGTCCAAGTTCATATCACTATTTAATGGCAGAACCAAGATTTGAACTTCTATTCTTTCTGCTCTTTCTAATATGCAATATGCTTTGGTCAAGATGAGTTGAGTTATACTGCAATAACAAAAGGCCTTCAGATCTCAGGAACTCACAATAATAAAGCTTGATTTCTTATGCATGTTCCATGTCAGCTGTGTCTTTGATTGACTTTCTGTTTACAGCCGGACCCAGCTGACCGAACAGACTCTATCTGGAATAGCCAGTCATGTGGCAGAGTGAAAGTGAAAATGGTGGGCTCCACAATGTCTCTTAAAACCTCTGATAGAAAACGACTATCATTCTCAGTTCACTGGCCAAACTGAGTCACATGGTCTTGTCTACATATAATATACCAGAGATGTATTATCATCATTCCACAGGAAAGAGCCCCAAATAGGAGTAAAAA
>NW_011888851.1:4972586-4999857 GCF_000151845.1 Pteropus vampyrus
GTTATACTGCAATAACAAAAGGCCTTCAGATCTCAGGAACTCACAATAATAAAGCTTGATTTCTTATGCATGTTCCATGTCAGCTGTGTCTTTGATTGACTTTCTGTTTACAGCCGGACCCAGCTGACCGAACAGACTCTATCTGGAATAGCCAGTCATGTGGCAGAGTGAAAGTGAAAATGGTGGGCTCCACAATGTCTCTTAAAACCTCTGATAGAAAACGACTATCATTCTCAGTTCACTGGCCAAACTGAGTCACATGGTCTTGTCTACATATAATATACCAGAGATGTATTATCATCATTCCACAGGAAAGAGCCCCAAATAGGAGTAAAAAGGTTTCAGTTTATATTAGAATAGTAATGTAAAGTAGTCATGAGCTGCCCTTCCTTGCACCATGAAGTTATTTACTCATAAATGTGGTACTGATTAAGAAATATTTCAGATACAATCACTAAAGCAGTCAACTTAATGTAAAAATTAAATAATTAAAAAACTTAATATTTTAAAAAGCGACAATTCTAAAATATGCCTGTCAGGCATGAAACCTCCTGCATTTGCAAAGAAAGCAACTTTCACTCTGAGAATAAATTTTCCATTTCTGGCAGGAGAACTGGATAACAACACTGAAGTTATCCTGTGAATGGGCGTCAGGGTGTCATATTTGAATGTGTAATGAGTAAACATTGGCAGAAACTCCCTTTACCACATGACTTCAAACAGTCAGTAGGGAACTACCAGCTGAGCCGAGTAGAAAAAAAAAAGTGCATTCTTACACTCTCCTTCCCTGAAGCAAAAATCCCCTGCTGAAATCACCTACTCAAATGTAGGGCACAAGTGAATACTGACACATGTTCAAGTACAAAGCCCCACCCCTGGAAAGTCCTCCTGGCAAAGCCATTTAAACAAAGTTCAGAGGAAGACAGAAGTAGGACATGAAACAGAGCTGAGCCATTCACAGAATCTTGCTTTCCCTTAAAACAGTTGGTAGCTTTAAAAAAAAAAAAAGAAAAAGAAAGAAAGAAAGAAAAGAAAAGAAAAAAAGGAATATTTAGCAAGAGTTTAAAGTAGCTGATTTTTAATGTCGACTGACTTACAAGATCCCTTGCAATTCTAAGATTTTATGAGTCTATAAATTTCTGTGATGAGGAGCAAATCTGTTTTCTTATTTAAGTACAGAAAAAAAAGGAAAAAAGGCTATGCTTTACATAATAAAATTTTGAAAGTAATAACACCAAAAACAAAACAAAACAAAAAACTCCTAGGAACTTGGAACTACAACATTGTCTTAGGCAATCTGCACACAGAATTCTATTCCTTAAAATTTTTTGGCATTGAGTTAGGACTTGATTTGTAGAAATGACACTTCTCCAAATACTTCTTTTAGAGCAGTGAGAGGGAGGAGGAATAAACTGAATTAGAGCTTTACTTTGGACTTTTTGTAAAGGTCATCAAAGAGAAAACCCATAAAAAAAAAATCATTGCCCTTTAGTCACAAGTATGAAACACGTTGTCCTAAGATAAAGGAGAATCATTAGTCAGTCTCGCATTTTAGATTAACTAATTAAACTGTTACGTCTTGTGTTTTTTTTTCCCCCCATAACTTTAAATAGAATTCAAGTTGAAATGAACCTGGATTATTAGGAAACGTTTCTAAGTACATCTAATTGTGCTTTCCTGAAGTGCTCTATAATTTTACTGTTATAATTATTGCTAGTAAGTCTTCATAAGTGATATTCAAATTTTAATGTAGCTATAAGTGAAGTTGGGTCAAAACAAGATATCTGAGTAAAAAAAAAAAAATGAAGAAAAAAAAGATGGATATATTAGCTCTTTTTTATCTTTTCTGACAACCAACTGGTTAGCCTGCTATTTCTCTAGCTATTTTCTATAGAAAGAGTAAGTGGGGCAGATGTATGAAATCTTTAGAGTTTAACTGGACATGAAGAAACTTCTCTAATGGCAAATACAGGTAAATAGTACAAGAGAAAAATTCATGAGAAAAAATTGTGGTTCATTTTGAGAAGAGAGTGTGAGTTACATTGTCACAGGATCAAAATGTTTGAAAGGGAGGGTCTTGGATTGATGAGAACTTGAATTTAGCTTTCTTGCCTTCCATAACTAATTCAAATTTCTTTGCTTCTTCAATCAAATGGTTAATGGGGTCTACATCTAGTAGTAGAAGCCAGTAAAACTATATAGAAAATCAATAATTGTATATACATATATAAGAATATATCTATATATACACATATACATATATGTGAAGGCATATATAAATATATATGGATATATATGTGGATATATATTTATACATATACATATATGAAGATAAATAAGCTCATTTTATACACACATATACACACACATCATACTTTACTCATCATATATAGATATATATACACATATATACATAAGTATAGATGTGTTTTTAACTGTTTATGACAGTTATTCAACTCTATTTTTTAAAAACTGAACCCCAATATTATGCCATCCATAAAAATAAATGCCTTTTAGATTAAAGACAACTCTAAAAAAGAAGGAGACATTCTTGACGAAATGCAGAAGCTATGAAAAAGAAAAAAAGACATATTCGATCATAGAAAAATTAAAATTTTTTTTGGCAAAAGAGAGATTACATAGCAAGATCAATAACAAATGATAAGTTTGGAAATATTTGTACCATAGATGACATCATTTTCTTTGTTTTGTTTTGTTTTTACAAATCAACAAAAATAGACAAACTTGTGGAAAAATAAAGAATTAGAATAGGAAATTCATAGAAGAGCAAACCCAAATGGCCAAAAAGCAAATAAAAATATGCTCACATTAAATCATAGTCAAAGAAATGCAAATTAAAGTAACAATAATGTATCTTTTTATACCCATTAGACTGGAAAAAATTGAAATAATTAATAACTTCTATTGGTGATAGGTATGTAGAGAAATGGGTGCTCATATTGCTGAGAAAAATTTAACTGTTAACAACTTTTTTGGCAAGCCACTGAGCAGCATATATAAAAAAATTAAACATATGTGTGCCATTCAATGCTGTAATTCCTCTTTTTGACACCTCTCCCATCACCAGTGCACAGCAGCCTTTGTGAAAGGACACTTAATGTCATAGTGTTTATAGTGGCAAGAAATGAAGAAGGACACAGGGATCAAAGTAAATGCTAATCAGTGAGAATGTCTAAATAGATTACCGCTCATCCACACCGGGGGTTATTATGCAGCCATTCCAAAGAATGAGTTACAGCTAACTAGCTGCTTTTGAAGGATTTCTATACAGTTACCCTTCACATGAAAAAAATAATAACAAGACACAGGAAATGTGCATTTCGATACTCATAAAATGAACAATAACCAAACCTCCCCCATACATATGTATAAGTGTAAAATGTGTGTATGATTATATGAGCCAGAGGGGAAATGTACAAGTACATATTAAGTCACTACCAATAATTCGATGGCAGGGAGGGGTGCAGAGGGGCCGCAAAGGAGATAAGAAAGGAAAGTCAAAATATAAATATAAAGAAAAACAAGATTTCTCTAAATAACATGTATGCATTTATGTAAAATTGTATATATATATGCTTGTGTATAAGAAAAATTACAAAAAAGGAAAGTCTATTCCAAAAACAAGCTCATAGCGTGATAATATTAATAATGATAATAAATAAATCCAATTATTTATTGAGCCCTTACTATTGACAGGCACTGTCCTAAGCATGCATTGACTAATTAATCTTCACAACAATCCTACAATGGAGATATTAATATCTTTATTTTCAATAAAGGTCCAACTTAGTCCTCCGCAACTTTAGAGCAGAACATTTGAAAAATTTAAATGAAACCAATCATCTCATTTGCTTCTTTAGTGATCTGGTTTCATTTTGTTTAGTGCCTGGATCTGGAAGATGGAATTTAACAGGGTTCCATAAATAAACCCATATCTGTCCAATAGGCTAAGGTTGGTGTGAGTCATCTAAGTCAAGAGCAACTGTCTTCATAACTGGCTCTTTCTGTCATTCATTTGTTCAACAAGGACCCACTGAACAACTTCTATACTATTCAATACCCTCAGAATTTGCTAGTGGTCATGAAAGACTGAGTGTTTGATAGCTTGGGGTAGATAACAACTCACACTGCTCTGGTGCATTTTGACCTCTTCTTCTGAAACTTGGTGGGAAAAATTACCTTGCCTTACTTCGACAACATCATGGGCAGGATTCCCATCCTTCCTGAGAAAAGGGCAACTTCATGAGAAGAGACCAAGCCACAAAAGCAGCCTTCATTTAGCAGCCCATCACTGGCACTTAGCAAATCATTTCTTCACTAATATTTTAGAGAGAAGTTAGGGATTGCTAGTTTTTTTTTCTTCTTATATTTAATATAAGCATCCTTTAATCTCCAGTCTTGATGAAAAGATGCCAAGCACCAGAACATCAACAATAATGTGCTTTATGTTCAAACACCACTATTCCTCATTCCATTTGTCAACACTCTCTTCAAAAACCCACCATGTCACTCCTTAGTAAGGTCAAGGTATTAAATCAGAGATTGTGATTCAGACAAGGCTACAGAAAGTCGCTAATGAATTTATTGAGGAAGTAAATATGGCAGAGAAAACCCAGAGTATTAATACGCTTCTCTGAATTTAGATACTAAATGAGATCTTGAATCTGTAAGTACACAAATACAGAAAGCGCTCCGGTGTCTCACAGCTCTGTCAAAGAGCCAAGATGTCCAATTGCACAAGTGTGTTTTTGCAGGCCCCTGGCTTTCCCTTCTCATCCTTACTTTGGCTGCCTCTCACACCATTTTTGGCAAGGTATACTCCAAAGAGTCTGGAAAAGTTTCCATCCAGTCACTCCCTTTTGTTAATTATTAACAGTTCTGGTAAAAGTTGTTGGTGGGGCCTTTGGAAACAACTATCTCAAAAGAGGTTTTTAGTTTAACTACAGCATTCCTTTGTTTGGGGATTTGGGGAATCCTGTCCTCCAAACACTGAGATTGCATGGACAAAGGTGAAACACCAAACAAGAAAATGATGTCTAGTTCCTTCTCTGGGACTAATTAGCAGAAAGATCCTGGTCAAAGTAAGGAAGGTAACTCAAAGTCAGACGTTAGAAACTCAAACAGTGCTCTCTCATTTAATCCCTATAACAACCTATAACCTATACATATTAATATCTCCATTTTACAAAGTTAGAGACTTAAACCCAAACTCCCTTAACTTTGCATTAAACCATACAGACCAATGCCATTTTATATATCCAAGTTTTAGGCTCTTTATTCACAAAAACAAAAAGGATGAATTGGTAAAAGAGATCTTTCTAACACTATAAGCCCATGAATCAGTTGACCTAGCAGGCAATAAACAATTTCTGTTTTATAATTTCCACAAAACTGTTTCCTTCTCAGGCTTGATTTCTCAGGAAACTTTGGGGGAAAATAAACAAAATTGTATTCCACACATAAAGATGCTAAAATAGCATCGTTAGCTGTCAATATCAGATGGCCCTTTTTCTGCTGAAGCTATTGCTTCACCCTTGTTTACGTTACTCAGTGCTGTCAGTTTAGAGCACATTAAAAAGCAGAACTGGGTTGACTGTTTGACGTTGGTGGTGAACTTTGTGCCTCAACTGTATTGCAACTCCAAAGTTTACTCAACTCAACCTGGCAGTTCAGCTCCTTGAGATAAAGTAGGTTTTCTTTAGGGGAAACCAGTAACAGTTTATCTTTTTGCTCTGCTACTGACAAACAGTTGGTTGGATATCTAATAGACACTCATCTGACACTGGAAGGTAATTAAAAAAAAAAAAAAAAAACAAGAGGAATATGAAGGGAGTACTACCATACAAGAGGAATTAAAATCAATACTTTGTTTAAATAGACTTATTTAGGACCAAGGTAAGAACTTCTTTGGGGGAACTATACTTTGTGTGTGTGTGTGTGTGTGCACATGTGCATGCATGTGTGTACTTTAGGACTGTGTAGATGTGTTCATGAAAGGGGTTGAGAAACTGTGAGTGAAAAGATGCTAGAAAAATAACTAGTGAGGACCCAAAAAGCAATTCCAATTTTCTATACCTCTAAGTACAATAAGCTTTGGATAAATTTCTCATGATTGAAATGGAAAGGTTCATTTTGTTAATTTTTTTTTCCGAAACTATATGTAGTCAGGCTCTTGGAGAAAATTATACTGAGAGTAATTAAAAACGTTTGTATAAGGAAACAATACAGTGTGAGACATGCGGAAGAGAGGAGCCTATATACATTGACAGTTTGATAGTAATGCTAAGCAACAAAAAACATTGATGCTGCAATCTAGACAACTAATCATTCTGAAACCTCTATATTCAAGTTTGGCACAGAAGAAGACAGCTCCAGCTAATCCTAAGGCTATGATCAGAATTGTTTCCCTTCAAAATATGTTGAAGTCCTAATCCTTAGTATCTGTGAGTGTGACATTATTTAGAATAGGGTTTTTGCTAATGATCGAGTTAAAGTGATCATTAGGGTGGGTCCTGATTCAATATGACTTTGTCCTTATAAACAGGAGAAAGTTTGGACACAGAGTTAGATATGCACACAAAGAGAAGGCCATGTGAACATGAAGGCAGAAATCAAGATGATGCTTCTGCAGGCCAAGGAATGCCAAAAATGCCAGCAAATCCTCAGAAACTAGGAGACCAAAATAAAATATATTTTTCCTCACAAACTTTAGAAGAAACAAAGACAGCTGACAACTTCATCTTGGACTTCTACCTCCAGATCTGTGACACAATAAATTTCTGTTGTTTAAGCTATCCACTTCCTCATACTTTGTGATGGAACCTCTAGCAAATTAATATGCTTAGGTTTCTCAAGGTCACCTCCTACAACCACATATCTTAACTCTTACCTTTTTATTTGCACCGTGTCTCCAAAAAAGAGAAGAAGTATTTGAAGAAAGTTGGGTTTTCCCTACTTTTTCTCTCCTCCTTGAATTCTGTCTTTTCTAATTTCCAGAAAGAATTTTTAAAAAGACTTAAACATAACAATAAGTGCCTCATTCTACCCAAGAGTCAAATAGAAAGAAAAACAAAGAATAACTATTAATCTGGAAACTTTTCTATCCAAAAGGCTTGAGCTAAAGACTCTTGTGTCTGGATAATCCAACAGTAGTTGAAGAAGGTGAGAACAGAATAAGGATTTTCCTCTAAAAGAGTCTTTCAATTCATGTCTGGTAGCGAATAATCTAATTCAATTCAGATATTCTGTTTAGGGATACACACTCTGTTTTTAAGCATTTGACTTGGGGCATACATTTAGAAAGGTTTAGTTTCATTGTTTTGCTGCTGGAAGCATCTTAGAGAATAGTAGGTAAACTGATACTTGGAATAACTTTGGAGTTAGCTGTTGTCTAAAGGACTAGCTAGAGGACTGGCATTTGAAAGATACATTTCAGCATTAATTTAGGAAGGAGGGTGGGTTCAAGCAGCCAAGAGGTGAACAGATGGCAGTGAATGATGGGAGTTGCTGGCAAGGAGTCAGTCACCAGGAGGAATGGTTGAATGAAATGCTTTTGTGTCCAGGTTGTAGGACAAAAAAACTGCAATTATATTTGACAGCTTTTAACACAAAATTTATTAAAGAAACATGAATTTGATTATAAACAAATGACAATTTTTTCATCCTTGTTCAACTTTCTCAGAGAATTTTCCTGTAAGAATTGAGCCTCTTAAGTCATTATTCTAAGTGAATAGAAAGTTCAAATAGGACAATGAGGTTTCAAATTATCCATATCAATGAGCTTTGAAAAGATGGCAGAAATTTAAGAAAATGTTCAAAGATAGAGAAGACTCGTTACTTTCTAGCCATGACAAAAATCACAGAAAAAAATGCCATGGATGATTTTAATAAAAGATTAGGATATTGGTCTGTCAGTAAAAAAACCAGAACTTATCAACTGCTCTAGAAAGAGGAAGCTGTTGCTCTTTGTGATGAAAGTTTCTTCTGCCAAATAACATGGCAATTGAAAGACAAGTTTTACCACTTGGCTGGTCACTCTAAGCATACCTCTGACAAGGACACTTTAGAGGTAGCCACTACTTCTGAACTAAGTGAGTTTCAAACACTATTTCTAGACCAGTAATGAGCCATACTTCCTTACTTACTATGATGGTTAATGTTATGTGTCAACTTAATTGGGCCAGAATGCCCAGATATCTGGTGAAACATTATTCTGGTTGTTTCTGTGAGGGCGTGTTTGGATGAGATCAATATTTAAATTGGTGAATTTAAATAAAACAGATTGCCCTTCATAATATTGGTGGGCCTCATGCAATCAATTGGAGGCCTGAATAGAACAAAAGGCAGGCCTCCTCCAAGCACAAGGGAATTCTGCCAACGAAAGGCCTTTAGACTTCATCTGAGATATCAGCTCTTCCTGGGTTTGCAGCCTGCCAGCACACTGCAGATTTTAGACTTGCTTACCTCCATAAACTTATGAGTCAATTCCTTAAAATAAATCTCTTTCTGTATACACACACATGCACACATCCTGTTGGTTCTGTTTTCCTGGAGAAACCTAACTAACACACTCACTTAGAGATTTATCCCCAGAAGCTGTCTAATAAACTTTCTAGGGAGATACCAAAGATAATTCAAATTCGGTTTAAATAATGCTTAAGGATCAGCTGGCATGGAAAGTGGTGCAATGACACGTGCACATTTCAAATAGCCAAGATGCTTTATTGAGGCTTTAAAACATTAGCTCAGTTTGCAAGTGAATGATAAATATGTCTACCAATTTTCTCTGAGGCCATCATGTTGCAGCACCCAAGGAGAAAACTTCCACAATATCTGTCCACACTATATTTGTCATCTATCTCCATATTCCCAGAAGAGTGCCTGGAGTGTAGCAGCTAATCAATGAAGGGACAGAATTGAATTTGTGGGGCAAGGTACACTGATGTAAGTGATTTCCATCCTAGTCTTCTGCCAATCACATTCCCAGAAAACAGACTACTGCAGTAGAAAAAGAAAAAAGAAAGAAAAAAAGAATATTTAGTATTTATTGAACAATTATTGTATGCCAGACTCTGTTAATAATCAAATGCACCACTCCAGTTTTTCCTCAAAATAACTTTATGAGGTAGGAACTTGTATTATCTCCATTTTACAGATAAGGAAACAGAGATACAGAATGTTAACTAATTTGCCAACGCTCTTACACACATATTTAGTCACACATCTAGTAAGATACAGAACTGGGCTTTGAACATCAGTAGCAGATCTAGAAGATCAGCAATCTCCAGAAACTCCTAACCTACTCTGTACCCTGACAACACTGGAGACTGCTGTGAAGGATTAGATTCATGCTAGTAAATAGAACTACAGGAGCTTTCAATCAGCACTCAGCTCAGGATCAGATCATCCTTTGTGTGGGGAATTGTCCTGTGCACTGTCAAATGTCTAGTGGAATCTCTGGCCTCTACTCATTCACTGCATATTTGCTTCATCGCCCAAACTGTGACAATCACAATTGCCTCCAGACATTGCCAAATGCCCCCTTTGAGGCCAGAGAGCTCTCTCCAGTTGAGAATCACTGGCTTAAATATACTAAAATTCATCATCCCATAGTATAGCGTTTTTACCTAAACCCAGTATAATTACGGTATCATTGGTAATAGTTATTTACAGAAGTTCCTCAATATTTTATTCAGCATTTCCCTAGGGACTGTGTATTCAGCCGCACCTAAAGATGCAATTTTTCTGAAAGTGGATAGAGGCTGAGAGGAAAAGTGAAATAGCAAAATGGCAAAAGAGAAAACAAGGTAAATTACCTACCATTCTGCTTAATGACCTTCTTTGTCCTTAGGTTCAAGTCATGCTGCCTAGAGGCCTTGAATGTCCCTAGCTTTGAAACATCAATTGACCAGAGGTACCTGACCCCTGGTGATGTTAGAATTTCTGCCCTGCTTCCCAGAAACCCTTTGAGACTGATGAAGAAAAAAATGAAAGGCACCATTGTCTGTCACTGTGTTTAATGCATTTTCTCTTCCCTATGCCCGGAATGTTCCACTTCACCTCACCTTCATCACTTTTAATCACAACTCCTAGGTCTATTTCCTTGTAAATATTACTATTGGAAATCATCATATTTTGTTTTATTGGCTTACAGCTAAATATCTGTCTTCACCAATCTCCACCCACCACTACAATGTAAACTTCACAGAGCAGGGACCCACATCTCTATCTCTTAATTCCTAGAAAAAACATGACTGATGCATAACCGGTATGCCACACATAGATGTTAAATTAATTAACTAACTGTAGAAACTACTTTGCACTATTTGGATCTTTTACGTGTCTCTTTCCAAACCACAAACAGTTCATGAAATTATTTTTATGGCGCTGTGAGACACATGAGTTAAAAGGAAGAGTCTAAAAGTTGAGCTGCTGAATGTCATATTATTTTATGACTGAAAGGAGTGGTTTAGGTATCCCAGTGACCTCAGAAAAGACTTGCAGACAATTCCTTGCCAGTCTGCCATGATCTTCTGATCCTAGCATGGAACACTAGTTCTTATGTGACTCAACCACTATTCACTTCTGCTGTGCGTGTGACCCACCCTTGTCATTCCTTTATGTGTGAAGAGTCTTGGGACTTGGCCCAATTGACTCTGTGCTTAACACTTTATTGCTTTGTCCTGTCTTCTTCCTCATTTATGAATTCTCTTGGGGAACAGAAGATTATATGTGGGATGAAGAGAAGCATATATGTAATAGAAAAACAAAACTGTGAAAAAACAATGTTCTTAAGGAAACTGAAATGACTATAGATTGATTCACCCAAGGAAACACATGGAAATTATTATCTACAAATTCAACAGTTATGAAATCTGAAACCTCTTCTATATTTTGTTCAGAGTTACATATTTGGCCTTCAAAAATTTAGGTTAATTGTCTTCTCAAATACCAAGGAAAACATCTAATTGGTTAGTTAAAAGACTCATAAATAAATTCGCTTTTTTTCTGAATTAGTATTGGAGAAATGAGAAACAGACCACCTAAAAGGAGTCTTGAGTTAATGTCTCTGCAGCTGGGAAAATTCCAGATTAAGCTTGTCTTTTTATCCGAGGGCTAGAATGAGGTTAATAGGGAAGTAGTAGCAAGGGACAGTTGGCTGTTCTGACCTTGGCCTTCTTAGTCTATTCTAGGTATGACTACCACCATACTGAAACTCAGGTCACATCAGGCGATCAGAAACTAAATGTTACCTCGTAATTTTCTTACCAGTTTTGATCTCTAATATGTATTTCTCTTCTGGCATAATGACCATAATGGTATAATATGGATAGAGTTGACCTGGTTAGCCAGTGATTCTACAAACTATCTCCAAAGGTTACACAGTAACCACAACCAAAATCTTTTCACATTACAGTATACTAACAGAGCAACAAATTTCAAGTTTCTTCAAAACCTTCATGCAGAAAAGACAAAGGAGTACTCATGTTATCCACTGTCTTTGTCAGGCAACTAAAAATTCATTACATTTAGTGTCTGTCTGTCTGTCTGTCTGTCTGTCTGTCTCTCTCTCTCTCTCTCTCTCTCCCTCTCTTTCTCCCTCCCCCTCCCTCCCTCTCTCTCCCTTCTTCTCTCTCTCCCTCCCTCTTTCCCTCTCTCTCATCAGATGAATTACTCTTGCCACCAACTAGGCAAGAGTAATTCTTTACAATCGTGAGCTTTTTGCACACAGGCCTTGGGTTCTATGCTTCAGTTATTCCACCGGATGTAAAAGGACAAGCAAATTACTAACTTTCAGTTCATGTTTGTGAAGTAAACTAGACTATCTAAGAGAAATAATAGGAACTATAAACTTAGACAAAACATCTATTTGGTAGTTCTGCTAGGCCAAATATTTGTTTATAGTACACTTTTAGGTATAAACATTTTTAGTCAATCAAAAGTCAAAAGTCTTACTAAGTTAAATAAAATTTTTAAAAGGCATTGTTAAACTTTGGCATAACAAACATCATGCACAGAAATGTATTCCAGGAATGAGCTTCTAAAGCCTGACTAGGCAAAGAAATCTAGAAACAAGTTCGTTCAGAGGAGAAAATGGAAAGGAGAATGTGCAGGTGAAGGATTGAAACAAACACTAAGATCCTCTGCTCCTTACAAAGTGGAAGAAAATTATATGTGTAATATGTATACCTTAGAGAGATAAAGAGCACCCTGATAAAAGGTGCCTGCCAACCATGTGGCCTAGTGGCTCCCAGAGTACCTGGAATAAAGCATAACATATTAAAGGCATCAGGGTGTCTCTAGTGAGGGTACCTGAGTGAAAGTATCTCTAATACATTAGATAGTAGTCATGAAATCCAAAACATATGGATATCTTAGCATTCATTCAGCAAGTATTTACTGAGAACTCTCTATGTTATAAGCACTGTTCTAAGTTCTTGAGACATAGCAGTGAACAAAAAAAAAAAAAAAACAAGGAAAAAAAAGCAACTTTCCCTCATGCAGCATATATTCTAGTGGGAGGTAATAAATGATCAAAAGTAATAAATAAAGTAAAACGTAATAAGTAAGATAGATGCCATGGAGAAAAATAGATGCCATGGAAGGAAATTGGGAAGGTTGGGGGTAAGTATAATTTTAAAGAAAGTGGTTAGGAAAGACCTCAGTAAGAAGATGACATCTGAATCAAGGCCTGAATGAATTTAAGGAGAAAATCAAGTGATTATCTGGGGGAAGAGGTAAATAAAGGCTATTGGTTTAGTCCTGAACTAATCATCGATTTAAGGTTAGGGGGCTCTGATTTTGTTGACTAATTGCATGCATTCTTGTCCTCTTCATTCCCCAATGTTTCAGCTTAACATTGATTTCCTTGGGGAAGATTTCTGATTTTCCTCTTGCCCAAGTTAGAAACTCTTTCCTGTGTCCCCACAACTTTCTACTTCCTCAATCGAAACAGTTATCACATTTCATGGTATAACGTGTTGAATTGTTTTCTTTCCATGATATTCTGAAAGGAGTGAAAAAGCCTTCTATCCCACTCAACATTATATCCCTAATATCCAGCAAAGTGCCAAGGAGAAAGTGTTAGTTTGGGAATCAGACCACTTGGATTCATAGCCTGGCTCCACCACTTACTTAAGATGTGCCTTTGGTCAACTTACTTAGCCTGTCCATGCCTCAGTTTCCTTATTTTTAAAATGAGAGAAGAGATCTAGTAAGTGCCTGGCACATAGTAGATGTCTGATAAATGAATCTAGCAATTACTACATCCTCCAGGAACATTTTAAGTCTCCAGGGAGAATATCCTTCTGTGATTGCAAATCGAAGACAGTGTGTCCCAATGAAATGAGCATAAATTTTAGACTCAGATAAAACTGAGTCAGTTGGAATACTGAGTTCAATATTCTGTAATTGCATAAATGGGAATAAAAAATCTGTCTTCCAGAAGTTTGTTAAGGATTAAAAGAGATAACATACACAAGGGGCCTGACATATAGCAGGCACTCAACAGATGCTTATTTTGCCATCACCATTACTCAAAAATATCTATTATTATCCTTTATTTGCAATACATTGTATGATGTTTGATAAACATCTCTTGTGTAGTCATTTAACCTTCTCTTCAGGCCCAAACTCTGTCATTACCAGTAGATTGTAAGTTCTTTAAGGTAAGACTCTGCACTTTATTTCTCATAAATTCTCATGATGCTTTACACAGGACCATCCTCAGAAGACATTCAGTAGAAATTGAATGAATAATAAATAGGGAGAAAAGGGAGAAAAAGAGAGAGAGATCTCATTAAGTCAAAGGTTAAATGAAGAATAGAGACCTAAGAATGGTTCATGGAAATCAATGTAAATGTTCATGTAAATGAACTGATTGAAATACATTTAAGGCTCTCTTGGGGGTGGGGGAGGAGTTTCATTTCCATCCCTAGGACAGACACTTATCTCTTCAGAATCCCTTAGATACAGTCCCGCTTGAAGAAAAAGATAACTTCTCTCCAGATCCTTTCTTGTCCTATTCTCTCTCTCTCCTCTTCTCTCCCTCTCTCTTTCTCTCTCCCTCTCTCTCTCTCTCTCTTGCATTTTAATCAATTTATCAATAATTTAGACAGAAAGAGGACAACAATATTGTGTGAGTGAGATGAATATTTTCCTACATGGTACAAATGAAACATTCCAAGAGATAACACAATTACAGTTTAAGGTATTACTAAAATAAAACTAACTATATTTGTATTAGATTTTTTAAAAATCTCACTGCAGATAAACCAACCTACTATTTTAATCCTAAATAGAACAACTTTGAATTAGGCAAAAAGTAATGCACAGTATCTGGTGACTATAAAATGCATTACTAAAATCTTATTACTTATTACCAAAAAATTTATTTGTTATTGCTAAAGAATTGCTAGATGCCATGATACATCATTTATAGGCTACTATTGGTAACCTGATTGCTAAGACATGAGAAATTTAAACAATATAAGAGAAAGTGACTCAGCACATGGGGAAAGATATTTGTTTCACAAAATGGCCCCATTAAATTTGAATCAATGAATTAAGGAATTTACAAATTCACCCAACAAAAGCCCAGATGAAAAATAAATCTATGGACCCCCTCATCTACTTCTTCTTAAATATTTAAATATAGCAAGTCTTTCTCAATCTGCAGCCAAGGACTCTTAAAGGATCCACAAGCATCTTTTCAATTTTATAAATTATATAAAATTTTTAATTTTTTCACATTAATGTTCCATATATTTCTAGATTCTTTTACAGTTTTACAACAGAACTGTATTAGTTTTCTATTACCGCTACAAATTACCACAAACTTAGTGAGTTAAAACAACACAAATTTATAATCTTATAGTTCTGGGGGGTCAAAAATTTGACATGGAAATCACTGGGCTAAAATCAAGGTGTCAGTCAGACTTGGCTTCTTTATGAAAGTTTAATAGGAGAAATCCAGTTGCTTACCTTTTCAGCTTCAAGAGCTCGCTCACATTCTTTGGGCTATGGCCTCCTTCTTCATTCTTCAGAGCCAGAGATATAGCATCTATCTGACCCTGCTTCTGTTATCACATCTCTTTCTCTGACCATAGCCTGGAAAACTTCTTCAAAAATAAAGATTCAAATAATTATTTGTTTCAGCTAGATAATCTCTTTGTTTCAAAGTTCGTAAACTTCATCACATTGGCAAAGTCCCTTTGGTGATGCAAGGTAACATATTTACAGGTTCAAGAGATTAGAATGTAGATGACTTGGGGAAGCTAATATTCTTTTTAACACCAGAAAATTTTTTCATTTATAATTGGCAACTGAAAAGTTTTTAATATGATTTTATCTCCATCAATCAGCATTTTTCAAATCGGAGTAAGTAGACACACAATCCTGAATGTCTACAATATTTTTAATCTATTTCTTAGTTTGAAAAACCCAGACATTTACCTTTTTCCATCAGTTCCAGAGCCATTGTCTAATCAGAGAGAGGATTCTCATGGGAACCACTTAACCTTGTTCAGCGCTACCACCAAAGACTTCATCTGATAAGGATGCTAGCTTGCAAATATGTACTTTAAATTCAAGAGACTCCATGTTAAGAAATACAGACAGCATTATACAAAATCTATTGCCATTTCTGGAAAAACAACTCAATATTCATTTTCTACTATTGTGTATCAGTATCATCATCACCAGGTAGAAAGAAGAGGCCATTAGACACCTCTTCCAGAATAACATAGGAGAAAGACTTTTACTAAGGGATTTTGGAACTAGAGGAGCTCACGCCACCTGATCTTGTCCCTCCAACACTTTATGATGCAAAAGAAACAGCACATCTTTGATCAATCAACATTAGAAACAGAGCAGTTAGGCAAGTTGCAAGGGAAAGATATTATAAGAGGACAAGAAGCACTGGGATGGCATTAGAGAAAAATGGGAAAAGGGGATCATAAGAGAATAGTGGTTCTTAACCAGGGATCCATTGATGATCTTCTGGGGACCTCTGAACTCTAATATTCTCTGAGCTTTTGTAAATTTTTCTTAGTAAAAAGATCCTACTATCCATAGAATTTTAAAGGTATGTGACTCCAAAAAGACTGAAAACCACTGTTCTCCCATGGCAGGGAAAAAAAAAGCAACCTGAGAATTTTGAGAGATAAGACAATCAGCCAATGAAATGGAAAACCAGAATAAATGAATAGGAAGAGGAGAGGGCAAGAGGTATTTATATGTTTATATGAGCAAACATTTATTAAAAGATTATTTCAAAAATGAATATGAGAGGAAATGGAAAGTTCACAGAGCTTTTTAAATCACCAGCTGCATTTTTCTCTTTTTCCTACCATGATGCACAGCCCAGCCCAGTCACCAGGTCCTCTTAGCAATGTAGCATTTGGCCTCTTTGCCTTCAGTTCTTAACATTGTTCACAATAGCAGCTTCAAATGTAAAGGTACCGCATTTATAAAGCCTTAGGAACTCAGATATTCTAAAGACATATTTACACACACACACACACACACACACACACACACACACACACACACACATACAGCCTTTTGTAAAAGGGATATTACTATGTAAAAAAAGTAATGTGAGGCTTATTCACAGTTCCCTGTCTCTTTCCTATTAAGTTAACACAAAATAGAAAGAAATAAAGATAATACCACTCTGAGATGTACTTTTTTACAGCACGTTGTTAATGGAGCAGTTTACCACCCCATCCTCCAAAAGAAGAAAATATATTACCAGTAAAATGCAGTCAGACTCTACCCCAGAAATAGAAGGGGTGTGAGACCAGTCTTTTGGAAATATTTACTCATATTTATCTATGTTTACTGTATTAAATGCCAAATTCTACAACTGAGTCAACACACTCTGATCTCTCATTGTGTCCTTTTAATCACTTACTCTCACATAAATAGTTTAGGTTTCCAAATCTCTGCCATTCCATCATAAATACGGCTCATTCACACATATTTTATTAAAACACTTCATGCTACTTCTTGGATTTCAATTACCCAACAGAAGGTACATTGAATTTGCCTGGGAAACAAGGACAATATCTGTTTTTAAAAATGTATGCATTCCTTCCTCTCCTCAGAGTGTTTTAGACATCTAAGAAAGTCAAACTCTAGGGGAAAATATAAACAAGCTGCTTGGAATATACACACAATTACATATCCTATTTGCAAAAACTACTGCCACCACCTTGCCAGGCAGAGTAAAAAGGAAACATTTATCCCCATGTAACTCACACAAACTTTTTTTTTTCTTCATCCTCACCCCAACACCTAAATGGTTTAAATGATGAATACACTATTTGGCTGAAACATACCATGATTGCAAGTGTTAAGCTTCCAAGTGTAAAATGGTAATATTGCATCCTGTTTTTATTGATACATGATGCAGTAAATATTAGATTGATCAATAAGCCTCACTGAACATAATGACACCAAAATTCTAAGAATAGCAGAGCAAGAGAATATATTTAAATAATTATTTCTGATGATGGGAAAATGTATTTAATTCCCTAGCAAACAAGAGACTTCATTGTATAGTCATATGCATCTGCATGTACACATGTACATATATATCTCACATGGGGCCTTCACCTAGAAGCGCTTCATAAGTTAAATAAAATTATTACATAGTGTGGCCAGAGAAAAAAATTCAAGATTTAGAATCAAACAGACATGGGTTAGAATTCTGTACTTGCTACTCGTTAGCTGTCCAGTTTGGGATAAAATATGTTACCTCTCTGATTCTCTTTTGCTTTCCTCTAGTATAAAGTAGAGAAATGCCTTTCTTATAAGACTGTTAAGAAGATTGGCTTGTACCTGGCATATGGTAGACACTAGAGGAATGAAAGCTATTAGCATTAATCATGTAATTACTTAATTCATTCACGAGACACTGAGTTCCTAGTCTCTCCACTGCACTCAGCAATCATGAGACCCCAGATATACTTGAACTTAGTGTACTAGGTACACGTTTCAACTCACAAAATGTTTCCTATTGCTCCATTTGATTTACATTCTGAACCCTGGTCCTACAAATCTGGGTTCTTCCTCCATCTTTTCTCTGGGATTATGCCATGACTTAGAAGGTAATATAAAGAAAAAGTATAAATTCACGATTTAGTGAAGAACAAAAACAAATGACTTATTTTAAAATAACATGATGAAAACTATTACAGTGGGATGATGATACTTTGAAATATGAAAACCATCTCTTCTTTAGAACCCTTTGTTTTTGCCCCATTTAAGCTACGTGATTCATTGCCAAAGGGCTATTATAGCAAACTTTAGAGTTTCAAAAGCTTAGGCTAGGCTCTAAGGAAGTCAGGGCATAGAGAGGACAGGATGAGGTTAGAACTAGATTCCCCACACACTTCCTCCCACCCTGCACCCATCTTACCAAGTACTGAATGACATTTTCTCAGTCTGGGGAGGAAGAAGAGTCAAAACAGAGGATGCCTTACATACAGCCAGGCCTGCAAGAAGGGCCCATGTGCAGAGGAAGAGAAAATGACAGGACCTCCAAAGGAGATTGAGAGGTCTAATAATGGAGGAATTTGTGCTTCACTCACTCATAGAGCCATGGAGAATCATTCAGATCCCAGAGAAGAAATATCAGCACACTGTATCAAGAAGGACCAAATCTCCGACAGCCTTATTTAGTTAACAGAACAGTGTCGTGTTTCTGAGAGTGACTGAGAAAGAGGCAGACCTTGGCACTCTAAATTTACTTATTGCCCAGCACAGCCTGGGGACATAAATTTACTTATTGCCCAGCACAGCCTGGGGACATATATTTCTGAAGCAAGGAATTTTGCTAACTCTGAGAGGCTTTCAAAGGTTTATAGCCACTTGTCTGGACTGACAACCAAAGGAAAAGAGAAGACAATGAGCATCAAGTAAAGGCAAACAAGAATAGATAATGGCCAATGACACATTCCCTAATGCGAATGCTTTAGGTCTATATGAGCCATGTAAGTCGCATGGGTTTAGACATAACCCCAGAGAAGAGATAGGAAAAGTATCCTGCTTTCCCTGAGCTTACCTATACAACAAGGGGCACAATGAGATTCAAATGTAAATTAAATTAATCAATAGAAAAAGACCGTGTGAGCTGAAGTATGTACATATTGCACTAAGGCCAAGTTATGTCCAGGGTCTCATGTTTCCAAAGAAAAGAGGTGGGAGGAATCAGAATAAGATCGCTTGACTTTAAAACTGAGGATGAAAAGGAGTTCCATCTGGGATCACGAGTGCTCTGGACAGAAAGACAATATGTGCAATGGTACAAAGGCAGGGATGGCAAGTTTCAGGGATAGCAAGTAATTTGGTGTGGCTGGTCTTAGGGAACAAGTTGGGGAGTGGTAAGAGGCCCAGCTGGGAGGGAAAGCCTGGGTCAGACCATGAAGACTATTATCCAGAATGTTCTAGTACTTCAGAAGGAACATTCTGGTAAGTGTGTATGGAATGATATGGGAGGTAGGGGTGAGAGGCCTAAAATTAGAGGTCACAAGTTCAAACTAGCCCAGACAGTAAACAAAAAGAGAACTGAGCTAAAAAAAAAAAAAGGCACCCATAACACCTAGGAGGAACAAATATTAAAGAATAGGCAGAAATAGATTTAAACGATCTTTAGTTCACTAAGGGAATCTGGTTGTGTATTTAACTTAAGTTTTGTTTTTCAGTCTGGTTGTGTATTTAATTTAGGTTTTGTTTTTCAAAGAAGAATAAAGACCCCAAATCATAAATATTATTAGAAATTCTTCTATAAAAGATATAAAATTCCAGAAATGGCAGAATCTGGCCCCCAGGACTGTTCTCTCAGACCAGCTTTAGAGGCTTAGGGAAAGGAAGTCCCCAGTGACTACTCTAAACTGATAGGGAGTTGGGGCGCAAGCCTTGCTATTGCAGCTGTATGATGGAGCACGTTAGCACTAGCTACATCTGCATTAGTGGATAGAAAGGACTTGGCTCTTCCTGGCCTAGTGAGGGCTGGGGTCTAGGGCTCTGGAAATCAGTCTTGGATGATGATCCCTTGCCTCTCACTCCAATATTCCTTCTCCAATTTGTCAATGCTGATGGGGACTCTGATTTTTGGCAGAGTGTTTGGATATGTAAGATAGAGACTGCATTTTTTTCAGCTTCTTGAAAGTAGATGTAACCATGAGATTAAATTCTGGTCCATGTGATATAAGCAAAGTACCATATGAGAGCCCCTTTCCAGGAGCCTGCCCTGAGAGTAGAATGTGTGTGTGCTCTTTGCTGTTTCTCTAAGTCATTCTCCAGCCTCCTTTTGAAACACTGAAATGATTATCTTGGTCAATAAGGTCGAGGCTATGTGGGGTGAAGTATCAAGATATAAAGGGAACATGAGTCTCTGACACAATGGAACATTATGCCACTTTTGGTCCCACCATCAATCCAGACTTTCACATGAATTAGAAATAAAGATCTGTCTTGTTTGGATTTTTTTTTTTTTGTCATTTACATCCATATAATTCATGTGGGCAAGTCCTGTCCAGGGCAGAACATGCACTGGCCAATTTTTGACTTGAGCCCAAAGAGTCAAGCTAACTGCCACTTGGTGTGTGACTTCTCCCTGCAGTGGAGTTGAATGCATCCAGCTCTCATACCTTGAAATATTTGAATCATAGAAAAAAATTCCCTTAGTCTGATCCCATACTCATCTAACAACTTAATTATAATTTAACTTCTGTAAAATATGTCTATAAGGAGGGGATGTTCTTATCCAAATAGGAGAGGCCCTGGTGCCCCAGGCAATTTTCATTACATATTTGGTAAATTAGTGTTCTGGTTTTTACTATGCTCTCCAGAATCCCATCCCAGCGAGCCTAAGCCTCCCATTGGACTAACCAAATCAAGTTTCTGCAAATTCATAGGCTAGTTCCTAGATGGTATAAACTCACCAAGATTATGACAGCCTTTTAAATGTCTTTGGATAGTCATGCCACCTCTCCTACCACCTCTCTAAACTTGTCCCATGCTTCCGTTTTTAAATTTAACAATCACAGTCACAGTGGGACACAAACACCTAAACTGATTAAGAGTGTGTGGTATCTGTTATGCTAGCTCTCATTAGCCAAGTACTTATGATACTCTAAGAACATGGGGTAAAAACATGTATTTACATTGTCCTGTATTGAATTTTTATATGCATTTTATTTTTAGAATGTATTTAGAGATAAAATTATAATGAATCAACTCTGCACAACTATGATTAAAAGATTATTCTGGAGTCCTGCTGTCCTGAGGGTGATTACTAGCTTTACCACTTAGCAGCTATGTGATCTTAGGCAAGTGATTTTGTTTCTCTAAGCCTTAGTTTCCTCATCTGTAAAACAGAAAAGACAATGGTACTATCTCATTAGGTTCTTATCAGGATTAAATTAGTATAATATATACAAATCTCTGAGAATAGTGCCTGGCATATACTAAATGTTACTAGCTATTATTCTTTTGAGGATTGAGACAATCCTTTCAAAATAGTGTTCTGCCTGGTACAATATGTGCAATCATTATATGTTGGTCATTGCCATAAATATTAGCCAAAGTCACTCAATGTACCCTTCTCCTTATCTAGCCAGCAAGGGGTAGTGATGGTAGCAGCAGGGAAATAGACTCTTGATGCTACAGCAGCTGCACTGCTAAACACAGTGTCAGCTGTTATTGAGTCGTCCTCCCTGATAAGACAGGCCTTGATACTGTCCAACTCTAATAAGGGAGGGGAACTATCTCTTATGAAAGACTTTTAGAAACTCAGAGTGAAAAGCATCCCTCTCCACTTTCCTTCCTTAGTCTTGCCGGAGGAACAGACGCAGCTTAAGGCAGGCCCAGGAAAGCTTACCTAGTAACTGACTGGCTCTAAACAGGCTGATACTGCACAAATCTTATAGAGAAGCAACAGCAAGCACTCCTCATGACCATGGAAATCAGGCCTTGCCAGCACGGTTTCTTTCCTCTCTCTTCTATAGAGCTAAAGGTTTGTCTTCTCACGATAGGTGATGATGCCCTTTATCATGTCCAAGAACTTCTGGACATGATACCTCAAAGATCCAAACAACTTGTAGAAAAAAGCCTTGCATATATTATGAGCTAAATAAGTATTTGTAGAATAAACCAAAAAAAATGAGGGGGAGGGGGACACATACAACTTGCATTTTTAAATAGAGTTCATTTTAAGAGCAGTTTTAGGGTCGCAGCAAAATTGAATTCAAAGTACAGAGATTTCCCCTATACTCCCTGCTGCCACACAGACAGGCATAGTCTCTTCCACTATCGATATCTCTCAGAGAGTGCTACATTTGTATAATCTATGAACCTACATTGACACATTGTTATCATTCAAAGCCCATAGTTTACGTTAGGGTTCACTCTTGACGGTGTACATTCTGTGAGTTTGAACAAGTGTATAACGACATGTATCTACCATTCAGACAGCCTGAGCCCTCCAGTATGGTTTACTGCCGATTCTCTTCTCCTTCCTGCCAACTCCTGATCTTTTCACTGTGTCCATGGTTTTGCTTTTTCCAGAATGTCATATATTTGGAATCACACAGTGTATAGCCTTTTCAGTTTGGCTTCTTTCACTCAGTAAAATGCATTTAAGTTTTCTCCATGTATTTTTATGACTTGAAAGCTCATTTCTTTTTAGCACTCAATAATATTTCATTGTCTGGATGTACTACAGTTTATTTATCCATTCACCTACTAAAGAACATCTTGGCTGTTTCCAAGTTTTGGTAATTATGAATAAATCTTCTATATGTACCTATGTGCAGGCTTTTGTGTGAACATAACTTTTTAGCTCATTTGAGTAAATACCAAGGAGAGCATTGCTAGATTATATGGTATGAATATGTTTAGTTTTACAAGACACTGCCAAACTGTCTTCCAAAGTGGCTGAACCACTTTGCATTCCTACCAACAACGAGAGTTCCTATTGCTCTGCATCCTCATCAGCATTTGATGTTGTTAGTGTTCCAGATTTTGGCTGTTCTAATAGTTGTGTAGTGATATCCCATTGTTGTTTTGATTTGAAATGCCCTAAAGACATATAATGTTGAATATCCTTCGATATGCTTATTTATTATCGGTATATCATCAGTATATCATCTTTGGTGTAGTTTCTTTTGGCTTTTTGCACATTTTTTAATCTGTTGTTTATTTTCTTATAGTTGAGTTTTAAGAGTTCTTTGCATATTTTAAATGTCTTTTATCAGATATGTCTTTTGTAAATATTTTTCATTTAGTTTATGGCTTGTCTTCTCATTCTTTATTAAAACTTATATTCCAATATCTATTATAAATATTTTCTTCCCTTGCAGAAAATCTATTGCTTTTACTTTTTGTTGGCCATGAAAAGAACATTAAAAAAAGAAAGACCACAGTGAAAGAAAAAACACATTGCAGACACACTCAACTCAGGAAGTACAGAACAGTTGTCACTGATCAAACATGTATAGTACAGTTTGCTGGGTCAGCTCTTACTGGATGAGAGCATATGACAACTAACTCAGAGTATGGGAACAATATGTGATCACAGTGTCCTGTAATAGATTATTACATATGTTTCATTTTAGGAATATATTTCAGAGACAAATATCATTTTGATGAGTCAACCAAGTAAAATCTACAATAAGGAAAATATTCTGAGTGGGTGGGGAGGGAGTTTCGGGAACCCCACTTTCTCCTGAAGTGTTGTCCTTCCAACTTGAAACAAAGGCTGACTGGAGAAAAGCAAATGGTCTTCAGGTGGGCCTGAAGATCTCCTGAGACTAGATAGGGATTTATCTTAATTTAGTTAAGGAATCCAAGAGAGCATAAATCCCTGAATCTGTCATAGAAGAAGGATATTCTGGGTTTGAAGTGGTTCCTGTGCACTTTGCTAAAAAGCATGGAAATCTCCAACAGAATATTCACAAAGGCACGTTTTGTTTTCCCTCAACGCATTGTTCCTGACATGGAGAAATTGTTCATAAAGGTATTTTAGGTATTGCCCAAATCATGCAGGGGCCTTGAAGGAGATATCTGCCTCTCTTATGCTGTGCCAAGTGTCAGACACACACATTCACAAATTTAATATAGTTTAATATAAAATATTGAGCTCTGATATTAAATACAGGCAAAACACTTATGGAGGTCCCTTTTTGATTTTGGAAGTATCAGCTGTTAGAAGAGTCAAAGGTCCGAGATGCTGCATTTGGGAGAGGCCATTTCCTTTGGCCATTCTCTCTCCAATCCAGCATGAGGGAAGAGCAAGTCCAGAAAATGAATACCAAGGGTCTTCTATCTTTAGCAGATCGTATACTCATATTATCATAATGTCACAGAGGCCAACACAAAAAGATGCATAGTCTCTCCTCTCTCAGACTCAAATATAGAATCCTGGGTTAAATACGCTTGATGAGCTGGCCTTTCAACTGAGTCTCCAAACTCCAGGCTGGAAATCGACCCAGCAGAGAATCTTGATACACACACTTTCTTTGTTCCTTTCTTCCTATAGCTCATCAAGTGGAGGAAACAGTGAATTAGAGTACAAAGGCATCTGGAATTGATTGCATCAGATTTTAAGAAACTTGCATTTTAGGCCTATACTCAAGAATTCATGCTGACCCTTGTGCCCAATATTAACAACCATAAGAAAGGCTAAATATGTTCTTTCGATAGATTATATTTGTAGTATCATAATATAATATTATGTTTAAGTCTTTAAAAAGCACACTTAGTCATGGAGTATATATTAAAATGTGACCTTAAAGTTCATGAGTTCAACTTCTTTTTAGAGAAAAAGAAATTGGATTCAATAGAGATGATTTTCCTCAGCAAAGTTTTGATAGGTAAAGTTCTATCCAAGATCTTATTTAAGCTAAAATACATGATATAATAGACTCGTGTTGCTTTTGCTATTTCAAATCCATTTACCCTTCTTTTGGTTCCTCAATTTTTCTTGGAGGAAGCCACCCCCCAAAAAAGACATGTATATACTTCCTCAGTCTACGCCATTCCAGTAGAGCAAATAACACAAGCATAAAATAATCATCATACAGCATTTTCTCTGATCGCAATAATTGGTTTAGAAATAGGAATAACCCAAGTAGAGCAAAAGAGACAAAATAATATTTTGCTGATAATGTTGAAACAAAGGTCTTTACTCTTTCCATTCAGTTGAAGTACAAGGATATAAGAACCAGAGACACGATAGCTTTCCTACAGCCACAAAAGGTCAATCTATGTGAGAATGAAACCATCACATAAAGGAGAACAGAAAAGAAAATATCTTTTCCTAATTTGTTTATCAAACCATGCCTGAAGCCAGACTGAGACCTTGAGTTTTGGATACACTGAGCCAGTAAATTCCTTTTTAACCTAGTTTCAGAAATCATTGTTGAACTTTGTATTCCTCTGCTCAGAACATCCTTCTCCCAGACAACCACACGGTTAGCTCTATCTCTTCCTTCAAATCTTTACTTAAATGTCACCTTCTCAACATTTCTTGACTTTCATGTTTAAAATTGCAAATCCCACCTTCGACATCTTCTATCCTCCTTCTCCCTTTGTTTCCTCGGTAGCACTTATCGGCATCTCATACTTTACAGAATTTTGCTTCCTTCATTGTCTGTATTTCCACTAGAATGTCAGCTCAATGAAAGTGCAGATTTTTGCTTTGTTCACTATTATATTCTCAGGCTCTGGAATAACCCCTGACATAGAGTAGGCACTCAGTATATTCACTATATCTAACACATTGCCCATAAATTGTTTTTGTTTTAAGCATTTCGCTAGTGGTCATGATAAGGACAGTGAATGACCACAATGCCAAACATGGGAAGTTACAAAAGTGTCAGAGCTTGATAATGATCTCATTGTCTTTCTTTCTGATGTAGATTCTGAGTCCCAACTGAGCAGGTTACCTAAAATCTCAGACCTCAGCTCTTTCTTCTAGAGCCCTGAAGTTTGACTTGTCCTTTTGGTGCTTATCTTTCAAGAAATTCCTCTCTTTATCAAAGAAAAAAATTAAGAAACACACTAGGTGCTGTGTTATCAAAATTGAGTTATTTGTGCTTCTGAGCACCCATAAAGATCAGAATAATAACTTTTCTGATTCTTAAAAGACTATCTCTTAGGAATTTTCTCACAATCTTCAAGAACAAGAAAGAGAAATGAGTATTTTCTATTATAAAAACCTATACCTCACTCACCAACTTTCTAATGGCTAAGAGGAGAAAATACGTAGAATGCAGCCCTGCAAGATGCCATTAATATCTTCCTCCTCCACAGCACCAGGACTGAGTATAATCATAGCTTTATTTGTCCTTTCCCGTGTTCTTTCCTGTGACTTCAAATTAACATGTAGGCCCCAGGAAATTCTCTAAACCCTATCCTGTAGTCCAAAGCTAATTGTGCTATATCGCTTTTAAACACTTTTTAATAATTTTTTTTGAAATATGCCATCTCTTTGTCCAAATGAAATACTTAGCAAAACCAGGCTAAAGAATAATTTGTTTTGCTGTGAGTAGAATTAAGAGCGATAAACTTGCAGCCTCAGTAAAACTTAAGCACTACCTTTCCTTTGTGAGAGCAGATTTGAATACACAAAAGCCAAATTTTTCTATGAGAGTTTATGTCCTCAGCTAAGGTGCAATTGACAAGATAAAAGCAGACTAGTTAATTACTATTTCCTGTCATTTTCCACTAGAATTTATTAACAAGATTATTAAGTTAGGTGTGCAAAAGAAAACCAAATAAAAATGTAAGAAGATATCACTAACCCGCCAGCAGTAGGGCATGGATTTCTACTAGCGGGTGTGGTTTCCCACTAAACTCATCACATGTTTCACCTAGTGTTCCTAATTAACATCCTCACACATTTGTGAATTGACTGGCTAAGATTAAGATATAATCAGAAGACGCTTGTTCGGATGGGCTTCTGACTCAAAACTTTGGTGTCACTAGAAGCATGATATAATACTCTAAACATTTCAAACTTAACCAACATTTTGACTTTTGTAAAGCTTTATTACTCACTTTAATATACAAGCCTTACATTAGTGCTCATTTTTAAACAGAAACCTGACCATTCCCCTGACTTCCTACAATGTAGATAAGAGTCTCTAGGGGCTACCACCTGCTGGAGAAGAGTGTGTTGGGATTAGAGGAAAGAGAGATGAATTCAACAAGGGGTGGGGAGGGTCTTGGATATTGGATA